>NW_022196905.1:4012676-4061332 GCF_008632895.1 Mastomys coucha
ATATATATATATATATATATATATATATAAAGTAAACTCCAAATAAAGAACAAATTACAAGGTATGGGCATATGCAAACTCCCTGTAAATTTTCACTATTCTTTTTAGGAGAAAGAAATTTAAATAAGAATATCTTGTACTAGAATGTTTCCTTAGTATGATAAATCATACTATTCTTCAACTTTACTTGTTAAAGAAAAAGAAATGTTTCTTTGGTTTTAGTGACTTCCAAACTGTTAGAGTAGTGGCTCTCAACCTGTGGGTTCTGAACCCTTCAGGGTCAAATATCAGATATCCTGCATAGCTGTTATCTGTATTATAATTCATAACAGCAAATTACAGCTATAATGTAGCAACAAAAATAATTTTATGGGGGGGTAACAACAATATGAACAACTAAAGGGTAACAGCATTAGGAAACTGAGAATCCCTGTATTAGAGCTTACAATAATTATCTACAGGTCAAACTAGAAATAATATTAACACAAGTGCTCTGGGAATGCACTGGCTTACTCGCCACAGAACTCTTAAGTTTTAGGTAAACCTTGTTCTAGGTAAAGATGTCTGCTTTCAGGCAATTGTGAGCCAGATTAAGTATTTTAATGCTGGGAATTAGACACATCTTATTTACTCTTCAATTAACTACTACTTTTCAGGAGGCTTTTGTAAATTAAAGTAGTTAGCTCCCATATGACAAAGCATCTACTTGGAAATTCTTCTTATTAAACTATAAAATCTTCAACTATCCAGCTAAATATACAAGATCAAAATGTATATGTATGCAGAATGCTAACTAGTATTCTAATAATATTCACCTGTTATTGTTACTACATGTGTTAAGTACACAGTTCTTTTCAAGGGGAGTAAAACATTTAGAGAGCCATTAAAGTTTGGTATAATAGAGAAACTGGTTGACTAAAATGATGTGTGTGTGTGTGTGTGTGTGTGTGTGTGTGTGTGTGTGTGCCTGCATGTATGTATATGCTCTGGTTTCAAAATCATGTATCCCTTTCTCTGTGATAAATTTCAGATCTGAATCTCTGAGAATATGTGCCAAGCTATATTAAATCATATGAAGCTAGTTCTCATGAGGAACTGCAAAATTGAGATGTCATTTCTCAAAATAAATTTAAATGATTTCTGCTACAAATGGGATATAAAAGTTGGCATGACTAAGCATATATTAATAGTATGCTATCTATTTACTTTATGTCTGTTTAATTTTAAAGAAACATTTTCCATGTATGTATACAGGAAAGAATATTTCACTAGCATTCAAGTGAAAGAAATATATATTGAACAAAATTCCAAGGTAACCCAATTTGAGTATATTTATTTTTAAGAACGTATTTTTACTGTTTTCTATGCATATGTATGTATATCTGTATGGGGATATGTGCAGGTGACTGCATTTGACTGAGGAGGTCAGAAAGGTACACAAGAAGCTCTGGAAACAGAGTTACAGGTGGTTTTTGAGCAGACTAATCTAGGTGCTAAAAGTGAACATCCACAATCTTCAAGAACAATACATCCTCTTAACTTCTGTGCCATCTCTCCAGACCCCAAATTTTAGGTTGTTTTATATTACAGAGATAACAGTGCATATTCCCATACAGATACACATATATATGCATAGTAAAACAGTAAAAATAAGTTCTTAAAAATAAATATACTCTAATTAAATCACCTTAGAATTATATATAATATATATATACACATATTATTTATATATATATATACAAACACACACATATACACATACACACATATATGTATATATATATATACACATATATTTCAAAGCTTCACAATTTCAAACAGTATCCCAACTTTCTTTTTAAGTCCACAAAATTTATCTCACTTCTGGAAGTGCCTTCACCCTGTGTTTGGTGTCTAATAATCGCTGACCCAGTCAGTGTTAACTGCCCTGAAGCCTGTTGCAGCCATGGAACAATTTTCAATGTCTACACCATAAATTCAGCTACCTAGTAACAGCACTAGATTTCTTTGCTTTGGGATGAAAATATTTTGATGAAGTTTTCACTCAAAAGTTTGCAAATACTGGAAGAAATTCTTACTAGAGATCAAGAATATTACTAAAATTTTCAGAATTTATTAGGCATGTCAGTGTAATAAAAAGAATGAAAAATTATTCAGCTAGTACGTCATTCTAGTTTTTTTCTATTATAGAAACATACACATTGTCCATATTAATCTTATATAGACATGTTTTATTTTTAGAAATTTATTTTATGAGAATGTTTGTGTTTCTATTTTATGAGAAAGAATGCATTGATGTATGGGAACCATATGCTTGTGGGTGTGAGGTTCCCTGGACCTGGAGTTACAGTTGTGAGATACCATGTGGGTCTTAGAAACAGAACTCAGGTCTTATGCAAGAGGAGCAACTCTTATTTTATATTCAACAAAATGTGAACATATTTATTTATTAGGATGTTCAATAATGAGCATGTTATCACTTTCTTCATGTGAGGGAAAATACACCTGATGTATGTATGTTGTGGGAGGAACAGGATAAGGGCTCGAAACACAGGTGTCAAATGACTCCACAAGAAATCTTTATTTGCCAAGGAAAAGATGTTTCCTCCTAGCATTGTCTCTGCTGTAAGTCCCAGACAAATAGCCACGATTTCCACAGAATCCCTTTAAACTGATACTGCCTCAGATATGGGACAATATCAGGTTACATACATGAAGAACACACAGGAAATTAAAAAATGGCACTTGGACATAGGCCTAACATTACCAAATTTCTTCACATGATAAGGGGTGGGAGGGACTGCCACCCAAAGTTCCTTAGTCATGCTGACATTTAGGAGAACTTATATCAAAGGCACAAGGGACCAGTGTTACTGTCATCCTACCCTGCATATTGGGAGAAGTTTGCATATGAAAGTATACACCATCCCTGGTTTAAGTTTCTCCTGGTTCTTCCTGTTGTTAAATGGTGACATTCTGCCTTTCACCTGTCTTAGGTATCATTTCATTTTTTTTTTCTTAAAGGAAGACTAAAAAATGTTAGAAGAGGATGAGGAGATGGTGAAAAACATCCCTGTTAAGACAAAAATAAAATAAAAATACAAAACTCAGATGTAGTACAATATAACAGAAACTGGGTGAAAATAGTACATTCTAACAGCCGATGTGATATGCAAACAGAGTGGGAGTAGACAGGAAAGGGCAGAGGCCACAGCCTATACCAAGTGCCTTTCAATAGACTGCTGAATGAACTGGATCTGCTGCTTTAGCTCAGAGCCTTCTTTGATAAGGTAACAGAAGAGGCGATGAATGGCCTGGAAACTCCATGGATCCATCCAAATACGTAGGGGACACATTTGTCTTCACTCAGTAGAGAGAGGTGCAGGATGATTTCCAAAGGCTCAGTATCTGTTGCCATCGCAATGAAATCAGAGATGTCTTTGTTGAGGAGTTTGGTACCTTCATTGGCTCCTTTCCAAAGCTGCTTTCAGTTACAGGAGCTTCTTAGTGAGGTAGGCATCTTCAAAGGGATTGATTGGCCTTCTGGTTCACTTCAGCCTCCTTCATGGCTGCAATGCACCGAGCTCACCCCAGTAAGCGCTCTTAAGCACTGACCCATCTCAAGAGCACCCAAATGTCGATTTTGCTTGCTTGTTTGTTTTTACAAATAGCTATTACTTGTTTGTTAAAAATTGGTACAAGGACATATGAAACAAGAATCCTTCTCTTTCGTTTTCTCTCTGCTTCTCTTCCTGTCTCTAATTACTATTTCTAGAAGCATTTGTACATCTTTTCTGAAGAAAACAGCATACAGGATGATTCTTAAATAGAAAATTGGTACATCCCTTTTCCTACTGATTTTGCCAATCGATATAAATTACGTTAATTTATTTTAGCAGAAAATAATAGAAGTAGATCTGAAATAATCAGCTAATATATCCTGTCGTTGAAAAGGGAGCAAGCAGGGGGTGAGTTGCAGTAAAATCATTGAAAAAGAAGACATTAAGAAGTTTAAATATTGGTGGGACTAATGGCTCCAGCAGCATGTGTATAGCAGAGGATGGCCTAGTCCGTCATCAATGGGAGGAGAGGCCTTTGGTCTTGTGAAGGTTCTGTGCCCCAGTGTACGGGAATGCCAGGGCCAAGAAGTGGGAAAAGGTGGGTTGGTGAGCAGGGGGAGTGGGGAGGGAACAGGTTTTTTTTTCTTTTTCTTTCTGTTTTTTTTCAGAGGGGAAGCAAGGAGAGGAGATATCATTTGACATGTAAATAAAGTATCTAATTAAAAAAGACACTAAAATAAGCACAACAACAACAACAACAAAAACAACCAAAAAAAAAAAAACAAAACAAAAAAAGAAGTTTAAACATCTAAGTGCTTGGATGCCTTGAAGCTTAAAAGTATACATCTAATTATTCTAATAGACTGTAGAAGATAGTTTTCTTTCATATGAGGTCCTTATATGTTATATAAATACAAAATTTGTGCATGTGTACATGATATGAAAGACTATGTAAAACTGTACAATGGGACAAAAAGATCTAACCGATGGAAGGAGGACTGAGAAAGGGGAGGTCAGCAGTGGTGGAGGGGAATGTGTACAATGCAATATCTATTTCTATGAGATATCCTATTGTGTGTGAAGATTATATGCTATGAAAGAATTTCAAAAAAATATATTTTAGTAAATCTGACATTAAAAGTGATATGTTTAGTGAGTTTATTCTCTACTTTTATGGAAGTAGCTGTATTATTTATAGTTCCACTTTTGCTTTTAGCACATTGAATTATTATAATTAATAATGATGAGAAATATTATTTTAATTGCCTTTTTCTCATTACCCCATCATTATTTGAAATCATTTCAGCATATGGCTTGTGGCTTAGGAAAGATGACTTCAAAGAATTTAGTTGTGTTTAAATGAAGATCAAAAGCAATAGAAAATTAGTGTGGCAAATTGCCTGAAACTACTAAAAGGAATATGTATGCTCTTTCAGTTAAACACTGCTAACTCTTAGGTAAATGACCTTAAATTAGTTGTTATATATCTACCTATGTGTACACACATATTACATTTGTAAAATATTCCCAAGTCATAGAATTGAAAATGTCATTCTCTGAATGCCCTGAAATTAAATAGTCCAGCCTTCTGAATAATATAAACTGAAAAATGTAACTTTCTTTAATATGAAAACAAACATTTATATTATATTAATATTTATATCAATATGTTAAAGTATTTGCTACCTCCAGTTAAACCTGGTAGAAGTATGAAAACTGTCAGTCAGTGGGACAGTAATAAAGTCAGAGAAGATCTAGCGTTCAAAAGGATGAACCTTGAAAAATATGTTCTAGAGCAACAAGGATGAGCAGCCCCACAATGGTTAACACATCATGGAAAACAGCCAATTTCAAAACAGAGTTATTTAAAAAAACATAAGCTCTTGGCTATAGTGGGTTCTTAGTTGCAGGAAATTCTCTTTCCTGCCTTCTAAAACCAAAATATGCTTACTCCTGGCCTCATTGTGATGCCAAGATAATCAATTTCCAAACTGATTATATTTGATACACAAAAGCATGAGGACTGGCTCCGGAGTGCGTACTAAGTTAGATTAGGCAGTCAGTTCTGAAGGACCTCTTGTGACAGTCAGGAAATGAGCTGCATATATGTCAATTAATAAGAAAACAGTAGTTCCAGGGGGAAAACATTATAGCGAAAGCTATCATGTTGTGGTATTTTACACCTTTAAGAAAGTTAAACAATCCATTGACGTGTGCGTTGTAATTCCTTTTGTGTGCCCCAAAAAGCTAAGGCTCAAAGAGATTTGTATTATTTCTAAGAAATTATAAAATGTACAATCACATTCAGGTTAATACACACACACAAAGGAGGAGAGGACCTCGGCCCTGTGAAGGTTCTGTGCCCCAGTGTAGGAGAATGTCAGGGCCAATAAGTGGGAAGGGTGAGGTGGCAGGCATGGGGAGGGGGGAGGCAACAGGGGTTTGTTCTTGTTGTTTTTGTTTGTTTGTTTGTTTTTTGGAGGGGAAACTGGGAAAGGAGAAATTTACATGTAAATAAAGAAAATATTTAAAACAAACAAACAAAAAACATACACACACACACACACACACATACACACTTAAAATCTCGGGTTTGAGGGAGTGCTCAAAGGAATGACATCAGTACATATACTGGGAAGCTAGAATTAGCTGAAAAGCTTTCCTGTGTGAGTGAGTGCAATCCTGAGTTATTGTGTAGTTTCTAAGTTACTATTATTTTTTGCTTTAAGTCATGCTCATTTCCCCCTCCCTATCACTCCTTCACAAAATCCTTCCCCTCTCCCCTTCTTCTCTGAACTGGTGGGGGACCCCTGGGTATCCCCCAATCCTGGCACTTCAATTTTCTCCAAGGCTAGGCGTTTCCTCTCTCACTGAGGCCAGACAAGGTAGCCCAGCTAGAAGAACATATCCCATGTACAGACAACAGCTTTTGGGATTGCCACTGCTCCAGTTGTACAGGACCAGCATGAAGACCAAGCTTCACATCTGTTACATATGTACAGGGAGGCCTAGGTCCAACCCCTGTATGTTCTTTGATTGATCATTCAGTCTCTGAGAGTCTCAAGGATTCAAATAAGTTGATTTTTCTGGTCTGCCTGTGGAGATCCTATCCCCTTCAGGACCCTCAATCCTTCCTCCTATTCTTCCATCATAGTTCCCAAGCTCCATACACTGTTTGGCTGTGGGGGTCTGTATCTTTCTGAGTCAGTTGCTGGGTGGAGCCTCTAGAGGACAACATGCTCCTGTCTAGAAGCATGACAGAGTATCATTTATAGTGTCAGGGATTGATGCTTGTCACAGTATGGGTCTCAAGTTGGGCCTGTTATTGGTTGTTCATCCCCTCAATCTCTGCTCCACCTGTTGTCCCTGAATTACTTGTAGACAGAATATATCTCGGGTTGAAAGTTTTGTGGGTGGGTCAGTGTGGTGTCTCTATCACTCCACTGGGGTTTCTGTTGTCTACGGAGGTGGCCTATTCAGGTTCCATACTCCTAATGCAGTGAGTCACTGCTAAGGTCACCCCCATTGGTTCTTGGGCGTCTTGCCTTATCCCAAGTCTCTGTCTCATCTTGTAGATGATTCCCCCCTCCTCCTCTTTACCCTTGTCAATTGCAGATTTCTATTCATTTCCATGGCCATCTAGCCATCTCTTCTGTCATTTCCCATACCTGCTCCTGTATCCCCCATTCTCCATCCATTCCTCCTCCTTCTCAGTCTTCTCCCTCCATCTGCCTCTTAGGACTATTTTATTCAACCTTCTAAGTGAGATTCAAGCTTCCTCTCTTGGGTCTTCCTCCTTGTTTAACTTCTTTGACTCTGTTGTTCTTCCTGTGGAGTTCCTATCTCTTTAGAGGCTTCCTCCTGGTCTTTCATAAGGGTATCCATGCTCCATCCATTGTTAGGCTGCAGGTGTATACCTTCATCTGAGTCAGTTGGTGGGTCTGGCCTCTTAGAAGACAGCCATGCTAGATACCTGTCTAGAAGCTTAACAGAGTATCATTAATAGTTTGAGGGATTGGCACTTGTCCATAGGATGGATATCAAGTTGGGCTGATGGTTGATTGGCTCTTCCTTCAAGCTATGTTCCAACACTAATCCCTGTATTTCTTATAGACAGGATAAGTTTGGGGTAGAAAGTTTTGAGGGTGAGTTGGTATCCCTATTGTTCCCCCAAGATTTCTACCTGCCACAGGAGGCAGTCCTTCCACCCCCAGGCTCCATAACCCCAACATAGTGAGTCACAGATAAGAACAACCCATAGATCGTTAGGTGCCTCCCTTATTCTCAGGTCTCTGTCTCTTTCTGGAGATGTTCCCTACCTCCCACCCCTATCAGTTGCAGATTTCCATTCATTCTCATGGTCATCTGGCCATCCCCTCTGTCCTTTCCCAAGTGTATTTTAACATGGGCACAGCCATAGAAAAGACTAAACATCAGATACCTGGGACAATTGCCAAAGATGTTGCCACACAGCTCAGGCAAAGCTTTTCTCAGGATCTTATCTCAGTATGAATGGTAACTGAATAATTGATCAGTATGTGCAAAGCCTACCAACTGTAGCTTCCTCCACTTAGATGTTTAAAACTGGAGACCTCTCTTTTCAGAGACCACCTGCAGAGACTACTTATCTCCTTCCCCTGAGCTGTACCTAAAGCACCAAGTTTCCTGGTTATGGTGGTAGCAATAGAAGAAACTCACCTAATTCTTACGTGGAATGGGTAATCTTACATTGCAAAACAAAATTTGGAGGCTAGAGAGATGCCTCAGAAATGAAGAGTGTTGATGTCTTTGCAGAGTTCTCAGGTTCTGTTCCCAGCACCCAGATCAGGCAGCTCACAACCATCATGGTATCTACGCTTATGTGTCTAGTCTTCTAGACACATGTGCACAATTAAAAATAAAAGGAAATGTTAAAATATAACTAGGGAACATGTCACCAAAATCTATTGTAAGAAACCCAAGGACTTCTGATTACTGGCTATCAATCATTTAACTAGAGGTTCCAACATGTTCCTGTGGTCTGTATGTTAGGCCTCCTAAGAAGGCATTAATGTGGTGTTATGGGAATAAATGAAGTACATTCCTGCTCTGAGGGCAAACACTCTGTCCCTCTGGGGCAAACACTGTAGGTATCTTCCTCAGTCATGTGCATACCACAGGGTTGGATCTTGCATAATATTCTTATTTGGTATCTGCTGTGCTTACCTCATTTATTTCCACAGCACCACACTAACGCCTTCTTAAGAGTATGTAGGGTATCCCCACAATGCTATGTGCTAGTTTTTCATGGTGTATCACATGAAGAATGCAGGGTCATCATTCTCTAGAGAAGCAGAACTGAAACAATGACAACATGCTGCAAAAGAAGATTTATTAGATGAGCTTATACAGTAGGTGCTAAGTAGTCCAACAATGACTGTCTATATGTTTAGGAAGCTGAGAAGTTATGCTTAGTCTATGATAGTAGATGTCTTAGCCATCTCTGCCTGGTGCTGAAGCCTGGAAGCCCCTCAAAGAACAGCTGGTTCTCAGTGTGTGGAGAGGCTGGGCTTGAAGACCAGTGGTGTAGGATGTCAGCAGTAGCAGCAACCATTGGATAGTCACACACACCACAAAGAGACAGAGCAGGCTTGCAAGCTGCTCTTTTTCTTTGGACTTCTTTATACATGGGCTCACTATAAGGGAGGTTTTGTGCTCTCAAATCCTTCCTGAAATGCTCTTACAGACATTTGGAGAGTGGTGTCTTTTAGTTGATAATGGATCCAACCAAGTTGGTAGTCCAGACTAACTATTTAAGATAACAAAAGTTATGAAAACTAGATTGTCTTCATTTCTAACTTCTCTTTAATGCAGTACAGCTGAATGTACTATCTCAGTAAATATCACCAGGCTACAGAGAAATGGTCACAGTGGGACATGGCTGTGCATTTTCTCAAGTAATAAATTTAAACTCCTCCACTTGCTTCATTTCAAAATATAAATTTATCAAGATATTTTGGTTGTGTTATTCCTCCTTTTAATGTGTCTATCTAACCCCTATAAAATGTGGAAAGCATTTCAAAATTCAAATTCAGCTCATATAACAGGAAAAAAGCAAATGCCTATTCCACAAACAGAAATGGTAAGGGCAAAAACAAGTACTATAACTGGCAAAAAATGTGTGTCATAATATTGAAACTAAATTCACAAAACTTAGAAAATGATGATATTGTATACATTATTGAAGAGATTACCATGTACTAGACTGTGCTGCCTTTCAATACATTGAAGGTCAAGTCTTACATTCTAGGATGGGACTGTTTTGGGACAGGTTATTTAAAGAGAAAACTCTATCTGAACTCATTAGAGTGCTCTCGGAATAAACCACTGTCCCTGGGAAATACAGCACAGGCATGGACAGGGAATAGAACGCATAAAGATACAAGAAACAACAGGTGAAAGCCAGGAAAGAAGAAATGCATCCTAGAAATGCATGTCTGAGGACAACTCTATTTCTGTCTCCCACACAGGGAGGAAGGACTTCGCGCTGTCTCAGTTACCCAAGCATCAGTTTCACATCATGGCAACCCTACAGAGTGTGCACATGTTCTCTTTTAAAAGCATTTGTTTAGTAGGAATATAAGAATGGGAGAAACCAAGTGTTTTAAGAATTGACAATTGAAAACTGAATGTAATATTTTAAAGACAGAAAATAAGAGAATTAGGTTTAGTAGGAAAATAGACAGATACTTTGAGTTATTACCACATATAGAAAAAGGAACAAAGTATTGATAGCAAGCTTAAGAATGCTATATAAATATACTTAATTACCCAAATTACAATCATCAACCAATTTAAAGTTATTTTGGCTTGTTTGCATATTCTCTAGAGGGAAAATTGTTTTTAAAGCACCATAGCTCAAAATACAAAGTTATTGAGATATTTTGCTTCAGTTAGTTATTTGATCTTTTGTTGTATGTCTATCTAAACCCTGAGGACTGTGTCAAATCACTTGTATGAATTTTCATCATCTTATCATAATTTTCAAGCATTTTCTTCTCACATTTATATTATCTTTGTATAGACCAACCTTAATTTATTTGTTTAGTTTTAAGATTTTATATTTTTTGTGTGCATTGGTGAGAAAGTTAAATATAATCTGAGGAAGATCCAAAAGCTCATGTCTGCAAGGACATGGTTTTAGCCCTAAGGCTGATATTAGATTTATTATCACCATAACAAAGCTAGTAGTCATCTAATAGGCTGAATCACAGGCCACCAGCTCCATGCTTGCCCATTTCTACTTTATGCAGGTCAACAGTAACAGAAATAGCATGATATTGCACAGAAGCACACATACATCAGTGTGCTATAACAGAGAACACAATATTCATCCATATAGTAACAGACATGTGATGATTCACAAGGATGCCAAAATTATACATTAAGAAAGACCTTATCAACAAATTGTACAGGAAATGCTGACTATGGCATGTAAGCAAATTATGCTGACCCTCAACTCTTTTATCTGTCAACATTTAGCTGGCCTACATTAGTTCTAGGCGTAAAATTGATAGATACATAAACCTCCTTTGACAATTTGTTTTCAAAATGTTCATAATTCTTATTAAGTAAATATTTAAGCTCTAGACTATTATACTTGATATGAGCATAGTTTTAAATAGTTACTATTCAAGCAGAAGTAATTTGCTAACAATTGAGAGGTATTTTAGTGGGTCTGAAGCAATGTGTAAAACCACAAAGGGAAACATTGTATCATACAAGCTGTAAATGCAGAAGCAGCTATGTATTTAAGCAGTGAGCCACTACAGAATTCACTTAGGCCCTATCTCAGGCCTATAAACACAGGTTCCATATGTTATATTTCTTTCAAGTTGGGTCTAAAAACATCAATATACAATTAATACTCCCAAATTATATAAGATAGCATAAATGTTCAAAAAAGGGAAAAAAAGGATCAGTAAGGACACTACAAAGTTGCAAGTTTAATTGGATCAGTAAAAAGGACATATTCATAACTTGTAAGAATGAACATAAGAATTGTGCAGATGTATATATTTCTTGTATTTAAATTATTAAGCATTATTTACATTTATTAGACAAAACGTTCTCCTTGCTCCCTGTCTTAAGTGCTTGCATTATCTACTTTGCTCCCCATAAAAATTTTTATCTGAAACCTTGTTAATACAGATAACAACCAAACATAGATGGATGTGTTCCTCAGCTGAAATATGTGATTAAATAGTTGATATGAGCTTAATGAAGACATTACAAATGAATATAAATACTGAGTTCTGATGAGCACAAGTTAGCACAAGTCATACAAAAACATAAAAGCCTCTCCAACTATTAGCTAGTCAAATTATTTTTCATGATAATATGCTGTGTGAGAGTAGTATAAATTTTCTTAATTTGTTTTTAAGAAACGTAAATTAGAGAAATACAAAAAACAAAAACAAAAGCAGAAAATGGAGATAAAACCTTTTCAATAAAGTGCAATTCCAACTTGAACTTTTGTCTCTGTACCTTATTTTTTATAATTGGATGATTGTGTGTGTGTAAGTGTGTGAGTGTGTGTGTGAGTGTGTATGTATGTGTTTGTAGTGTGTTACAATGTGTTCATAAGTATGATATTGAGCTTGCCTATGCATAACTATAAAGCCACCAGTCAATAAACAGTGGCTTCCTTTATCACTATCTACCATTTTTGAGACAGGGTACCTAAACCTGAGACCTAAACCTGGATTCATTCTTTCAACTACAAAAGGCAACAGGAATCTCCTGACTCTGGTCTTATACTGGAGTTTCAGAGCCAAGGTTTGGGCCAAATTTCTGGCCCAAGTTTATGTGCCAGGCTGTATCACTTCCTTATACTTGCAAACATTTACTCCCTGAGTTATCCTTCTAGCCCCTAAAATTTTTTAATTAATTTATTTTTTACACCCCATAGTTTGTTCCCTGCCCTCCCTTCCTGATCCACCCTCCAACTACTTCACATCCCATACCTCCTTCCCACTCCCCCTGTTTCCATGTGGATGCCCCAACCCCACCTGACCTCTAAACTCTCTGGGGCCTCCAGTCTCTTGAGGGTTAGGTGCATCATCTCTGAATGAACACAGACCTGGAAGCCCTCTACTCTATGTGTGTTGGGGGCCTCATATCAGCTGGTATATGCTGTCTGTTTGGTGGTCCAGTGTTTGAGAGATCTCAGGATCCAGATTAATTGAGACTGCTGGTCCTCCCACAGGATTGCTCTTCTCCTCAGCTTCTGTCAGCCTTCCATAACTCAACAACAAGGGTCAGGGCTTCTGTCCATTGGTTGAGCGCAAATGTCTGCATCTGACTCTTTCAGTTGCTTGTTGGGTCTTTCAGAGGGCAGTGATGATAGGTCCCTATTTGTGAGTGCTCAATAGCCTCAGTAATAGTGTCAGGCTTTGGGACCTCCCCTTGAGTTGGATCTCACTTTGGGCCTGTCATTGGACATTCTTTTCCTCAGGCTCCTCTCCATTTCCATCCCTGTAATTCTTTCAGACAGGAACAATTATGGGTTAGAGATGTGACTGTGGAATGGCAACCCCATCCCTTACTTGATGTCCTGTCTTCCTGCTGGAGATGGGCTCAGTAAGTTCCCTCTCCCTACTGTCAGGCATTTCATCAAAGGTCCTTCCCTTTGATTCCTGAGATTACCTTCCAGGTCTCTGGTGCATTCTGGGGGGTCCCCCGACCTCCTAGTTCCTGCCATTGCCTGTTTCCATTTTTTCTGCTGGCCCTAAGGGCTTCAGTACTTTCCAATCTCCCCATACCAGATCAGGTTCCCCTCTCTCCTCACTACCACCCCAACCACTTTCCCTCCTAGATCCCTCCCTTGCTCCCCACTTGAGATTACTTTCTTCTCTCTCCCAAGTGGGACTGAGGCATCCTTACTTGGGCACTTGAGCTTGTTGACCTTTTTGCGTATTCTGTATTTGTATTCTTAGGTATTCTGTACTTTATTTTTTTTCTTTTTGCTAATATCCACTTATTATTGAGTACATACCATGAACATCCTTTTTGGTCTGAGTTACCTCACTCAAGATGGTATATTCTTATTCCATTCATTTGCCTGGAAAACTCAAGATGTCCTCATTCTTAACAGCCAAGTAGTATCCCATTGTGTAAATAAACCACATTTTCTGTATCCATTATTCTGTCATGGGTCATCTAGGTTGTTTCCAGCTTCTGCCTATCACAAATAAGGCTGCTATGAACATAGTGGAACATGTGCCCTGTGGTATGGTGGGGCACCTTTTGAATATATGCCCAAAGGTGGTATAGCTGGGTTTTCAGGTAGATCTATTTCCAATTTTCTGAAGAAGCTCCAGATTGATTTCCAGAGTAGTTGTACCAATTTGCAATCCCACCAGCAATGGAGGAGTGTTCTTCTTTTTCCACATTCTCTCCAACATCTGTTGTCATCTGATGTTTTGATCTTAGCCATTCTGATTGGTGTAAGGTGGAATCTCAGGGTCCTTTTAATTTGCATTTCTCTGATCACTAAGGACTTTGAACATTTCTTTAGGTGCTTCTCAGCCATTTGAGATTCTTTGGTTGTGAATTCTTGGTTTAGTTCTATACCCTATTTTTTTCATTGGGTTGTTTGGTTTTTTGGTGATTAACTTCTTGAGTTCTTTATGTATTTTAGATCTTAGCCCTCTATAAGATGTGGGGTTAGTGAAAATCTTTTCCCAATCTGTAGGTTGCTGATTTGTCTTATGACTACATACTTTGCCTTACAAAAGCATTCCAGTTTCATGAAGTCCCATTTATCAATTCTTGATCTTAGAGCATGAGCCATTGGAGTTCTGTTTAGAAAATTTCCCCCTGTGCCAATGAGTTCAAGGCTCTTTCCTACTTTCTCTTCTATTATATACAGTTAGTCTAGTTTTATGTTGAGGCCCTTGATCCACTTGGACTTAAGCTTTGTACAAGGTGATAAATATGGGTCTATTTTCATTCTTCTAGATGCAGCCAGTTAGACTAGCACCATTTATTGAAGATGCTTTCTTTTTTCTATTGTATATTTTTGGCATCTTTGTCAAAGATCAAGTGATTGTAAGTGTGGGGTTTTATTTCTGGGTCTTCAATTCTATTCCATTGATCAATGTGTCTATCTCTGTACCAATATCATGTAGTTTTTATCACTATTACTCTGTAGTAAATCTTGAGGTCAGGGATGGTGATTCCCCCAGCTGTTCTTTTATTGTTAAGAATTGTTTGAGCTACTCTGGACTTTTTGCTTTTCTAGATGAATTGGAGATTTGCTCTTTCCATGTCTTTGAAGAATTGTGTTGGTATTTTGATGGGGATTGCATTGAATCTATCGATTGCCTTTGGTAGGATGATCATTTTTATTATGTCAGTTCTGCCAATCTATGAGCATGGGAGATCTTTCCGTTTTCTGGGATCTTCTTCTATTTCTTTCTTGAGAAACTTGAAGTTATTGTCATACTGGTCTTTCACTTGGTTGGTTAGCGTTACCCCAAGATATTTTATATTATTTGTGGCTTTTGTGAAGGGAGTTGTTTCCCTAATTTCTTTCTCAGCCCGTTTATCCTTTGTATAAAGGAAGGCTACTGATTTATTTGAGTTAATTTTATATCCGGCTACTTTGCTGAAGTTGTTTATCATGTGGAGAAGTTCTCTGGTAGAAGTTTTGGGGTTGCTTATGTATACAATCATATCATCTGCAAATACTGATACCTATATTTCTTCTTTATCAATTTATATCCCCTTGATCTCCTTATTTTTTGTCTTATTATTCTAGCTAACACTTCGAGTACTATACTGAACAGATATGGGGAGAGTGGGCATCCTTGTCTTGTCCTTGATTTCAATGGGATTGCTTCTATGTCTCCATTTAATTTAATATTGGCTGTTGGTTTGTAGTAATTGCTTTTATTATGGTTAGGTATAACTAGTTCCTAAAATTTTAAAAACAGACTTAGACATTGCTAAGTATTTGTTAACCAAGCAAATTGTTTAAAATGATTTAACCTATAATTGGTTAACTAGAATTGCATTCTATTTTAGCCAAGCACTACTCTGACTCAGCACTTCATATTGTTGATGTTAAGTACAAATGTTGATTGTGAAGAATAACAGACACCACAATAAAGAAAAATCTCAATTCCCTTTAATTTGCTATTGAAATGAAGAGACTATATTTTCTCAACTGAATTACTTTTGTGATTTCTTTCTGTAAATTGCACTAGCATAAAATTTCCCACTCTAACTCACATATTATAACTGGGTGAGAAACTTCTGTATATAGATGGAATTGAGTGCATAATTTATAATTGCTTTTAAAAAATAATCATAATAATCATTAGTGTAATTTTATCATCATTTTGTTTATCTAAGTTTATGTTTAAATAAGTCAAAACTTAATGTGAGGATTCTAAAGATCTCAAACAGACTTTCTACTTGAGAAGAAAATGAATGCATATTAAAGAGAAGGTAAGGAAGGCCAAACAAACCCTTCATGGTTCCTGTTTTGATTTCCTTGCTTGACACATCAGTTTGTCTTTAGGATGCATTGAGGTTATAGCTCCTGCAGCTCTGGTTTTGAAGCACTCTGCATGATGATTTTTTCACAGATGCTGAGATGGAGGAATATTTTAAAGAGATGCTCAGATTTTCATTTCCTGCTCAGAATCTTTGACATAAAATTAGCGTTACTCCTTGATGACTTATTTCCCATTGAAATAGAATTCTATTTCACTGCTGGTATTTTACTGTAGAAAACAGCGTGTTAAGCATTTATTAAGCTATCTGCTTTCCTTCACTTGACATTAAATCGCATTGTAACACCAGGAGATCACAAGTAATATAATAATGACTGTCCATGACAATTCTGAATGAGAAGCTGAAAAGCACAACCATCTTTTTCTTAAACCCAAACCGCTTGGACATGGTGTTGTAATGTGTTGCTTTGCCTTTCTTTGAATTTATAAATATTTAAAAAAAAAATGAGTAGCTGATCTCATTCACAAAACGATAAGGTGAAATTTACTCTTTTCTTTGAGTAGGTGGGAATTTGACCCAGGGTCCTCTGGCAACTGGTCTCCACTAAGCTGTGGCCCACCCCTGTTTTATTCCTTTTTTAAAGTTTCACTAAATTGTCCTGGAGAACTTGTGTTTCCTTCCAAGTGGCTAAATGACTGTCCTGAGCCACTAGCTCTGTCTTCAGGTCTATCTGGATATCTTCTAATCCTGGTGATGTCACAGAAGTGAGACAGGGATCAATTATCTCAGACTCAAGCAACAATTTTACCAGAGTTGGTGAGGGGAGAAGATGAGCTCATTGAAAAAGATGTTTGTGGAAAGTAAATGGTAGGTTAGAACAGATATAGCTGTGAGAAATATAGATGTTAGATAGATGTTAGGTTAGCAGAGAAATATCACACAATGTCCACAAATCTAGAAACACTGTGACCCAAAAGCTAATCTGAACCAGACAGAATTCACTTGTTGACAGTTTTGGTCTTTTTCTATGTATTGTAATGCTAAATGCTGGCCCCCAAGGCCTAGTTGCCCCAGGAACAAAAGAATCCATACAAAGACCCAATTGATGCTGTGTAGCCTCCCTCCCCCACATCCCACTCCCTTACCCCCCATCAAGTTATATCTGAATATCTGATTGGTGAATAAAGATGGCTACAACCTATAGCAGGGCAGAAGAGAAATAGACAGGTTTTTTGGTTCCTGAGCTTGGGGTCAAAGGCAGGAGAACAGGGGAGAAAGGAAAAAGCAGGGAGAGAGAAGAGAGGCCTTGGGGTAGGAGTCATGAAAATATGGCCATGAAAGCTGGCAAATTAGACTTAAGAGCAGCTCAGACAGAACATAATAAGTTATAACTTGGGATTATTGATAGGGAAGTAGATTCTAACAGCTTAAAGGGTGGATTTTAATTTTTAAAAATTTAAATTCCACAAGGACAATTTAGTGAGACTTTAATCCAAAATAAAGGAGTGAAACAGAGCTTGGCCACAATTTAGTGGAGAGTACTTGCCATGTGCGAGGAATCTGGATTCAATTCCAATCCTACACAAAGTAAAAGGTAAATTTCACATTATCATTTTGTGAATGAGATTAAAATTAAAACTTTAAATTTAAGATTTTAATTTGCCCCAGCTCTAGTGCTATAAAGGCTTATTATAAATATAAAGGTTGTGTGAATTTTATCTGGGAACTAAAGGATCAAAGGTGGGGTAGAAACCCATATTTGAGATTAAATAATTACTAAAACATTCACTCTCTGTACACCTTCTATAAATTGAAAAAACAGTACCCATTGTGTCATTGGCCTATTGCTTTCCTGCCAACATACTTCAACCTATGGATGGGACACGATTCATGACTTTTGTACATGTATTTTTTATGCTGTACCTGACAACTTTATTGGGTTCCGCCCTTCTCCAGTGAAAATTTTTGGTCACAAAATCTGATAATCACAAGTAAATGTAATATAAAATTTTAAAATATTATTAGAGGAATTTTAAGTACCATGAAAAGAAACTAGTTCAGAACATGATCACTGAGAAAATAGAGTTTGAGATGAATCTGAGTTTTAAGTACTTTAAAAGTATGCAATCTGAATAATTAGGGTGACAGAAAAGAAAACAAAACAGAAAAATTTAAGAAGCCATTCAGTGATCATAGTGTCACTGTCTCATGGCAACCTAAGGTGGACCACATTCCCCCTCAGCTCTCTTTTTTTGTCTACTCAGAGTACAAAAGGGCAGCTGTGTCTGCTGTCAGCGTCAACTCACATGCCAGGTCAAATTTTCCTCAAAGTACATTTAGTTTAAAGGCTGCAAATAATTGTGGAAATATTACTAAATGCATTTCCAGAACTGAAATTGATTCATAGAAATGAAGGGAAGGGATAGGCCAAAATACATCCAGCAAAATAAGTATGGTTAGAAGGTATATATGTCATAAGTTGATACAGACAGATAGATGAGGTAAATAGGTAGATGGGTAGACAGACAGACAGACAAAAATACACCTCAAAGCAACTGTATAATTTATGTCTCTTGGTCACATGCAAATTGAAAATAGGTACCTTACTATTAAGAAAACATTATCAGTGATAGAATTAAAATATGAGAAATTACCCCTGGGGTCAAAATTTCTACTTACCACAGTTGGTAGATACTATTAAGTACCATCTAATATACAGCAAAGTTAGAAGTTCTAACAGGAAGTTGGTCATCTTGATGCTGACAGGAACACTCCTTCTCTTTTGACTTTGAATACAGTTTGGATACCACTGAATTCTCACAGATAATGTTTTCACTTGAGTTCTAAGCTCTCCCAGAACATCATGCAAGTGCCCCACAGGAAGAGAATATATGAGCGTGAGCATTCATATTTCCTTGGCTTATACAGATGTGTTGCTATCCCATGGCATTTCATTTAAAAATGCATATTACACAAAATACTTTAGAATAAGAAGTAATGGCAACAGATAAATATCAGCAGTTTAGGTCCTACACTGTTAATGTTATCATAGCATTGGCTCTGCATAGAGTTTACACAAAGTAATTATTGTAAAATTAAAATCTCAAAATCTCACAGCTGTGGGAAATTTGGTTATGCATTAAGATGTCTAAACAGACTTTTGAGATAGCAATGAAAACAAGTTTGGGGAAAACATGGAACAGAAGAAAGTCACCTATTACATCTTTACAGCATCTTTTCTCAAGCAGGCTTTACTTTCCATTCATTGATGGTTAAAATGGAATTAGATCTGGAGAATGATGACAGACGAAACTTTTCCATTGGAATACTCTCTTCACCTCCTCTGTGTTTATTTCTTCATGCTTATATTGTCAACACAGAGTTGACAATGTTACAAACCCACGATCCGTGACCTGCCACAGATGCCTGTGAGGCAAGCCATTCCAAGTCTAAATACAGATGAATTGTTTTTCACTGATTATAGACAAATTGCCTTTCTGTCATTTCAGTATTACATCAAACCACAGATTATAGGGACCACATTTCTTGCAGAATATCTAAAATTTGGTCTTAGTCTACAGACAGAAGCTATTGCAGAAGATACCTCAAAATCTTAGTCTCAGCTCAAATAAACTCACTACTAACTGCTTTCTTCATAACATACCTCCTGAAACATCTGACATAGTTAGTGTGGGTCTTTTTGTTTAAACACAACAAAACTATTTAATATATTACTACCTCCCAAAGCTACCTTCTATCCAGATCTATTTCAAAGAAATTTTCTAACTTTTCTTACTATAGACCACCTTTTGTGAGACGTTCTTGCTGGGCAGATGGGAACAAACATTGATTTATTCCGTGTGGGAAATTGACAGCAGAGAGAAATAGGAATTCCACAGTCCAACTTCAGGAATAAATGAGTTGTATTAGAATTTCTCAGAAAAATATGGGTTACAGATTAATTACATGTGTAAAAATGGCCCAACAGCTGTCACATCAGTAAAATGCACAACAGTGTGGGTAATAAATAACTCTGGAATCTGGAAACCTGAAGCACACCCAACAACCTGCCTGACTCAGCAAACTGGAGGGTACAGTTTCTACATAGCTCAGTGGATCTGGACATGTTCCAAGTAGTTTGACTTGTCTCTGGTTCTTTCAGGCAGCTGGGCTTGTCTGAGAGTGACTGACAAGTCCTTGCTGCTTACATTTGATTGAGATGAGAGGGTATCAGTGAATCTGGTCAGTTTTAGGGACTTCCTGAAATCTTTGAGCTGTTTACTTCCTGAGCTTTACTAAATGAGCTTTTCTGTCAGATGAAATGTTTCACCTTCCCTGTGAACATCCAATCTTAAAAATTCCTGTTATTTTAGTATATGTGCTGCCGAAGCAAGCACAGGACCCAAGGAGTTGAAGGGTTTGCAGCCTCTTAGGGTGAACAACAATATGAACTAACTAGTACCCTCAGAGCTCCCAGAGACTAAAACTCCAACCAAAGAGTACACATGGTGGGACTCATGGCTCCAGCAGCATATGTATAGCAGAGGATGGCCAACTCAGTCATCAATGGGAGGAGAGGACCTTGACCCTGTGAAGATTTTATGCCCTAGTGTAGGGGAATGCCAGGGCCAGGAAGCAGGAAGGGGTGGGGTGGTGAGCAGGAGGAGGGGTGAGGGAACAGGGATTTGTTTTAGTTTTTGGTTTTTTATTTTATTTTGTTTTTCTTTTTTCTTTTTCTTTTTCTTTCTTTTTTTTTTTTTTTTTTTTTTTTTTTTTTTTTTTTTTTTTTTTTTTTTTTTTTTTTTTTTTTTTTTTTTGAGGGGAACCTGGGGAAGGAAATATTGTAAATAAAGAAAACATCTAATAAAAAAATCCTGTTATTTCTCATCCCTTTTCATATCCTGTCTTGAAGACTTCCTATCAAGACAGAAGGTTTTATCTCCAAGGGATTTATCTCCACAATAACATTATGAAGAAAAACCACAACACATATTGTGGACTCCCTCCCTACAGCCTGGACAGAATCGAAAGCAAACAGTGCTGAGTGCCCAGGACCCTCCTGGTTTGAGACCTGCCTCTGATAGCCACACCTCTCTGTCCATCTCCTGCTATTTGCCACGCCTCCAACCTGGTTCCAGTTACATTCGAAAGCTCCACCCCCACAGAGAAACAAGGAAGTCACTGATTGGACTGTCACACTGACGTATTTTGGGGGGAGTGGTTTTTGCCCCAGATAATATACCTGTTGGGGGAACAAAGGAGGTTATTATTAAAGAACTAAGATGGCTGAGCAGTAAAGTTTCCTGTCTAATGTTCTAAGGTACCTTCCACGTGGGTAGGTATTTCTGTGGCCACTCTATCCTATCCCTAACTCTCTCTCTTGCTACTGCTCTTCTTTCTAACTCCATATTTCCAGGTAACCCACTCCTTAACGTTGGTGCTGGTAGCCAACAACATATATTAGAACAAGTACTGATATCTGAAATTGTTATAAAATAAAGCCTTCCATACCACTGCATGTATTCTATGATTCCTTTCACTGCTTTAAGCCCGTAAGGTCCAATATAAATTTGCCTGGTTAGGAGAGGGGTATACTTTGAGGACTTGTAATCCATTGGAAGGTAGATACTTTGCTTTAACATGGAAACTTATTACTCTCTGTTCATATTTGGCACCACTTAGAATTAAAGAACATATTTAGACAAGAATGTGTCATGAACTAAAGCATCTAGCACAGTGAAATCATGACTTCATTTTCAAGCAAACTGGAAGTTTTCAACAGAGATTGAGTTATATACGCCTGACAAGAATATTTAGCAGAACTTGGAAGTTTGAACATCCTCAGTGTTACCCACTCAAACACGCTCACATTTAGAATATCCTTTTTTTTCATGTTCAAACTCCACATTTGCAATGTAAGTCTTATCAAAGCTGGGTAGTTCTGGCTTTAGTAATGATGCCACTATTTATCTTACCATTTAGTAATGATGCCAATATTTATCTTACCATTTTTTTTTTCAGAACAATCATCTGCTTGAGTTCAATTCTAAATTAGATTAAGAGGATTGTACTCTAGAATTCCTCTTCTTGAAGAACCCTGTGATCTGAGCCCTACCAAACTTACACAACCAGGAACTATTTGTCAACTATTAGTTATGTAATATAACTTAGCTATATAATGCCTCATGTCAGGGCTGAAGATTTGATTTAAATCCTTTTTCTATGACTAGCAATTAGGGATATGTACTTTCTGTCCTTGAATTGAGTCCTTGATTATGAGGACTCTGGCCTAATGTCCTCCGTGCCTGCTAATATCTAATGAGGTACTTAATGCCCTGCTGTGAGTTACCTTCCTTTGGGCTAGGGAACTGCTATTTTGAGTTCACTTGTGTCTCCTTATAAAATGATCACCCAAGCTGGGCTTGTTAACTCTTTCTATCTCCTCAAAGAGGGGCAAGGAGAGTCACAGCAGCCTCCAGATAGTGCCATTTCCTATCTCTTGTTATATGTCACTCTGCCTGAATTACACATAGTCTCATGGAAAAAACTAACTACATAGACTGTGAAGACTATGGGAGGGGCTTGATCTACACAGCTTTGGGAAAATGTTCATTCCTGATGGGAAAAAGCTTCCCAGATGAAGTCTGTTGAGGGCCACAACATCCATTCTTCTGGAAATTACTCCCACTTAGGATCTGTAATGAATGTTATTGGAACCTTATCCCAGAGTGAACTTTGCAGTAACTGTGCCTCAGTTAATCATTGGTACATTAGGAAAAGTGGTATATGCTGCTTATATCTTCCCATTGTATGGAATTAAAAAAAAAAATTCCCATTTTCAGAGTGTGCCAACAATTGGCCTAGCCTTTGTTTCTTCTTTGCAAGTGGCTTGATAGTATAAAAAGCAACTGCAATGAACTTTTTGAGTGTATTAAAACTATATGAAAACATAATTGTAAAAGGGGTTCTAGACTTTTAAATCACACAGTCATTGTTTGGAGATATAAGCTCTCTTCTCTTTATCCTACCTATACTACTCAGTCTTTGTTTCTTTATTTAAAAAAAAAAAAGGATTGATTCTTAAAGTCATTATGGAGTTAAAATTGAAGTAATTTTTGTTAGCTAATGCTACAGATCTTGTTATATAAAATACATTCAATTAATATCCACATCTCTCCTCATTTTACAGGTATTTTTTTCTTTTACCAAGTCCTCTCATTAGGAAAAGAATGTGGTCATTAGTTTAGAAAATGTATATGAAAGCTCAACACTTCACCATTACTCCAATCAACTAAATCTTTTGTCTCTTCCTTCTGCACTTATGATAGACAGAGCAGCAATTATTACCTGGCTCAGAACTCTACATTTTAAAGGAAAAGTATACTTGAACTTGAGGGACTTGCTCAATCTACACACTTGCTGCATAAATTCTGAAGCCACAAATCCAGTGACTCACAGGGACATTCTTTTCTGTCTTTCACATCCTCTGAAGTGGTCAAAAATGTGTCCTTACAGAGTCTCCTTTGACAGAATCAGTTTTGATATGCATGATCACTCAAAACAAGGCTGCAAGGAGAATACTAGTTACTACTTCAGTTAGAGTCCTTCATGTCATCTTACTCAAAGCACACATAAGAGAAATTTGGAAATGTGATCATTAAGACCAAAAAGAAGAATTTGGAATATTTGGAAATTAGTTCAAATGTAGCCAAACATACTTACCTGGATTTTTACACTATTTAAGTCTCTCCTTAAATTTGAAATATGTGAGCATAGAACAGGAAAAGGTAATTGGAAATACAAAATAACACATTTTCTCTTATATGGATTATATAATGTGTATATATGTATGTGTGTGTGTGTGTGTGTGTGTGTGTGTGTGTGTGTGTACATGTATATGACATCAAATGTGAACAACTCTGTGAGGGAAGCAAGGTGACCAATGAGGAGGACAGTAGAGATAGGAGATATTAGTAGGGAATAAATATTACCAAGATGCAATAATGTATGGGAATAAAATGTCACAAAGTAACCTGTTATTTTGAATGATAAATAAAACATAATCATAAAAATAAAGATTTAATTGAAAAAATGATTATGTAACAGCTACACATATATAAAAGTTTTATATATATAAAGCTATGATTGTGTAATAATGATATATCAGCGTGTAGAACATTTTTCTATTTTCCTATAGTTTTGGTTGTACAGGTCCTTAAATAATGGCAATGGGAACTTTACAGTTATTGAGTCACAAGTTCACTATGGGTAACTGTAATCACAAATTCCATGGAAGCTTCTGTAGGCAGCTCTGCCAGCTCAGGTTCTGAAGCCACTCCCATCCTCCCTAGAGGATGCATGTTCAGCTTCTCTGTCACTTCAGTGTGAGTGTTAACAACTGATTCAAGGCTATAGAACGTGTGGGTGGCAAGTTTGCTGTGTTTGCTTCCATGGTGCTTGGTGGCTATAGTAGAATATAAAAGTCACTTCTAACAGAAAACCAACTCTCTTCATTTGTCCTAGATATATGACATTTACTGATAAAAATGGAAATATCCCAGATATACCAAGATGAGGAAGCCACTTTGGGAACTGCCTAGGCTAAGAGACACTCTCTCCCTTTCATTTAGATTTATTCCTTCATCTCCATCACCTCTTTCTCCTTTCATGTCGCACACATGCATGCACACATATACACACACACACACATATACACATTCTACATAGGAGAAAAAATAGACAATATTTGTGTGCTAGCTAGTTTTATGTTAACTTGATAAAATCTAGTCATTAGAGGGGAAGGAACCCTAATCCAATTGAGAAAATGCCTCCATAATAAGGCATTAAGACTATAAGGAGGAAAGCCTATAAGGCATTTTCTTGCTTGGTGATTGATGGGGCAAGGCATAGCCTATTTTGGGTGGGGATACCTCTGAGCTGGTGGTTCTGGGTTCTATAGGAAAGCAGTATGAGCAAGCCATAAGGAACAATCCAGTAAGCAGCACCCTTCCGTGACCTCTGCATTAGCTTCTGTCTTCAAGTTTCTGTTGACTTTGACTTCCTACCTTGGCTTCCTTCAATGAACTATGGTTCAGTATATGTAAGCCAAATAAACTCTTTCCTCTCTCAGTAGCATTTGGTCATGGTGCTCCATCACAGAAATAATAACCCTAACTAAGACAATTTCTCATTCTGAGTCTCTCTTGTTTCTTAACATAATCTCTAGTTCGATCCATCTTCCTGCAAATGATAAGGTTTCATTCATTGTATAGCTAAATAAAACTCTACTGTGTAATATATCATATTGTCTTTTTCCATCCATCTATTAGTAGGCATCTAGGCTAGCTCTACTATTTTGAGTGGTGGAGCAATAACATGAATGAAAATTTTAAAAATTCAAATATAAAGAATATACAAATATGAAAGTAGATGATTACTTTAAGAAAAGATGCATCTAGATTTCAAGTTTGCTTTTTTTATTTTTTTTAAATTTTTTATATGCAATCAGCTTTATCACCTTGTGTATATTGTACATATTTTATTCTATAGTTCTCCTGGATTTGTTTTACAAAATTCTAGCTATTTTTGTTTTGCTAGATTTTTTTTGGTCAGTGATTGTTGCTGTTGTTATTATTGTTTTATTAAAAAAGGGTTGTTTTGTCTTTAGCCATGAATGTTATTATAGCTTAAAATCCTTGTGTGATTTTTCTTGATTCTTACACTTAACTGATAGCTAGCTCCTGAATTTTGCAATTTCTCCTTTGCTCATCTTGTATTGAATTTATTGATGGGTATTACACTACGTGAACTGAGGGTATCCTCCGCTAAGAAAGCTCTGTATTCTTTTGTGCCAGGCATTAGAAAGGTGCCTGTGCATAGCTGGGAATCAAAGTCTGGATATAGTCCTATACATTGCTATTAATAATCTCACCCAAAGTATTCCCATATCACAACCTTCTCTGCACAAATATAATCTTCAGTTTTTGCTTGTTATTTATAATGTGAATCGAATAGACTGGTTTTTCTCCTATTTTAAGACATTTTAGTTGTTTTCAGTTTTATAAATAACATTCCAGCACATTCCTTAATTTAAATTGTTTTCATATAGACTGCTGCATCCATGTTGGGTGTAAATTGCAGGCATTCTGAAGCATTCTCAGACTTTTGAGTGTGAAATTGTTATTCAGAAGCTCTAGGGCTCCTTACAGTCCTCAGCAGTGAGTGAAGCGCCCATCTCAGCCACCTCCGCTCTGCAGCTAACAATGTGTGGGTGGAAGAGGGGGTGCTACAGCATCAAATTTAGATTATGTTGTTCTGATTTTCTTTTTAACTGTAATGGTGTTGAATATTCTCCACATAAGAAATCCATTATATATTCTTTTATTTAAAAGTTCCTTAAATTATTATCTCAATGCACTTTCATCTATTTTTGTATTAACTTGTTTTTTCTCAAATCTTGTGAAGGATCAAGCAAGATCAGTTTAACAATTTAAAATCTTTGGACTTCTTTATGTACATAATAAGTACTTCATATTTTTGTTTTACGTGTATGATTTATATCACATTTAGTTTTGTATAAGTCAGGGTTTATATGTCTAAACAATGTACCTGTTGATAAAATGTGGGTTTATTTTTCAAAATCATTTAATTTATTTTACTATGATATAATTACATCATTGCCCCTTCCCTTTCATCCCTCCAAACTTCCTCTATAATCCTCCTTGATTCCTTTTAAATTTATCACCTCTTTTTTGTTATTTTTACATGTGTATGTGTATATGTTTCTAAATACAACTGCTTGGCCTCCGTAATGTTACTTGTTTATTTTCAGTTTTGACCATTTGGTGGATAACAAATTGGTATGCTCTTTCACAGGAGAGGGTATTCCTCTAGTTCTGAGAAATTTTTTAGTCATCTGTAGTTCTTTGTGTAGAGTTGAGACTTCTAGTATTTTTAGATATGGTTCTTTTTCCCACTCAATGGAACATATTGCAACAGAAATAAAGGATCTGACTCAATTTTATGACAAATAAACTCAAGTGTGTAAAATGGCATACTTTCTTAGTTTAACAATGTTCTAAAATTAACGTTATATGCTGAATTAGTGAGGTTTATATTACTTTATACCAATGGAACCAAATTATAATATGAAAGATTTTATTTTTGCTCCTAATTCTGTAGATTCTAATTAGGTGGGATCAGGCAGACCCATTAATTTGAGACTCCAACTGGCATGTCATACCATGAAAGAGATAATCATATCATGAAACAAGAAACTGAGACCATGAGACTCAAGAACCACAATATGACCTGAAGATATAGCTCCAGCAATCTTGGTAAGGTCAGTTCTAGCTCCTGAATTGCGCACTTTTAACACATCACCTCAGAGATTATGATTTAAAACATGGAGCTTTGGTGACACTCATCCCAACAGTAACATTTGCTCCCTTGATTCCATTGGTTCATATCTGGCATAACCGAAAATAAAGTTCTCCTATCTATAAACCAACTTTTCAGTATTAAAAGAATAATCTCTTAGACTCATGACCAACTAAACTCTGAGCCATTATATAATAAAGAAAATAGTATACACACTTCTGAAATACAGCATTATAACAGGCACAAAGGAACAATGGCATTCAAAAGAGCAGAAGAGGGACAGCATGGAAAAGAAGAGCTAAAACAGATCTAAGAGAATGAAAAGTGGCAAGGCAAACATTAAATCCTAAAGTCCCATTTCTAGTATTGTAGGTATGGTGAGCAGAGTTCTGGACTCTTAAGGGCTCATAAGTTCCTCTTCTTTGCAGCACATATGCCTACACCCTTGACCTGGCTTTGAATGTGGCTCATTGCTTAGTAAATAAGCACCAGATTCTATCTTCCTAGTGTCTTCCCAAGTCATCACTTCTATCCTTAAAAGCTCATTGTTCCATAAGAATTTGTGTTTGTTTGTTTGGTTGGTTTGGTTTTTTGTTTGTTTTGGTTTGGTGTTTCGAGACAGGGTTTCTCTGTATAGCCCTGGCTGTCCTGGAAATCACTCTGTAAACCTGGCTGGCCTAGAACTCAGAAATCCTCCTGCCTCTGCATCCCAAGAGCTGGGATTAAAGTAGACTCCAACACCACAATGTAACATGAAAATTCTTGGATTCTACAGAACTAGAATGAAGGTCACCACTGGCACAGATTTCTTGGAGTTCTGTGTGAGCATACTTGAATGTATAGGGTGCTCTGTCGACTGAGTGTGGAGAAATGAATCCAAGCATCATGATTCAAGGGCACTCCAGAACTCTTCAGAAATGACTTTTTCCTACAAAGGCTTAGAAACAAAATTTCTCTCTTTAGAAACTTTGAAGATTTCTGAAATGCCCTCAAATCATCTTTCTAATTGTCCAGTTAATGGTGCTTAAAAATAATTGGTATAAAAATTTAGTTTTGTATATATGAAGGAGGTATGTGAATACAGGTATTCTCAGAAGGCAAAGGCTTAAGATTCCCTTAAAACTAGATTTCCAAAAAGGTGTGTTGTGACCCAGTCACCATGGGTGGTGGGAAATGAACTACAGCCCTTTGTAAGAGCAATGACATCACTTAACTGTTGTTTTCCACATTTGTAGCTATAGATCTTAAAGCATTTAGCCACAATCCTTAAAGCATGTAGCCACATCTGAAGACATATTCCTTTCTAGTTATACTGTAAAATTCTGAGTCTGTACACTATTCTCTATCCTGCTTCTGATTCTCACTGTAAACCTACAAAAGGCAGTACAGCCCCTCTCACTCAAAGTGCACTGCACACACTTTTTTGTTTTGAGATTTTCTCCAGCAGATCAAGTTATTCATCATTCTTAACTTTGGTCTCCCAGAAGGGCCAGCAAACAGACAAACTACATCAAAATGCTTTTCAACTGTTGAGAAAAAAAGATCTTGATTCTAAATGTCAATAGAAGCTTCACTTCTATCTGCAACCTGATCATGCAGACCTGAGGGTCCACCTTCATTTCTCCCAGCATTCTGATCTCTAGAGCGCTCACTAGAACTGGCCAGTGAAGCTCCACTAACAACATTCTAGGTTTTCTCTAATCTATTTCTCCAAACTCTTTCACGCTCCTACCAAAATCCTACTAAAACCCATCATCTTTTATAGTATTAAATAATTAAATAAATCCCAGCTCTGGCATGTTTCTTACTACCCTCTCCAGTGTTCTGGGTTCCGAATGAAAGACACACACAGAGACTTTACATTTTGATATGCCTTAATCAGCTCAATGGTTTAGCCACTTCCTAACCTCCATGTAGTTAATCCATGTGATGCCGATAATTACTTAATAAATCCCACATTATGTCTTGGCTGCTCTGGACCCAGAGTGATGTCCAGCTGAATCACACTCCCTCAGCTCCTTCATATGCTGCCCTCCGCTCTTCTCATTTCTCCCTGTGACTTCTTGAACATCAAAGACTACAACACACAATTTTAATATTATGAATGTTATGTTTGTGAAGAACAAGCCACGGAATATGAAAATTAGGTGAATAGAATAAATGAGCCTCAGATAAAATCAACAAAAAATATTTTAAATATCATTACAAAAATTATTTACTAGGAGTTTTTATTCAAATTAAACTCTAACTCTGTGTGTACATTCAGAACTAAATCAAGCTCATACTATTTCCACACAGTTCCAAATGAATGGAGTATCTTGAGTAAAAAGAAAATCCAGTCTAATGCATTTTTAATAGTATTCAAGTTTTAATAATAATTGCAAAATGTATCCATAAATCACATACTCTTCTCTCATGTTTTTAATAAATATTAGCCAATAAAATTTTTTATACATATTATTTAAATAAGTGTTCCTGATACTTATTTTACACAACTTTTTTGGGAGAAAGTTTTCATATACAAGGCAGTTAAGAAGCTAAATCAATGAAACCCTGTTCAATAACCAACTAAACTTTGGGTTTCAAATCTAATTAGGCTCTCTTTTTTATTATCTAAAAAATAAAACTTAATCTAGTCCTTGGACATAGATATTATTAATTAAAATAACATAAATATTCTTAAGTCCCTGAAAAACTAAAAAGGATTCTAGAAAAAATATGCTGAATGTTTTTCTAAGTTTTATAGAAAATAATATGCAATTATTTTAGCTAAGAACAAAGATGACTGGCTTAATAAATAAGTGTTACTTTTAATTTTTCATTCAACTTAGGGCATTGCCATCATTTTTAATTGTTAATGAGTTTTGTTTTCAATATTTGACTTCTCACTTTTAAACTGAACCTACGTATTGTATAAAATAATAAAAATGCTTTAAATATCTTCAACTTGTCAGATATATGAGACTAAGGTCATGTGACTAAAATAATTTATCCATGGTTGCTTTCCCTGCTGATAGACTCAATCTTCAATTCTCTTATTTCACAGCAGCACAATCTCTTATGGACTTGAAGCATGTGAGACATCTATTTCATGTTAGTCAAGTTAGAGACACGATCCTGCTTGTTGCCTATTTTATCAGCTTTCTCCTTTGGTAGTAGTTTTGCTATGCTGGGTCTACATTACATTTTAAATTTTTAATTTTTTTCAGTGGTAAAAGCCAAAGTGATTACTTTCATTAGAAATGAAGCACTCAGTTCCTTACAACATGTATAACATCTTTATAAATATATCCTTTGTTTGTTTGTTTTTATTTTTTTGTTTTGGTTTTTTGTTTTGTTTTGTTTTGTTTGTTTGCTTGTTTGTTTTTTGAGACAGGGTTTCTCTTTGTAGCCCTGGCTGTCCTGAAACTCACTCTGTAGACCAAGCTGGCCTCGAACTCAGAAATCTGCCTTCCTCTGCCTCCCAAGTGCTGGTAATAAAGGCATGTGCCACCACTGCCCGGCTAATGCATCCTTTCTTTAAATACCTTTCTTTGGTTTAAAAAAATCATCTGCATTTAATGTGTAAGAGTCTGCTAAATATTCTATGTTATGCAGTGTGGTTATTTAAGTAAAACTGTCTCCAATAGGATCACCTGTTTCAACACTTAGCTTCAGAATTGTGGCACTGTTTGAGAGGTTGTAGAACATTTAGGAGTTGCAACCTACCAAAAGGAAGTATATCATCAGATTTACAATTTGAGAATTTATAACCTTGCTTCACTTCCAGATACTTACTCCTTTCTGATTGTGTCTGAACATGTGATATCTAGGTTCCCAGCTATGGTTACCTGCTGTAATACTTCCCCTGATATGCTTGGATCTCCCCATGAAACCATACCTCAAATAAATGCATTTCTTTGTAAATTGTTTTTGGTTATTATATTTTACTCAAGGAGCAAAAAGGTAGTCAATATATGTGTGCTCTGACATATTTGTCATTTTCTTTCAAGACATTTACAACCTCTGTAATACTTTTCTTTATCTTATGTTTTAATTTTTCATAATATAAGAGTATAAAATTAGAATGTTTCATTGTTCTGTATAATTTCTATAGTACTGATATTTCAGATGTTAAGTTCCTTGCTCAACAATCTGCCACTCCTGTGCTTCCAAAGTATAGTGATTATGTACAGTATTAATCTGCAAATTTATCATTTGTTCATCCAGTGAGTGTTCATTGTCTAAAAGAAATCTTCTGGGTTCTGAGATAATTTCTGAAAATAAAATAGTCAGCAATTTAGGACTGGCAATTGCTTTGTATTCAGTGACTATCCTAGCTTTCAGTTGAAATATGAAAAGGTATAATTCCCAGGGAAGCATGTTGCTGATCTTTCCTCTGTTCTTCCAAAGCCAATCCCCCAACTCAACCCTCATCTCTGGAACAGAACACTTACAGCCTTCTCTGTACCCCATCTCTAGTAGATTCTACAGGTCCTTCCATCCTAACCTTCCTCTCTATTCTCATGACTTTGTCTGACCACTCCCCCCCAATTTCAGAACTTACTTCTTGAGAACTCTCAACTCAAATTGACCAAGGACAGGCCAACTGCAGATTTTCACCTCCCCCCTCCATTCCCCCAACTTTAATCCTCTAGCTCAATCATTCCATAGTCTCTCCACACCTTTTGGCCCCATTCTCAGGGAATTAACTAAGTAGACTCTAGTGGAATGCCTTACTTTTCTTACTCCTTCCCTAACAACCCCTAGTCAATCCTTACTATTCTTAAGTATCAGGTACTAGTAATCAGAAACATATTTTACCTAGAATTTCCAATGGCAACACCTATTAGGACCTCAGTAGGAGCAAGGCCACAATAGCCACCCCACAACACTTGCCTAAAAACCTAAGAGAAAACCAAAATCCAGAAACAAAACAACCACCAAAGAAAGATAAAACCAGCACCTAGAATTATAATCTTTCCAATGCCAGAAGCCCGGATGCCAGCATAAAAACATAATCAATAACAGCCAGGACAATGTGTCTCTACTACAGAATAGCAACCTTACCACAACAGGCCTTGAATATTTTTAAATGGTTGAAGCACAAGAAAAAAAAGACCTTAATACAGCTTTTATGAATGTGATCAATGTCTTTAAAGAGAAAATAAATAAATCCCTTAGAGAAATCTATGAAAATATAAGGAAACAATTGAAGGAAATGAATAATAGCATTAAAGACCAGATTAGAGAAATCTATGAAAATATAAGGAAACAATTGAAGGAAATGAATAATAGCATTGAAGACCAGAAAGTAGAAATCAAATCATAATGAAGACTCTAACTGAGAAAAATCTGTAAATGAAAAACTTAGAAACTAGAACCAGGAAGGCAGGCCTCTACAATAGAATACAGGAAATGAGAGACTCTCACCCTTTAAAGTTACAATAGGAGAAACAGATACACTGGTTAAAGAGAATGTTAAATCTCAAATAACTTCTGGTACAAACATCCAGAAATGGCAAGAGTAAATTTAAGAATATGGGAAGGAGAATAAAGCCAGGTCAAGAGCATAGAAAAAAAAAACTTTAAAACTATAAAAGAAAATTTTCTAACATCAAGGAGATGTCTATCAGTGTAAAAGAAGCATGTACAACACCAAATAGACTGGACCAGGCAAAGAATTTCCCTGGGCACATAATAGTCAAACCACTAAACACATGGAACAGAGGAAGAATATTAAAAGCTGTAAGGCAAAATGACCAAGCAGCATATAAAAAGTATCAGATTTACCTATGCCTTCTTCATAGAGACTCTAAAACTCAGAAGGGTCTGGGTAGATGTGCTGTAGATTCTAAAAGAAGGATGACAGCCCAGACTACTATACCCAACAAAACTTTCAAATACCATAGATGGAGAAAATAAGACACTCCATGGTAAAACCAATTATAAGCAATGTTTACCTACAAATCCAGCTTTATAGAAGGTGGTAAAAGGAAACTCTCAACCTAGAGGAGGTCACAACATCCAAGAAAACAGAGGGAATAATAATGTAAGAAAAACAAAATCAAAAGAAGGAGGAAACACACACACACCATCACCACCAATAACCATAACCACATCAAGAACCAAAACAACAAATAATGAGAATCAGCAACATTAGGTCATTGATATTGCTCAACATTAGTGGTTTCAATTCTCCAATAAAAGACACACACTAAGAGAATTGATATGAAAACAGGACCCATCCTTCTGCTTCATCTAAGAAGCACATCTTAACATCAAAGATAAATATCACCTCAAAGTAAAAGGATATTCCATGCTAGCAGACCACAGAAACTATTGTATTGCATTCATTTTAATATGTAATAAACTAGACCTCAAACAAAAACAAATCCGGGCCAGGCCCTATGTAATCATCAAAACAAACTGTTTACCAAGAGAATACTACAATTACTAACATCTCCTCCCCAAACACAAGGGCAACCAAGTTTGTAAAAAGAATACTATTCCAACTTAAATTTCATACTGATTCTTACGCATTGATAGTGCAGGACTTCAATAACCAACTTTCACTAATAGACTGGCCATCCAGATAAAAAGTAAACAGAGAAATACTCGAAAAGTGATGCTATAAACCAAATGGACCTAACGATATTTACTGAACATTTTAACCAAAACCAGAAAATCATGACTTCTTTTCAGCACCTCATGAAACTTTCTCCAAAACAAAACTCAGGGAGTTTTCTGGAGATTGCCCCCCATTTTGAATGGCTGTGATGGGTACCTTCTGGAGGCAAGGTCCCCAAGGGAATTCATCTCATGATATGACTTTCCTGGCACTATTACAAAGCCTAATGATTCCTGAACATCAGCCCACCCTATTGGGCAGATTTTCTGCAGAATCAATATGAAGATGGATTTTCATGCAGTAATGCTGTGTAGATGAAATGATGATTTCATAATTCCTGATAATGATTTTATAGAGCTCCTATGTTTATATGGGCTAATTGCACTAGAGAAAGAAAACAGGCTTGTAACAAATTTACAATCAAGGAAAACAATACTTCTAGGGTATGAAAGAGGCCACTATATAGTAACTAAAGATCATAAACTGGGAATGGGCAATTTACTGTAGGTGCACAGAAAGAAAATAAAAATTGACTTGTTTATCCATACAAGATTTCAAAATAATAAGACACAATGCAGATAATCTATCTCTTGAGAAGACTGTTTTCTAACTTGTGACAGAAAAACTATTTCTTTAAACTTATAATCAACTTGTGACACCAGAAGATAGATAGTGAATGTAAAGTGGCAGTCTTAATTGAAAGATATGTAAACAATTCTGCTGTAACTCCTTAAACCTTATCATTATATGATGTGAACTATTGCTTTACATTTAGTGTGAACTTATAAATATAAAAGTGCTTAGAAATTCATGTAATCCATTATCCTGAGAAGGATAAAAACTAAGAACAACAATAAAGTGGTGGTGTAACCTTTTTCTGCTTCATCCAGCATGTATATATGCTTGTATGGCTTTCTTTCTTCCTTCCTTCCTTTCTTTCTCTCTCTCTTTCTTTATTTACTTCTGTCTCTCTTTTCTTTTCTTTCTTGCTTTTTCTCTTTTCTCTCTGGTTCACAAAGAGTTAATGAACTCTGAGCCTCTGGTCTGATCAGTAAGAAGCCCCTGAACCAAAGGTAAAGAGCTCAAACCTTAAAAGGTAACTCAGTTTCTTTTCTTAATCCTTTTGCTATCAGCAGGAGTAAATTTCCAGAAGTCATCATCTTTTGGCACCAGAAGAGAGGGGTGGGGTGGGGTTAAATAGCCAAAAGACATCAGCTTTTGGCCCCTGCCAACTGCATACATCACTGCCTTACTCAGTTATCTGGATGCTGAACTGGCCCTCAGCAAGATACAATAAAATAAAAATAACACATTGCATTCTATCAGACCAACATAGATTAAAGTTAGACACAAACAACAACAAAAACAATAAAGAGTTTACAAACTAGTGGAAAGAGAACAACATTTTACTGAACAAAACATAGGTCAAGATGGATTTTTTTTTCTTTAGTCTCTTTTTTTTAATTGGATATTTTCTTTATTTCCATTTCAAATGTTATCCCCTTTCCCAGTTTCCCCCTACCCCAGAAACCCTCTATTCCATCCCACCTTCCCCTACTTCTAGGAGGGTATTCCCCCACCCACCCCCTCCTGCCTCCCTGCTCTGGCATTCTCCTACACTGGGACATTGAGACTTCACAGGAATAAAGGTCTCTCCTCCCATTGAAGCACAAGGCCATCCTCTGCTACATATGCAGCTGGAGTCATGTGTCCCTCCATGTGTACTCTTTGGTTGGTGATTTAGTCCCTGGGAGCTCAGGGGGTGTCTGCTTAGTCGATATTGTTGTTCTTCCTATGGGGTTGTAAACCCTTTCAGCTCCTTTAGTCCTTTCTCTAACTCCTCCATTGAGGACCCTGTGCTCAGTCCAATGGTTGGTTTTGAGCATCTGCCTCTGTACTTGTCCACAATAGTGTCTGCATTTGGTAACTGTATATGGGATGTATCCCCAGGTGGAACAGTCTCTGAATGGCCTATCCTTCAGTCACTGCTCCACACTTTGTCTCTGTATTTGTTCCCCTTTCTGGTTAAGACAGAATGAAATACTTTCCAGAATTAAGAGGAAATCAAAACACCAACATTTCAAACTTATGAATCACAATGAAGGTAATTCTAAGAGCCAAGTTCATGGCACTGAATGCCTATATAAAGTATAGGAGAGATCTTACCTTAGTAATTTAACTCCATACCCTGGAAACTCTAGAACAAAAAGAATAAGTCACATCAAACACATACACAACAGACACTAAGGAAATCCAGAGAATCTTAAGGACATACTTTAAAAACCTCTTCTTCACGAAACTGAAAATGCAAATTAAAGAGATAACTTTATTCATGTATTCCAGTTACCAAAGTTAAATAAAGATCATAAAAGCAACTTAAACAGACCAATAACTGCTAGTGAAAGAGAAGCAGTCATTAAAAGACTCACAATTGAAAAATAAACAAAAATGAAAGCAAAAACAAACAAGAAAAACATGGTTCAGATGGTTCTACAGCAGAATTTTATCAAATTTTGGAAGAAGATTTAATACCAATACTCAAATTATTTCAAGAAATAGAAACAAAGGGAATATTGTTAGATTTATTTTAGGAGGTCACAGTTAAAGTGTGATATTCAAGCCATATAAAGACCTAACAAAGAAAGAATTACAGACCAATTTCTCTCATGAACACGGAAGCAAAAATACTCAATAAAATACCTGCTAACAAAATCAAAATACACATCAAAAAGATCATCCATCATGATCAAGTAGACTTCTGCTCGGAAATGCAAGTATGGTTCAGCATACGTAAATAGATAAATGTAACCTACCATATGAATACACTGAAAGAGAAGTGCACATGGTCATCTCATTAGATACAAAAAGTAAAAGGCTTTCAGTACAATCCAACACCAGTTCATGATACTAGTTCTGGAGAGATTAGAGACACAAGAGGCATACATGCATCAGCGTAATGAAGACAGTTTCCGGCAAGCACATAGCCAACATCAATTTAACTGGAAAGAAATTGAAAGCTATTTCACTAAAATCAGGAACAAGATATGGTTGGATACCCTCCCCATATCAATTCAATATACTACTTGAAGTCTTACTTAAAGCAATAAGGCACGGAAGGGGATCAAATGGTTACAGTTTAGAAATGAAGGTGTCAAAGTATTTTTATTTGCAGATGACAAGATAGTATACATAAGTGAACCAAAATTCCCACTGGGAAACTCCTGCACCTGATAAACATTTTCAGAAAAGTAGATAGATACAAAATTAATTCAGAAATATCAGTAGTCCACCTATATATCAATAAGAAACAGACTGAGAAAGATGTCAGGAAATCAACACCTTTCACAAAGTCCTCATATAATAAATATATTTTGAAGAAGATCTAACTGAGAAAAAAATCTTGTATAATGAAATCTTCAAGTCATAATAATAATAATAATAATAATAATAATAATATTGAGGAAGATATCAAAAGTACAATAAAATGACTTCTAATGATATACTGCCATTCTCATAGATCAGTGCCTTATTCAGCTATAGTCACAGAAGTTTCCTCTTTCAGCAGATGGGAATAAGTACAGAGACCCACAGTCAGACACAATGCAGGGTATATGAGACCTTGTATGTCTCAGCTAAATGGGATGTCTTCATTAAAGTGTTCACTTCAGAGTTCCAGGAGCCCTGCAGAAGAGGAGATGGTGAGGCTGTAAGAGCCTGAAGGACCAGAGGAAATCAGGAAAGCAAGATCCTCTAAATCAACATGAGTAAAGCTTATTTGCACTCCTAGAGATGAAGCATCATATATACGGCCTACACAGGTCTGCCCTAGGTTCTCTGCATACATATTATGGCTTGCAAATAAGTGGGTCTATGATTGTGTGCCTTCTCTTGGGCTCTTTTCCTCCTGTTGGTTTATCTCGTCCAAGTTTGGTGTGATGGTTGTTTATTTATCTTATTATATTTTATTTGTTATAATTTATTGTGATCTCGTAGAAGCCTGTTTTTCCTAATAAGAGATAGAAAGGGAGTAGAGCTGCATGGGACGGAAGACGGGGAAGAACTGGGATGAATGAAAAAAGTGAAAACTAATAATCAGGGTATTTTATCTGAGAAAAGAATCTATTTCCAAAAAAGGAAGAACAGAAATATGAAAAGGAAAGTTTTGCATAATTTCTCAAAATGACCAGGCAGCATTTCATTTTCCTGACTGCTCTTACTATAATATGCATTGTAGTGGAGCACAGAATTGGAAACATTTCTACATTTCCATAGAATCTGAGCTCCTAAATTTATAATACTAGCTTACCCAATAGGAAAATGTATTTGTTAAATATATTTAAGTATCATATAGTATACCAATCACTAATTGAGAGTAACAAGAATTATTTTAAAAAATGAGATGAGAAAAAACATACTTGACTGAGTGATACTTCCTGATTTCAAAACTGAATAAATACTGTGGAGATTAATTACCGTATAATGAGCAGAAACTGAAAGAAACAAATCAGGTAGAATAGATTAGAGACCCCATTTAAACTTGTTAGCACTAAATTCATTAACATTCATAGTATATAAAAATTTTGTACTCACAATAAAAATATCTAACTTTCAGAAAAATTTACAAGGCAAATAGGTAGTACCACAATGACTAACATCAACATAAATCACTTAGAAGTACAAACAATGACAAGAAAGTGAATTAATTAGTTGGTAGCTAGCAGAATTGAGATGAGTCAGGATTGATGCTGAAGTCTGTTACCACTAACAGGGATGTGGATAAGCTAAATATATCTGGGAATAGAAAGCTTGGAAGTAAAACATATACAATGAGTCACTGACATGATTCTTCCTGTATCTGCAGAGATCAGGCCAAAACTAGAGCTGAATTACTTAATTTTTAAAGTAGAAACATAGAGGTTCTTTGAAAAGTCAGTAGTTGTATGGAGTTTGTCTGGGGCAAACAACTGAAGGACCATGGACATGAATGAAAGGCTAAGGCAGAATAGTGAAGTTTAGTTAAGTTTGGCAGAAGCAGACACAGGAGAAAGGATGCTTTGCTAAGGCAAGTAGTGAAAGGACATGCGATGAAGGATTCTTCAATAATGACACATATGTACTGGTCTGCCTTACATTGTGTAAGGCATTTCTCAGACTCTATAGAGAGCAATGTACCAAAAACCTCACGGTAGTATACTGCAGTTTCTTGTGGCTTCAGCGGACATGGGCTGATTGGCAGAGTGATGTCTGCTGAGACAGATATACGTGCTGAGACAAGACCTATGGAGGGCACTGATGTTTACACGGTAAAAACAGGACTTGATGGACACTGATGGAGCTGGAATTTGGCAACCTAGTTGTGCAATGCTTATGGGTCTCAAGTCTTTGCTGATCTTTGCTTTCTTGACAGAATTCAGCTGAGAACTTCTATTGGAGTTCCTGCTGGTTCCTCTGAAGCCTGGCTGTCTCTGCTAGGTAGTGTCACCACTGCTGATTCATGTTTTGTTATCCCGACTCTACCAAACTGGATTGTTGGGGTATCTGTGAAATATTTGTGAGGGGATAAAGCTACCACTGCTAACCCACGAATTGAAGAACTGCTGATTTCCAGACAAACAGACAGGAATTACTCCAAAGAACCTTTTTAAACAGGCCTATTCCCCCCTTATCCTTTCTTTCCCACTACCTCTGATTGGTTATAAGGGAGGATAAAGTATTTAAGAACCATCATTAAAAATAAGATTTGAAAAAAATTGAAGTTACAAACTCTCCCTATAGTTGAATGAAATGAGGACTAATGGAATGCAATGATATTAACTCACCATTAGTAGAATTTAGTTGTAGAGATGAGATTAACAGAACATTAATTGTACCCCACAACTTCCAAACAAAGCATTTAGTATAAGTTTATTTGAGTATCATGAAATATTAATTATGTATTACTAAGATAGTGGTTTAAATGACAGAGGTGCCCATAGGCTCATAGGTTTGCATGCTGAGTCCCCAGTTGATGAACTGAGTTGGCTTTCTTTACCTAGTGCCTATAAATAAGGAATAAAGCCCTCAGCTTTGGCTCCAGCACCATGCCAGTCTGCTTGTTTTCCATGATAGTCATGGACTAACCCTCAAAACCTGCAGGCAAGTCCATAATGAAATATTTCCTTTGATAAGGCTTGCTTTAGTGTCTTCCCACAGCAATAGAACAGTAACTAAGACAAAAGTTTGAACCAGGGAATGGCATATTGCTGTGACAGGTCTGACTATGCTGCTGCTTTGGAGAAATATGAATGAATTTGAAATTTTTGATTAGAAAAAGTAGTTGAATGCTTAAAGAGGAACTTAATGGGCCATCCTAGTAGGAACATGTAAGACAACACTTATGGTAATGTGGATTATGTAGACCCAGCTTATAGGTTTTGGAGGAGATATTCCTGTGATATCTTGGCACACACAAAAAAGATGTAGCTGCATTTTGTATTTGTCCTAAAAATTTGACAACTGCTAAATGTACGAGATTTAGACTAACGATCTTGATAGAGATTTCAAGAGTTTAGTGTGCATGGTCATTAGTGATCACTCTTATGAAGATCTACAATGAAAAGGAAGAAGCACGGCAAAAAGAAAACTTTAAATATACAGTTGGAGGAGAAAAAGGGCCACGAGGAAATGAAATGTTGGAGGCCAGTCATGTGCTCAAGGAGACAAAACAATTTTAAAAAAAGATAAAGGATTGCTTAGAAAGGTAATAGAGGAAGTGAAAACCTTAGAGCAAGACCTCACCCAGCTACTCCTGCATCCTGAAAGGAAAGGCCTGAGGAATTTCTTTGGCCAGGAAACCATCAAGTCAAAGCTTATGAAAATACAAGTCTTCCAGGGAGGCAGGTTTCAGCCAAAGCAAGAAGCAGACTGGCAGCTTACACAGAGTGGATCTGGAGTCAAAAAGGAAATAGAAAGGGGATTATGGAATCTTCCCTGTAGTTAAGGAAAGCTGTTGAGGCCAGGCATTTGCTGGCATAGTCCCTGTGTGGAGGCTAGAACAGATCTTTCCATGAAGCTTGGACTGTGTTGGAGACTCCATTTGAGATGCCAGAGGCATAAGACACCTGCCAAGCAAAGCTGTAGACTAGGTGTGAAACCATCCCTAGAGAGAGAAGTGTGTTGAAGTCTCAGTCCAAAGTCCGTTGACTATATACCTAGTCAAAAAATCATGGCATCAGAAACATATGACAGAAAATGCTTTCAGCTCATACCATAGATATAAACATAAATGGACTGGGGCAAGATGTCCAAAAAGACCTATCACCAGCGAACTATGCTTTCATCTAGGTCCCATCTTCTAAAGATTCAAGAACCTCCCAAAAGGCCACTAGCAGTTAGGAACCAATCATCCAAAAAATGAGTCTGTGGGTTTTATTTTGTAATAAAATTAAAGGGACGTGATAAAATGGTTTATGGACTCTTCTGTCTCCCTGTCCCATCCCAGCACATCCACCCCACCCATGAGCATACATGCATACATTAATTTTTAAAATCCTCCAATTTATTTAGCAAGTCATATTTTCAGTCACAGAATCTTCCAGTCTTGTAACAGCACTTTGATCCTCTACCACCTTGTATGTTATTAAGTCCTATAATTGAAGGACAGTTGGAAATGGAAGCAAAGGGTTCCCCTTTTAGTTAACCAACCAATTAAATATATATCTTAAATAGACTTTCTGAGGAGAAATGTTAGGTGCAGAGAAATAAGTCCATTCCAGGTGCCACTACTGATTGAAATTCTAGCACTGAAACTTCAAACTCAATATTATAAAAATGAATCAATCTACTTCATCAAAAGACAAGGTGATAGTTTCTCATTAATGAGGCACAGGTCTGATTTTTTATCTTCTAGTTGAGCTGAAAACTATTTCTAGATCTTAATGAAATCAATTCAGTGGTATTTTTAGTGTTGCAAATTTATTTGAATACCAAAGGCTAAGTTTAAGAAAAAAAAATCTCATTTAAAACTATGATTTTCTGTGAACCTACAAATTCTGGAATTTAAATTCTAGGTTCACTATGGATAAATAAGGATTCATAATTTATATGAAGTTTCAAAAGATATATATGAGAATTGCAAAGAGTAATTTACTTTTTAACTCCTTTTAGTTTTTCTTTAATTTATTTATGAACTTAGATTTATATTTGCAAGATAATAAAAGAGCTATAAATAGATAATATTCTATAAAATTTATGGAAAACTGCAGGTTGATAAATTAGTCTGCCCCAGATTTAAAACCTTTCATAAGTTGGAAATTATACCTGCACAGACTTCTTTGTTTTGTGTTCTAGCTCTGTTGAAATAATAGGTCCTTACTAGAGTGAAACAGTTTGCTTGATTGCACTGATATCAAAAGTCTAAATTTCCGAAAAATACTGAGGAAAACAATATAGAAAGTGCTTTCATGGAGATCTCCCCTTAATTATAAAATAACTTAATGTCTTAAGTAGGTGAATCTCATTCGTTTCCCCTCTAAAGTTCCTCAAAATAGCTTTCCATTTGTTCAGAGTGTCTTTTCTTTACCTACATTGCCTTTCAGAGTGTCTGATGCAGATGTACATGACTGGGGATGATCTGCTTGACTGCTACTCCATGACTTCCTTTAATCTCTTTCTTTCCTTGATGTGCTGGTCATCTAAGCTATACTTTCCTCAGGTTCTTTTCAGAAACATCTCTACTCTTTTAAATTTTATTATCCACTATTGCATTGTTCACAGGCTCAGAAAAATACATCAACCTCTTTGGTATGATAATTTTCAAAGGAAAATAGATGCAAATAGAATACATTCATTGAGTTATTTCTGAATTCCCTATAATTACAGGGTTTCACACTGTAATCTAGATGATGGAGGGTTAACATAGACAGTCCATCTTCAGTGGAGCACTCATGCTCCTTCATTCTTAGCCCATTTACCAGATACCAGTCTCTGTATTAACCACATATTATTTTGATTCTCAGAAATGTGATGATAGAATATAATACAATTATCACACCAATGTTCACCTCCCCGTTGAATATGGAATTATATTTCATTCTCAGAATGTTTAATAATCCCTGCACACACATATGTGTATTTTTCTTGAATTTGATCAGAATGTTTTATTCTTTTTTATTAGATATTTTCTTTATTTACATGTCATACAATATCTCCTTTCCCATTTTCCCCTCCACAAAAACAAAACAAAACACAACAAGCAAAAACAACAAGAACAAACCCCTGTTCCCTCCCCCCTCTCCCTGCTTGCCACCCCACCCTCTCCAACTTACTGGCCCTGGCATTCCAGTACACTGAGGCATGGAACCTTCACAGGGCCAAGGGCCTTTGCTCTCATTGATGACCAACTTGGCCATCCTCTACTATACATATGCTGTCAGAACAATCAGTTCCACGATATATAGTCCTTGGTTGGTGGTTGAGTCCCTGGGAGCTCTGAGGGTACTAGTTAGTTCATATTGTTGTTCATCCTAAGGGGCTGAAAACCCTTCAGCTCCTTGGGTCCTTTCTCTAACTTCTTCATTGGGGACCCTGTACTCAATTCAATGGATGACTGTGAGCCTCTATTTCTGTATTAGTCGGGTACTGTCAGAGCCTCTCAGGAGACAGTTATATCAGACTGGATTGTCCTTCCTTCAGTCTCTACTCCATAGTTAGTCTTTGTAACTCCTATCATGAGTCTTTTGTTCTCCCTTTTAAGAAGGAATGAAGTATCCACATTTTGATCTTCCTTCTTCTTGAATTTCTTGTGGTTTCTGGATTGTATTTTGTGTATTTCAATCTTCTGGGCTAATATCCACTTATCAGAGAGTGGATACCATGTGTGTTCTTTTGTGATTGGGTTACCTCACTCAGGATGATAACTCCAGATCCATCCATTTCCCTAAGAATTTCATAAATTCATTGTTTTTAATAGCTGAGTAGTACTCCATTGTGTAGATATACCACAATTTCTGTATCCATTCCTATGTTGAGGGACATTTGGGTTGTTTCCAGTTTCTGACTATTATAAATAAGGCTGCTATGAACATGGTAGAGCATATGTCCTTATCACGTTGGGGCATCTTCTGGACATAGGCCCAGGAGAGGTATAGCTGGGTCCTCTGGTAGTACTATGCCCAAATATCTAGAGGAACTGCCAAACTTATTTCCAGAGTGGTTGTACCAGCTTGCAATCCCACTAGCAATGAAGAAGTGTTCTTCTTTCTCTATAACTTCTCCAGCATCTGCTGTCACCTGAGTTTTTTATCCTAGCCATTCTGAGATGGTGTAAGGTGGAATCCCAGGGTTGTTTTAATTTGCATTTCCCTGATGACTAAGGATGTTGAACATTTTTTAGGTGCTTCACAGCCATTCGGTATTTGTCAGTTGAGAAATTCTTTGTTTAGCTCTGTACCCCAATTTAATAGGGTTATTTGGTTCTCTGGAGTCTAACTTCTTGAGTTCTTTGTATATATTGGATATTAGCCATCTATCAGATATAGGATTGGTAAAGATCTTTTCACAATTTGATAGTTGCCATTTTGTCTTATTGACAGTGTCTTTTGCCTTATTGAAGCTTTGCAACTTTAAGGTCACATTTCTCAATTCTTGACCTTAGAGTATAAGCTATTGGTGTTCTGTTCAGGAAATTTTCCCCTGTACGTATGTGCGCGAGGCTCTTCCCAACTTTCTCTTCTATTAGTTTCAGTGTATCTGGTTTTGTGTAGAGGTCCTTGATCCACTTGGACTTGAGCTATTTACAAGGAGATGGGAATGGATCAATTTGCATTCTTCTACATGCTAGCCACCAGTTGAGCCAGCACCATTTGTTAAAAAAGCTGTCTTTTTTCCAGTGTATGGTTTTAGCTTCTTTGTCAAAGATTAAGTGACTGTAGGTGGGTGGGTTCATTTCTGGGTCTTCAATTCTATTCCATTGATCTACCTGCCTGCCACTGTACCAAAACCATGCAGTTTTTATCACAATTGCTCTGTAGTGCAGCTTAAAGTCTGGTATGGTGATTCCACCAGAGGCTCTTTTATTGTTGAGAATAGGTTTAACTATCCTGGGTTTTTTGTTGTTCCAGATGAATTTGCAAATTGTTCTTTCTAACTCTGGGGAGAATTGAGTTGGAATTTTGTTGGGGATTGCATTGAATCTGTAGATTGCTTTCAGCAAGATGGCCATTTTTACTATATTAATCCTGCCAATCCATGAGAATGGGAGATTTTTCCATCTTCTGAGATCTTGTTCAATTTCCTTCTTCAGAGACTTGAAGTTATTGTCAAACAAATCTTTTACTTGCTTAGTTAGAGTCACACCAAGGTATTTCATATTATTTGTAACTATTGTGAAGGGTGTTGTTTCCCTAATTTCTTTCTCTGCCTGTTTATCCTTTGTGCAGAGGAAGGCCACTGATTTGCTTGAGTTAATTTTATATCCATCTACTTTGCCGAAGTTGTCTATCAGGTTTAGGAACACTCTGATGAAATTTTTGGGGTCACTTAAGTATACTATCATGTCATCAGCAAATACAGATAATTTGATTTCTTCCTTTCCAATTCATATCCCTTTGATCTCCTTTTGTTTTTTAATTGCTTGGCTAAGACTTAAAGTACAGTATTGAATAGGTAGGGAGAGAGTGGGCAGCCTTGTCTAGTCCCTGATTTTAATGGGATTGCTTCAAGTTTCTCTCCATTTATTTTGATGTTGGCTACTAGTTTGCAATATATTGCTTTTACTATGTTTAAGTATGGGCCTTGAATCCCTGATCTTTCCAAGACTTTTATTATGAAAAGATGTTGGATTTTGTCAAATGCTTTCTCAGCATCTAATGAGATGATCATATAATTTTTTCTTTGAGTTTATTTATATAATGTATTATATTGATGGCTTTCCATATATTGAACCATTCTTGCATCCCTAGGAAGACACCTACTTGATCATGGTGGATGATCGTTTTGATGTGTTCTTGGAGTCAGTTTGTAAGAATTTTATTGAGTATTTTTGCATCGATATTCATAAGGGAAACTGGTCTGAAATTTTCTTTCGTTGTTAGGTCTTTGTGTGGTTTAGGCATATGAATAATTGTGACTTCATAGAACAAATTGGGTAGAGTTCCTTCTGTTTCTATTTTCTGGAATAATTTGAGTAGTATTAAGTCTTCTTTGAAGGTTTGATAAAAGTCTGCATTAAACCCGTTTGGTTCTGGACTTTTTTTGGTTGGGAGAATATTAATGACTGTTTCTATTTCATTATCAGATATGGGACTGTGTAGATCATTGATCAATCTTGATTTAACTTTGGTACCTGGTATCTGTCTAGAAAATTGTTCATTTCATCCAGATTTTCCAGTTTTGCTGAGTATAGGCTTTTTAGTAGGATCTTGTGATTTTTTTTTTATTTCCTCAGTGTCTGTTGTTCTGTTTCCCTTTTCATTTCTGATCTTGTTAATTAGGATACTATCTCTGTGCCCTCAAGTTAGTCTGGCTAAGGGTTTATCTATTTTGTTGATTTTCTCAAAGAACAAGCTCCTGGTTTTGTTGATTGTTTGTATAGTTCTTTTTGTTTCTATTTAGTTAATTTCAGTCCTGAGTTTGATTATTTCCTGCCTTCGACTTCGCTTGGATGAATTTGCTTCTTTTTGTGATAGAACTTTCAGATGTGTTGTCAAATTGCTGTTGTATGTTCTCTCCGCTTTGTTTTTGGAGGCACTTAAAACTATGAGTTTTCCTCTTATGGATGCTTTTGTTGTGTCCCATAAGTATGGCTGTTGTGGCTTCATTTTTATTAAACTCTAGAAAGTCTTTAATTTCTTTATTTCTTTTTGCCCAAGTTATCATTGAGTAGAGTGTTGTTAAGCTTCCATGTGTATGTGGGCATTCTATTGTTTATATTGTTATTGAGGAACAGCCTTAGTCCATGGTGATCTGATACAATGGAAGGAATTGTTTCATTCTTCTTGTATCTGTTGAGGCCTGATTTGTGACCAATTATATGGGCAATTTTGCAGATGGTACCATGAGGTGCTGAGAAGAAGTTATATCCTTTTGTTTTAGGATTAAAAAGTTCCATAGATATATGTTAAATCCCTCTGTTTCGTACCTTCTGTTAATCTCAATGGGTCTTTGTTTAGTTTATGTTTCCATGATCTGTCCATTGCAGAGAGTAGGGTGTTGAAATCTCAGTCTATTATTGCATAGAGTGCAATGTGTGCTTTGAACTTTAGTAAAGTTTCTCTTATGAATGTAGATGCCCTTGCATTTGGAAGGTAGAGGTTCAGAATTGAGAGTTCATCTTGGTTGATCATACCTTTGATGAGTATGAAGTGTCCCTCTTTATCTTTTTTGATCACTTTTTTGAAAGTCGATTTTACTCGGTATTAGAATGGCTACTCCAGCCTTTTTCTTGGGAACATTGGCTTGGAAAATTGTTTTCCAGTCTTTTATTCTGAGGTAGTGTCTGTCTTTGTCACTGAGGTGGGTTTCCTGCCTGCAACAAAATGTTGGGTCCTGTTTACATACCCAACCTGATAGTCTATGTCATTTTATTGGGGAATTGAGTCCAATGATATTAATAGATTTTAAAGAAAATTAATTGTTGCTTCCTGTTACTTTTGTTCTTAGAGTTTGAATTCCATTCATGTGGCTATCTTCTTTTAGTTTTGTTGGAAGATTACTTTTTTGCTTTCTCAGGGATGTAGTTCCCCTCCTTGTGTTAGAGTTTTTCTTTCATTACCTTTTGAAGGGCTGGATTTATGAAAATATATTGTATAAATTTGGTTTTGTCATGGAATTCTTTGGTTTCTCCATCTATGGTAATTGAGAGTTTTTCTGTAATAGTAGCCTGGGCTGACATTTGTGTTCTCTTAAGGTCTGTATGACATCAACCCAGAATCTTCTGTATTTTGTAGTCTCTGGTGAAAAATCTGGTATAATTCTGATAGTCTGCCTTTTTATGTTACTTGACCTTTTCCCCTCACTGCTTTTAATATTCTTTCTTTGTTTTGTGCATTTGGTGTTTTGACTATTATGTGGTGGGAGAAATTTCTTTTCTGGTCCAGTCTATTTGGAGTTCTATATATGTTCTATATATGTGATGGGTTTGGGTTGCAGCAGGACGCAGAGAGAGAGAGAGAGAGAGAGAGAGAGAGAGAGAGAGAGAGAGAGAGAGAGAGAGAGAGAAATGGAGGAATTGTCTCATATATACTTGCGGTGACGTAGTAGTCCCAGGTAAAGGTAGGAGTTAAACCCAATAGATTCTGGGAATATGGTGGCCGTTGGCCTGGCAACAGCTCTGTGGACCCGCCCATATCTGCCGCAGGTTCTGGATGCTAACATACCTCCTTTTTTTATATTATAAAGAGAAGGAAAGAAAAAGGGAAGGGGAAGCCAATGATGAAAAGGGAATGAGGGCATCGTGTCTCTTAGGCTACTTCCTGCTGTCTAGGGGTGTTGTCAATGGGGGTAGCTGGCTTTCACCATCAGGATCCACTTGGTAAATGTTTGCATTAGGTTCCTATATGGACAGTGGCTCATCTGTGGGCAGCGGCTGGTAATCCTATAACAGGAGCTGATTGATAGTTTGGTTA
>NW_022196905.1:4062752-4074255 GCF_008632895.1 Mastomys coucha
GGAGAGCTAGCAGGCTCTGGAGCATCCTGGTGAGGAGGAGAAACTGGGGCAGCAGTTTGGGCTTTTGGCGGCGAGGAGACAGGATTACGGCGAAAAGGGGGGTGGTTCATTAGCTGGATCTGGCATTGTAGAGTCATCTAGAGAAAGTTGAGGTTGTATAGACTTCATGGCTAAGAGAAGTTGGGTTGGGGAACAAGAAGAACCCAAGGAGGGGTTGGAACAGAGATATATGAATGCCTGAACATAGGGAACCTCCTTCCATTTACCAGTTCGCTGACAGTATGTATTAAGACCCCTTAAAATAGCTTGGTCTAGAGTACCATTAAGTGGCCACTTTGAATTCCCATCTAGTTGATATTTAACCCAGACCTTATTGCAGAGATATATTAATTTTGATGCCTTCAAATCAGGTGTTAGCTTTAAAGATTTGAGATTTTCTAGGAGACATCCTAGTGGGGTACCTGGAGGAACTGTCGAAGACATTCTGGAACCCATTGGGGGTGGTTGGATGTTCATACCAGCGTCCTGAGAACAATCCAAACACCAAGAATAATTAACAGCTGAAGCTAGTGGTTTCAAGTCGTCACAAGAAACCCTAGTGGCAATTTAGCAGGGCCAGCGGCCTGCATGGGAAAGTAACTCACCCTGGATCCAGTGGTTTGACGGCTGCAAAGAGCCCGGTAAGAAATTATTAGGAGCAAGAGTTACCTCCGAGGGAGGTGCCTCCTGGCTGGTCCCACCTTAGAAAGTCACTGGAGAGAAAATGGTGGATCTCACCCGAGTGCCTGGGTTAGAGAACTCCCTGGAGGCAAGCTCTCCGCTTGCAGGGAAAGGGCAGAGAGAGCTGTGGATCCACCGCCATCACTCCTAGGTATAGAGAGATGTAGAGGGGATCCTGTCCCAGTTGCTCTGCCACTTGTGAGGCCTGTGCCTCCCAGCTGGTCCTGCCTAACAGAATGTTTTATTCTTATTCTAGTTATAATGCTGGTTTTAAAAATTAATGATGATAATAATAATAATGATAAACTCACAAAATTCATTTTCAACAATTTCAATTACATTTGAATCACAAAAGAAAAATACCTTTATAACTTGTGAGTAAAGTGTGAATTTCTAATATCTAAAACCCATTGCATTATAAGAATAATTGCAAAGGATTACCTTATCCGTTTCACAATGTTCATTAATCACATTGCCCTTGAATACAGAAAGATATTCTATCTAGGAGGCTAATAATTGGACTTTACTTCCTTGGAGGAAAGAGATGCAGATTATAAAGGTATCATACACATGAGACACTAGTTCTCTCATAAAACATGGTAAGAAATTTATAGTGATAAACACACATGAGAAAAGATGTATTCTAAAGAAAGAATCTCAAAGCTTCAGAATTGAGTTTAAATTAAGTGTAGTACTTCTGCGGATCCAGAATTTTAGATTAACTTCAATAAGGGACAATCTAATAAAGTTATAAAAACATACATCTACCATAATCACTCCCTCCTATAGTGATAAATACAGATTAAAGAGAAGAAATGAACCTCAATTGTTCTAAAGAAAATATTTAGAAAGCTTCCCCTAATCTCATTTTTGAATGCATTTGATTTAATAATATAAAAATGGGTACTCTTTGTCCCTTCAAAAACCTAATACATGTTTATTAATATCTTTATATATTAATACTACATTATTCCCCTGTCAGTTTTAAGACTTAGGGATATCTTTGTAAAGCATCCAGAAATAATTTCATTGAAATATAACAAGCCAGGAACATAGCATCTCTGGGTCACAATTTTACTGAGAAGTGATGTCACCAACTGGATTTAAGTTGCAAGTCTGTCTCCTTTGACAAATGTAGGTGAATTATTTTTTGTTTGAGTAAAGGAAATTATCAAACAGGTCACTACCATTACTAACAGGTGAATTAAGGGTATAGAACAACTACCATGCCTTATTCCTGAGAAATTGTAAATATTCATATATAAAACTGTGGATTCTGCTTGACAATATGAATGAGTGTGATTTCTTTGTGCCTCTGAGATCTTTTGAGTTGATTCCCAATGTTGAGTATCACAATTTGGTTTGCTGCTCATTCAAATTAAAGATTTATCTTTTTTCCTTTATGGTTTTTCTAGAGATTTTTGCTACATTAAAAAGGCATTTTTGTTTTATACTTATATTTATTTAACTAACTCACACTCTTTCTCTACTGTTCACTCACATCATGGTAGAAAAATTCTTAGGCTACAGAACTTTGTATGTGTGTAGTATACACATACAAATTGAGGTAAATTGAGGATTTCAATACTTACATTTCTTCAAAGGATAAGATATCACAGAGAGCAAGCTATGTCAAACTTTTCTTGATTTCACAGGAAGATCAAGTTTCAGGAGCTTAAGTGTGGTGAATAATTCAACATATGAATATACTTATTGATACTATGGATAATTTGGAATTTCATAAAAAGAATCAAATAATTAATTGACATACTCTACTTTTGAATAATCTGCCAAAAAAAGTAATTAGACATTTTTGAAGATTACATAGACATTATATGTAAATGGTATAATTCTTACTAAAATAAATGTCATTATTTACCTATATATCTTATGAATTCTTTCAATGCAACTTAACAGAATCATTTAAAGTTGATTTTTATGAAGTTGAAAAGAATTTTATGATTTTTATGAATCTCTGAAAAGATTATACAATAACATTGCCTCATATAGTACAATGGGGATCGCTATTCTTTGAGATACTTTGAGGAAAGATAAAACTTAGTTTGCCAGAGGCATGACATTAGAAAGGGAGTTCAAGGCCATACCTACATATGACCTCATTCAACAGAAACCAGGAGTGGACATGAATCTTAAAATCTTATACTGTAATAGGGACTTAGAAATCACACCTTTTAGGTTGACTGAGAAGTCTGGTGCTTGTCATGGTTAAATATAGGATAAAAGAGTGGCCACAAGTGTCTGTAACATTTTTGTGGTCATTTTATATAATATTTCCCTATATGTTCTTTCTCTCAACAATTTTTGAAGTTGTAAAATTTTAAATGACAACATCGTTATATTAAGGAATATAATCTTTGTCTTTGGATGGAAAAACAACCACATAGCCAAACTATCAGTGAGTTCAAAATAGTGATTTTCATGTTCTTAGAGTGTCAAGAATCACTGTTGCTCTGTAAAGGGAAGGTCCATCCCACCTGACTTTATTATGTCATATGCAAGGCAGAAACACTTCATCAGTGCTGTCCACATGAGCTTCTAAAGAGTGCTTACAGGGTTGTTATTGAGTTAATAAAGGATAAAGGAGTGGAAATCCCAGCTCACATTGATAGAAATATAAGCAATACCTGAAACATGATGACTCATTGTTCAAGTACAATTCCTAGCTAATCAAGTGAAGCAGGTTTTTCTTTCTGTGCCCACTGGTGTGAAATAAGAAAGCAATTACAAAAGCCTCTTTTGAAAATGTGCTTTTCACATATTTGATCTAATGTTTCTTTTTTCCTTACTGTCCTAAAAAGAATGGCATGGAGTTTACAGCTCTAGCACATAGCCATGTGCAAGGAATGTGTTTTTCCATTCTACTGACCTTTTCATGGTAAATCATTAGAGCACATTGTCTGGGATATACCAGGAGCTCAAGAAAGTGTAGAATCTAAGAATTTCAGAAAGGTTACAGATATGATTGCTACTCATTTGATGGAGATTCGCCCCTTCCTTTGAAGTTGCTCCATTTGACTCAGTATAGCTAAAAGCTTGGTCAATAGGCTCACTTAAACTGATTAGATATTATGAACACATTATTTACCATTAGTCAGTCATTATAATATTAAATTATTTTAGACAAATATATTTCACATTAGGAATAACTCCAGTAAGTGAAGATATGCCCAGGATACTAAAAGTTTGAAATGAGTCAACTATACTTATTATAAGCGAATCTAATATTTTATAATTTTGCCTATCATGGTCCCCAGCCACCAATAAAATTGTACTTTTTCTTGTTTGATTAGTTACACATAGGTTTGAAGACTCAAGGATCAAAGAAATTTTACCCATGTATTAATTACCAAGGAGTATAATAAAATACAGATATCTCATGTGCAATACCATATGGAGATGATTTGCCTTACTCCATGATAGAATCATATTATGGATGAAGCAAGACATGCAAATATCAATCTGGTACTGACTGGGAAGTTGCCTGCCAGCTGGATAGCTTTCATAGTTCCAAAAGGTATTTTGTAGCTTGCTGGGAAAAAGGTCAATAATAGTCTTACTCAGGCACAAATTCTATGAGCCACAATAAAGATCAGCCCGGATAAAATATGCTCATGGATGTGAAAGTAATATGAATATTATGGGAGCAACTATGAACTTTCTAATTGAATTTAGGGCCCAGTCCACAAGAAGAAATGCATGCATGGTAAAGTAAACCAAGACAAAACCTATGGTAGAGAGTTTATAGGCCTTAGGGGTCAAACTACTATTATTATTTTGCTAGACTGATTTAATATAAAACTACTTTTTAATTATCTGTCTCTGTGTCCATATATTAATGCATCTCTAGTTATCAGAAAAGCTTCTGCATGCATTGGCTGATGGCTGATATATAGACTCACAACTGGTAAAATTGAAGAAAATACGTTTCTGTTCAATATTCAGCAACAAATCTTACATTTATATCATATACCCCAAGACTCAGTAAATATTACAAGTGAGGCTAAGACCTGGGATCAAACAGTACTTTCTAGACATAATGGAACCTTTGTCTCTGTGAACTCACAGCTACTATATTGTTCTGCAAAAGCTAATAGCAGGCAATATGCCAGCATTCATGTGTACCACCTCTACCTGAGATGCTATTAACCATAAATTTGCTACTAGCAGAGGGAAATACACTCTTCTTTAGTGTGTGGTCCCTGGAAAGTTGACCAAATTCTAGGGGATGGCCCCACATTCATGTGCATGCACATGACTTGACTCTATGGGTTCTAAAATATAATGAATTAAAAATTTAAAGAATGTGAAGTAGAGAAGGGAAAGAAAGGGAACCCTTATAGAAGCTAGAGGAAGACACAGCCATGAATATGATCAAAATATCATACATGAAATTCTCAAAAAAATTATAGTTTTGAAAAAATGAGAATTTGTAGACAGGAGCAATTCTGGGTACAATTTTGAGAATTGTGGCCCCATCCCTTAACAGGGGACCATGCCTAACATCTGGTTATGGTCTCTATGGGTTCTCTCCTGGCAAATGGAAAGATGAGAACAAAGAATGGAGCAGAGACAGAAGGAAAGGCCATCTAGAGACTACCCCACCTGGGGATCCATCCCATATGCAGACACCAAACCCAGACACTATTCTGATGCCAAGAAATGTTTGCCAATAATAAAAAAAATTAGAATCTGTGTAATGGGTCAGCAAATAATGGTATTCACAACCAAGCCTAAAAAATTCTAAGTTCAATCCTCAGAACCGACAGTGGAAAGACAAATACTACCTCTTGTGAGTAGTTTGATATAAGTATGCACTATGGGAAGAACACTTGATTTTTCCCTGAAACACAGCATGATGACTAAATAAGTGACTGAATAAATTAATGAATGAAAACAATTGGTATAATCATGTCTAGAACAATGCTATACTTGATTAAAACAATCACACAAAATCTTTAAAGATGTCCTAATTGTTAATATTAATTACAAAGCATGCAATTTACCCTAAAATGTATTAGACCTCTCAAAGAACAAAATATTTCAGATTTTACATATAATTATGAAAGACTAAATTAAATAATATATTAAGTTTAACTAGTTTAGAGTAAAAAAGAAATCATATTCACATTATGATCTAGAAAATGCCCATATGCCCTCTTGGGAACTTCTTGAAATTACTTTTATATTTTAGTGGAGATTCAGAAAATTACAGATCCATGGTAAATATTTACAAATTTAAAGTGATAAACAACAGATGAAACAGTTAACTTTCTATAAGAGGTATATAAACAAATTATAGTAACAAAGAACTTTCATTATTGACCTCATATTGAAATTTTGTTGATATGTCATTTTGAATGCTTACCCACCCATCATTTGGCAATATTTGGTCATCATTTCCTCCATTAGCTGTGCTCCGGTGGTATTTTAAATCTGCATGCATGAGAAACTGGGTCGCTGGAGAATGCAGGAGGTGTCTGTAGGAGATGTCTGTAGGAGTCTTCTGCTGCCGAGAGTTTTGTCTTTTGTTTATTTGTTCCTTTTATTAAAATAATTCCAGAGATCTTCATTTTTAAGTTGTTTTTAAGAGTTAGTCTCCAGTAAACAGACTAGACTATTGTTCTCCAAAAGTTTATTCAATGTTGCCTCAGCCACTATGTCCAAATACTAATATAGTTTTAGCTGCCCATATGAATGAATGGTACTGAACATATGAATGAAAATTTCAATTTTGAAGCTCATTTTCCCACTTAAGCATTATCCATATAGAAAGTAGTTATTGCTATTTACTATAGTACTACATATGTTTACCACATATATACATATACAAACATGGCTTATCCATGTATATGTGCAACTACATCTTTCTGTAAAGTACAGAATGGGTGTAATTTACTTGATTTTTGAGAGCATTGTGCTTTGGATTTTAGGAAATATGGTTATCATGTGATTTTTTATAGGAAGATATGAGCAATTTTTTTTTGTCAGACAGGGCATCAATAGCAAACAAAACCAATGATTCTACCTAAGTCTAACTGTGAGATGTATAGATTTGGTAGAAGTTATTCACTGGAGCGCAGAGGGTTAGTTACAAGAGCTTAGGTGACTCAAAGGCATCTGGGTTGTTGACTCCTTGTGTGGTTTAGGTAGTAAAGTAAGTGACTATGGCTTCATAGAATGAATTAGGTAGTGCTCTTTCTGTTTCTATTTTGTAGACTAAGTTTGAGGAATATTGATATTTGCTCTTCTTTGAAATTCTGGTAGAATTCTGGACTAAAACCATCTGTCACTGGGCTATTTTGGTTTTTGATTTGTTTGTTTGTTTTGCTTTGGTTAGGTTGGGAGAATTTTAATGCCTCTTTTTATTTCCTTAGGGGTTATGGGACTATTTAGATAGTTTACATGATCTGATTTATATTTGATAAAAGATATCTGTCTATAAAAATCACCCATTTCACTTAGAATTTCTAGTTTTGTGGAGTACAGGCTTTTGAATTAAGACCTAATGAGTCTTTGAGTTTCCTCAGTGTCTGTTGGTATGTCTCCCTTTTCATTTCTGATATTGTGAATTTGGGTACTGTCTCTCTTCCTTTTATTTATTTGGCTAATGTTTCTTTGTCTTAGTCTATCTTGTTGATTTTCTCAAAGAACCAGCTCTTGGTTTTGTTGATTCTTTGCATTGTTCACTTTGTTTCAAATTGTTTGATTTCAGCCCTGAGTTTGACTATTTCCTGCCCTCTACTCCTCCTGGATATGTTTGCTTCCTTTTCTTCTAGAGATTTCAGATACGCTGTTGAATGGCTACTATGGAATATCTCCAATTTCTTTATGGAGGCACTTATTGATATGAATTTTCCCCTTAGCACTGCTTTCATTGTGTCCCATAATTTTGGGTATGTTGTGGCTCTGGTTTCATTGTATTCTGGAAACTCTTTCTTTTTTTCTTTTTCTTTATTTCTTCCCTAACCAAGTGATCACTGAGTAAAGAATTGCTCAGTTTCCATGAGTGTGCAACCTTTCTGTTGTTTCTCTTGTTGAAGGCCAGCCTTATTCCTTGATAACTTGATAAAATGCAAGGAGTTATTTCAATCTTCTTGTACCAATTGAGGCTTGCTTTCTGGCTGATTATATGGTCAGTTTTGGAGAAGGTCTCATGAGGTGCTGATAAGAAGGTATATTCTTTTGTTTTGGGGTGGAAGCTTCTATAGATATCTGTTAGATCCATTTGGTTCATAACATCTGTTATTTTCATTATTTCTGTGTTTAGTTTCTGTTTTGATGACCTGTGCATTGGTAAGAATAAGATGTTTAAATCTCCCCCTAATAATGTATGGGTTTCAATGTGAGATTTGTTCTTCAGTAAAGTTTCTTTTGTGAATGTTGGTGCCCTTGAATTTGTAACATAGACAAATTCAGAATTGAGAAGTCATCTTGTCTAGACCAAGGGCCCAGGCATATGCAGCAAACCTGCAGCTCAGTCTCCATGGCCGACTGGTCTGCCCTCAGTGGGAGAGGATGTATCTAATCCTGTAGAGAATTGATGCACAAGGCTGAAGGATACCCAGAGGAAGCTCCACCCTCTAAGAGGAGAAGGTGAGGGGGGAGGTGGGGATGGACTCAGTAAGAGGGTTCTAGGAGGAGGGAAGCATTTGGAATGTAAATCAAGTAACTAATTACTTAATTAAAACAAAGACTACCATGAGTCTCAGAAATGAATTTATACTTTAGACATTTACAAGGTTGAGACTATAATTGACTATGAGGACTATTGAAGTTAGATTAAATGCCTTTTTCATTATGATATCACTATAAGCCTATGAGGACCAGAGAATGAGGTAGTTTGAATAAAAGTGGCCTCCATAGGCTCACAGGGAGTGGCACAACTAGTAGGTATGCCCTTGTTGAAGTAGATGTAGTATTGTTGGAGGAAGTATGTCATTGGGGGCAGGGTTTGAGATCTCAGAAGGTCAAGCTAGGACTAGCTGTGCAGTCTACATTAGTAGAGTATTATTGCCCAATTAATTTTCTTGAGTTACATGCAAATTACACTATCATAGTCAAGTATGTACAGTAGGATTTCATAATTCTGGGGCCTATTAGAAATTTCATGTAAAAATTTGTTTTTATCTGGTTTTGAGAACTTATTAATATTTCCCCTGTAGTTTTATATTAATATTAATTTCTACAAAATCTTACAAAAACATATCTTTTGATCAAATTTCACTGTATAAATTGAAAGTAAATCAGTTGCTTTATTTTGAAAGCATTGATGAATGCTGACAGACTGGGATACCTTTCCAATTAGCTCTGATAAAAATGAATTAAATGTGAGCAAGCCTGCATAGTCCCCACTTATGCCATATATAACTCTATCTACACAGCAAACAGGAGAGTAAATTACACTATGTGAGCTATTATCTGTAAAGAACAATCAGGGACAAATCAATAATGGTATATACTAGTAAGAAAATAAACATCAAATTCAATTAGAGCTAGCATTTAAGTGCTCAGTAAACAAACAAACAAACAAAACAAGAGGGGAAGATTATTGTGTCGAGTTGGAGAGTCCCTCCCAGATGAAAAAGATGGGTGGTGCCTACTGTACATTGCAAATGTGGGGAATGAGTGTGAATTATAAGTCTGCTATAAGTTCACTGGAGACTGGAAAATTTTAGGAAGAATTATGAAACATATCATCAAAATGTGGGGGTTTTATAGTTGGTTAGTGGATAAGAAGAAAGCAAAGGTACTAATTAAATAATTTACTGTGTAATCACATAGTGAACCCACACTCAGAGGGAAGAAATTCTGCCTCAACTCTTAAAGTGGTACATTTTATATCACTGATTTGCACTTCATTTAATGAACAGAAAACACAGTTTACAAAGCTATAAAACTAGAAACTCAAGCCTCTTTGACTGCCTTTATTTTTGCCTTAAAAAATATATAAGTTCAAAGATAAACAGAGACAGGACTGAAGAGATTGCAAAATGTTAAGGCTGTGTATGGTCTTGTAGGGGACCCAAGTTCATTTTCTGGCATCAACTTTGAGCATCTTATAAGTCTTAGAAACCCAGCTCCAAGAGGATTCACTGTCTGTGGACTTTGCAGAACATTGTGATACTGTTATTATAAAATATTAGAAAGTTATGTCAGTTCATAAGACTGTATTATTTCTGGTTTAACATAATACATAATTATTCAGATGTATAATTTAAAAGATCCATATGACCTGAGAGTGGATTTAATCCAGTATTTAGTGTTAAGTAAATAAAAGTTATTTTTAAAAACTCTAATGTGTTCCTACAGTTTGTTTTCAGTGTCTGATGTTAAGCTTTTATTTTCAATTTGACTGGATTAGGGATGGCCTAGGAAGGTAGTAAAATTATTCATATTAATATTCATGCTGTGTATCTGGGTAAGGACACTTCCAGAGAAGATCTGAAGATCTGTCATCGGTGAGGGTGGTACAATTAATAAGAAAGGACACTGGAGGAGCCAGACTACCTTTCTCTCTCTCTCTCTCCCTCTCACTCTCTCTCTCTATCTTTCTCTCCCTCTCTCTCTCTCATACATAATCACACACACACACACACACACACACACCAGGGAATGACCTGCACTGCATTATATACTAATTTTATCAGGGAGGTCTGAAGTCTCTGAAAGAATGAGTCAATACTAATTACCCTCCTATTATGTTATTTTTCCCACAAATATAAAAGTATCCAACACATACCAAGATACATCATAAATTTAAAACTTCTATGAACTTTGATCCTTGTATTCAAAAGAATATTGATTAAGATGTTAAGAAATCCCAGATCTATTTTCTTCCATATTCCCCATTTAGTACCATACTGAATCAAAAAAAGAAATTTAAGAACGCATCTACTCAATTTGGTATAGCCCCCAAATTATCAAGAGCATTCTAATTTCTTCTTTAACACTGATTTTTCTATACACTCTTTGCCATTCCCTTTGGGCAGTCTCTGCCCATCTAGTCAAGTACCACCATTTGCATGAATATGTGCTTCCGGTTGATGAGCAAGTCCACCCATCTCTCTGTTTCCAAAGGGCTTTCATGTTTTAGACATGCAACAAGTAACTAAGATTTACTAAGAAACAAAATTTTTTTTTAAAGTTGAAGACTCCTGAGATCACTTTGAAAGGTAAAAAATAAAGGTGTGCCTTTTTTTTTCTTTCAAATGTAACAACTTTCCTGGCTTATGTTTGAAATGCTGCTAGCTGTCTTGAGATGCTTGGGGCACTGACTACTTACATGGATAACCAGTCTCCCACCTCCAGACTGCCACCTCCAGGGGGCAGCGATAAGATGGGTGAAGTAATTTTAAGGAATTCTAAGTCATTTGTCCTGACCTTTCATTGTCTAATAGGACATTAATGAGGTAATTCAAATCTGTAGGCTAAAAACAGTTTGTCTTCTAGTCCAAGCAGAGTTTGTGAAGACATAGAAAACAGACTGCTCAGAAGGTAACCAGCATTTCTGAAATACACAGTCAAGGTCATACTTGACAAGGTCATACATACAAGCTTGTCAGTAAATTTAATCCAATTAATCACTCCAATAAACTCACTCTGCCCCTCTTTTATAATATTTGCATTTTTTTTTTAAGTAACGAGGAGAAAATAGGAAGAATTTGTCACATAAATTCAGCACAGCAATGACCTCAGAAGCTGGTGTCTCAGGGACATCTCCTCGGAAGCTGGTGTCTCAGGGACATCTCCTCGGAAGCTGGTG
>NW_022196905.1:4074439-4083128 GCF_008632895.1 Mastomys coucha
ACATCTCCTCGGAAGCTGGTGTCTCAGGGACATTTCCTCGGAAGCTGGTGTCTCAGGGACATCTCCTCCGAAGCTGGTGTCTCAGGGACATTTCCTCCCTTGCTGTTTATAACTCAGCATGCCCAGGAGCAGTGCAGTTTACTAGTCTTCCAGCACACGTTTGCTACCATGGTCTACAAATGCAGAGAAGCTTCCTCTGGAAACACCTTGGCAGCAATTTTGGCTTTGTGCATTTGGAAGCTGTAACAGAAAAATTTCCTGAAGATTGCAGCAAAGGCCATAGTGTTCCCGCACACCTGGCAGCTGCCTGTCAAAGTCTGATTACTTAAAAGCATATAGTTCACTTTGAATTTAAGAGGAGTTTACTTGAAAAGTCTTGTAAGAGAAAAACTATTTCTGAAGAAAAAAAGAATTGACTATGGAAAATTTGACTTTTTATGCATTTATAACATTAATATAGTCCCATGGTGTAAAGTGATATAAATAAATGGCTTTTCATAAGTTAGTTGATTTAAGAAATCTTACAGATTTAAGAAACTGTAGAAAGATAACATATTTTCTCTGATTTAAAACACTTAATTTGCTAGTAGTCCTAAACAGCATTATTTCCATATTGCTTTATTTTTATATTAAAAATTATATTTTTATATTAAACCATATACACCTCACTAAAAATTGAACTTAATGTTTAATTACTTCTTACATTCTAATTTTAATCAAAATATTAGAGAAACATTTGTTTTTAGGTTTAAAAGAAATCTTTACTTTTCTTTCTTGAGCTGCAATGTCAGCTTACATTTTACAGTGTAAGACTTTCTTGTATTATAACTTTATTTTCTTCCAAGTGTTTAAATTAAAGCTACAGCACTCGATGATCCTGGAACAACCATTCTAGTTAGATACAGAAGGGAAAGTTTATGGGACATAATCCTGACTTTTATGTTTTAACAATGAAGTTACCCCTGCTGTCTTCAATGTGCAGCCTTTCATAAGGAGTCAAATTTCCACCAATTGGTTATACACATTTGATTATTGAAAGAACTTCACCCACCCAAAACAAAAAACAAACAAAAAAGAAAAAAACCAGGTGTTTAGGTATCTTCCTTTCTCTTTATCCTAATTTAATTCGTAATAAATATGGAGCAGAGACATATTCTAAGGATAAGAAAATAGCCTTTTTGGTTTTACCACTATGTAATTGTAAAATATTTCTGAGCCTGTGATAGTTGCTGATAGTTTTAGGCAGTATGGCTCCCTTAGACTCATGTGTTTGAATGTTCATGTGTTTGAATTCCATAGGTAATGGCATTATTAGGTATTGTGGCATGTTGGAGGAAATATGTCACTGTGGGTGTGGGCTTTGAGGTCTCCTATGAACCTACATCCAATGACATAGTTTTCTTCTGACGCCCATGGGTCAAGATGTAGAGCCTCAGCTCCACTTCCAGAAGCTTTTATGCTGTGCCTGCATCCTGCCATACTTTTCACCAGGATGATAAAAAACTAAACCTCTGCAACGGTAAACCAGCCCAAATTAAAATATTTGTCTTTGTAAGAGTTGCCTTGGTCATGATGTCTTTTCAAAACAATGAAACCCTAACTATGATGGGCAGCACAGTCTCAATTGTTCTTTATAGCATTAACTGGTTTGTCATGTGTATGACAAACCAGAACAGATTTATACTAGATAAGAAATATCTTAGTTTTCATTGAGAGACATGTGAAGATGGAAGCAATAAGTGACACTTGTTTCTCCTTTGCAAAGTGATATCTTGTCCTAATGAATATTATTTTTAAGCATTATATCAGCCTCAGAAGCTGGCCCTGAGAATAATGCTTTTAAGCAGCTAAATTACTACTGTAATAGAGATTGCACTAAACCTGAAGATGTTTCAGTGAAGCTAGTACATTCTAGAAATATCATGGATGATAAAAATTGGGAGTTACTTCATTGATGACTTATTGTGTGCAATAAGAAAATTAATTATGTTTGTTGTCCATGACTCAGAAGAGTTATTTTGATATAAATGAAGGCATAAAATTGATGCTTGATTTCTTTAGAATTACAACTGACAGCTATATCAGGCACCTGTCATTCAGCACTTGTTGGCATCCACAATAGTGTCTAGATTTGACGATTGAATATGGGAAGGATTCCCAGGTGGAGCAGTCTCTGAATTGTCCTTCCTTCAGTCTCTGCTCCATAGTTAGTCTCTACAACACCTTCCATGGGTATTTTGTTCCCCCTTTTAAGAAGGAACTAAGTATGCTCACTTGAATCTAGAACTCAAAATTTTGCAGAAGCCAGACAATTGAAAATAAAGACTCTTTCTCAGCAACTTCTGGAAGGAAGCATCCTGCTGACCTCCAACTGTATGTAGCTCAAAAGGGACAGGGAGGGGAGATGGATGGACACTGGATTTCTGAAACCCCTAACTGTGAGGAACTTGTAAGTATTACACTGCTTTGTTATAAGGAAAACCATGCATGGTTTGCTTCACTTGCTTCTTTGTGAGATTTAGAAAGACTGAGGTTCTCTAACTTCCTACATATTTTTCTCTGAATTGAGAGCATGTTGACTACTATTTCTTGCTAAGATTGATTCACTGATAGGTAGAGCAGTTTTCTTCTCTTTACACCACAGGAAGCAGTTTCCCATGTGTTAAACCAAACTGAAAATTGGTAGTCACATAGTGTAAACCTCAGTATTTCAGGTACACCATGAATAAGGATGTAGACTTATATATCAGTTATTATATAATGTATAATATTATATGTTATATATTGTAATTATATATTATGTGCTATATGTTAATTATATATGAATGTATAGTGTCAAGTAGATACTGTCTATGGCCTGTATTTAGAATGACTTTTAAACCAGAGTAGGTACTGAATCATCATCAGAAGAGGTGAGATTCTCTAAGTCTTTCAAAAAGCATGTATTTCATGACTATGGAGAAATTTCTATCCATTTGGAATAGTGAAGAAATTGTTATTAGTCAGAATCAGCATTTACAAGGGCAGGTTTATAAAAAGAAAAAGCCATCATGTACCTGTATCCAACCCTCATTGAAATGAGTCCTTTCTCAAGGACTGGGAAATCATGCTCCAATAGGTTGAGGTAAAATAGAGCAAACAATTTATTATGTCATGAGAAGAGTAACATCATGCTTATAAATGACAAAAAGGGACTAAGTGTTAAATCTCATGCAAAGAAAGCATGTTGAAAACTAGTTAAAAAGAAAAAGAAAAAAGAAAGATGACATACAGAAGGAATGATTAACTCATCCTTGATGGAAATAAACTAAAAATGAAACAATATTTTTCCATAATTTATTTTTTATTCACATTATATCCCAATTGCAGCCCACCTCCTTCCTCTTCTCTCAGTCTTGCTCTTACAGATCCTTCCCTCAATTACTCCTTCTCCTTTCTCCTCAGAGAAGGGGGAGCCTCCCTCGGATGCCAATCCACCCTAAGACAACTAGTTCCAACAGGACTTAAGCTCCTCTCCTACTGAGGTGGAACCATAAAGTCCAGATAGGGGTAGGGATTCCAGTGGCAGGCAACATAGTCAGGGACAGCTCCCATTCCAACGCTTAGGGGACTCACATGAAAACCAAGCCTCACATCTGATACAATGTGTAGGGAATCTAGGTCCAGTCCCTGCATGTTCTTTTGTTGTTGGTTCAGTGTCTGTGAGCTATCAATGTTAGCGTTTTGTCTAGGCTCCTCTCCACATTTGCCTGACAAAACCTGACTCATTATAAAAGAGGCTGATTGACACCCCCTTCTCTTGCCTTCTTGCTCTCACTCAGTCCTCTTGGCCCTTCCCCTTCTCTGTCCATTCCCTCTCCTCTCTCCAAGTGCTCATTTCTGGCTTTTACTCCTCTACACACTCTCTGCCTTTCTCTGTCTCTACTACCTTCTCAACATCCCCTCCCCATGCACAGAATAAAGTCTATTGTATACTATACCTTCCGGTGGTTAGTCCCTCAGGGGGAAGGGATGCCTCAGCATGGGCCCTCAGGAGTATCCCCTCCCCCCACACCTTACCACACCTCCACCAAACATATTCCTTCTCTATCTTTTTATAAAATACAACACTCATGATCTCAGGTTAGTTGACATTGTAGGTTTTCTTGTAGTGTCCTTGAACTCAATTCTATCCTGGACTCTTCCACAAGACTCCCCAGCATCTGCTTGAGCAACACAAATATAACAGTTCTTCTTTTAAGGACTTGTTAAACTTTTATAATACCATGAAGACAAAATATAGAAAAAAATTTCCAGATGAGGAATGCTACAATAAGTGTGGGAATATGGTTTTCAAGTAGAAAATAGTAATAGCAGATAAAACTTGATTTTATACAAATAAATCATAGATTTCACAAATGATAAGTTAAAAAAAAAAACACATCCTGCATCTACAAATCCACATGCTTAATTCCAGATTATATCTCATGGAATCTTTTTGTTTGCAGGTCACCTTTGTGCCGAAAGTTCCTTCTTTCCTTTCATCCCCCCTTCATCCTATGTTCTTTGTGTACCACCTCCACAATCACAGACTTATCTCAAGATCGGTGTGTGTATGTGTGTCAAGAGTGATAATTGACTCCCTGAGGTAACATCTACTTTTGTAGTCATGAAGAATTTTATTGCCCAACAAATGATATCCTAAGGATGAAAAAATAAAAATAAAATAACTGCGATTGAGGTCTCAAAAGAGTGACAGATCAGCAGAGAGGAACATGAGTAAAAGCTTGTCATTCTAGGCATATACAGCTGAGTTGGTCTTTAGAGGTTCTCAAGAAAGTGTTAAATCTTTATGTAAAAGTTGTAAAAGTCCTGAAAGAAACTATACTTAGTAATATAGGGAGGAGGAGGGATAATAGAAGAAGAGGTGGCAGTGGCCATTCCAGATAAAATCAGGCAGGCCTTATTAATAGGGAACTGGGTGAACTCTCTAGAAGGATTAGGTAATCTAAAATTTCATTAGTGAGTGCTAGGGGGTCACAGGTGACCAGTGATCTACATGCCTATGCCATGAGTGATCAATCATGTGATGAAATAGGACTTTTCAGTGCAGATGACCCATCTGAGACAAGATATTTCCCCATTTTTGTGGTTATACCCAGGCAGTTCTTTGGGAGAGGGTTTTATGGTCTTATTCTAGATTTTCTGACCTGTTCCTAGAACTAGTGTCTTATGACCTTGTTTCTGGGACTAAGGGTCTATTCCTGAAGCTGGTGCCTCTGCCTCATGACCCTTTCTGAAATCAGGCCTGTTCCTCAAAATGGAGACAAATGAGGTTCTTAAATAGGCACAAATAGGGTTTATATTGTCCTTTCACAAGGAGAATAAAGACCATCCAGAAAAAAACATAATTACAATATGTGTAAAGAAACAAACATGTTTGAGGGAACACATGTTTTTATTATCCAGTAGCCTTTAAAGAAGAAGAAACAGAAATTTGAGCTGTATGTCCTTAAAGAAATATGTCTAAATCATTACCTACAGAATCTGGGAAAATGATGTTTGGCGATTAGGTCCTTGAAGATGCAGTTAAGCTTCTACAACTAAGACTATACTGGATTTATTGGGATCTAAGTCCAGATAGTGATGTTCATACACAAAAGGAAAGGAGGATGAGATGCCCAGAGGTAGGGAGAAGACAGTATCTTAGTCAGTATCCTATTGCTGTGAAGAGACAGCATGATTCCATGACTACATGGTACAACTACATGGCAGCTATATGGGCTCCTTCACTATCAGTGAAGTGGGTGGCCTGTTTTGCTGGGGGCCCCCAATACCTCCCAAGAGACTACCAGGTACCCCAAAACAGTGCAGGACCTTTATGGCTGGCAGATCTGGAGCCTTGCCTGATGCTTTGCCTGCTAGAAGAGCAGCAGCAGCATTGCAGCCTACAAGACTACCATCAGCTGGTGGCCATTGCCAACCTTAGGGGAATTGGGATATGGAGACCACAAGGGCAAGTCTTCTACTGCAGTTCAGTAGGTGAAGACTCTGAATAGCACATTCTCCCAACAAGTGATCATGGGCGATAGAGCAAGGCTGAGAAGAAGAATCTGCAGAGTACATTTCAGGACAGCACTCCCCCCATGGCAGCTGTCCTTTCTACACGCATTGGGACCAGAAGTCAGACAAGTAATTTAGAAAGTAAAAGTTGAAAAGGGTGCATTGGCTTAGGCTCTCTGAGGTTCCATCTCCAAGTGATTCAACGTAACTACCTTTTTCCTGTATGCTTTCTGTATTAGTCAGGGTTTCTATTCCTACACAAAACATCATGACCAAGTTGCAAGTTGGGGAGGAAAGGGTTTATTCAGCTTACATTTCCAAATTCCTGTTCATCACCAGAGGAGGTCAGGACTGGAATTCAAGCAGATCAGGATACTAGAGCTGATGCAGAGGCCACGGGGAGATGTTTCTTACTGACTTGCTTCCCCTGCATTGCTCAGCTTACTTTCTTATAGAACCCAAGACTACCCGACAGGGATGGTACCACCCTCCTGCCTTGATCACTAATTGAGAAAATGCCTTACAGCTTGATCTCATGGAGGCATTTTCTCAACTGAAGTTCCTTTCTCTGTGATAACTCCAACTTGTGTCAAGTTAACACTCTACTAGCCAGTGTGCACTTTCCAAAGTGTTTTCTATCAATGTTTGATTTAAACATTTGCTTATATCCAGCTTACCTTTCTATGAGATAGGCAGGGGAAAAAAAGAAAGAAAGAAAGAAAGCATTTCATTGGAGCTTGGTTACAGTTCCAGGGGCCTATCCCATTAATTGACCTGAAAGGGAGCATTGTGGTATCTTAGAGCAATAGATAAGAGCTACATCCTGGTCTGCAGACAGAGTCTGGGCAAGTGTGGGCTTTAAACTCCAGTGCTCAGCCCCAGTGACATACTTCCTCCAAAAGGACCACAGCTGCTAATCATGACTTCCAGGTAAACAAGCATTCAAATCTATGATCCCATAGGGCCCATTTTATTCAAACCACCACATTCTATTCTATGGCCACAATGGCTTGTAGCCTTATCATAATACAGAATGCATTTAGTCCAACTTTAAGTGTCTCATAGTCTATCACAATTTCAACACTATTTAAAAGTGCAAAGTTCAAAGTCTATTCTGAGACTCCTGGCATTCTCTTAATCCTAAATAAAATAAAAATAAAAATTCAGATTACAAACTTCCAACCATCAATGGGACAGCATATTCATTAACATTCTAAAATAGAGGAAATGAAGCATACTAAGGAAATATTGGACCAAAATAAGACCAAAAAAATAGCCATTCAAATTCCAATTTCTGCATCTCCATTTCTGAGTCAAAGCATTCTTCAAAACTCTCTTTTCACCTTTGTTAACTGCAACACTCCCCTCTCTCTTTAGTGGTCCATACATGGTCTACAACTTTCCTTGGCAGATATCCCATGACTCTGACCACCCTAACATCTTGAGGTCTCCAACACAGTCCAGAATTCACATTCACAGTTTCACAGAATGGCTCTCAGGGACACCTCTGACACATGAATGTCTGAGTGGTATTCTATGGCCATGGAGGGAGATCCTACATTTTTTTCCTTGAATTCCTGACTCTAAAGCCAGGGATGAAGTGAGACAGTCACTTCAGCTCAAGAACTTTGGGAAGTCATGGAACACTTGACCCTCCAGAAGGGAGAGGCTAATTAACATTCTTCAGACCACAGAGACAGAATTAACATTCGGGTGGAGACACATTCCACAGGATGGACCTTTGTTCACTTCAGACAAGAGAAGTTCTTGCCACCTCATTCTCTAAAGACCAATTTAAAACAAGTTTAAAGGTCATTGTGTTCTGCCAATCATATTGTGCCTAGTTGCTGATGCTCTATTTTGCCCCTGGAAACAATATAAAAACTCAGTGAATGGGATGCTAGGGATTGCTGCCTCTACTTAGGGTCTAGAAAGACTCTTGTGCACTGGAATAATAAATTCCTCTGGCATTTCAAATAGATTTTGGCTTTGTATGGTTCATGTAGGGGGTCCCCAGTAAGATAAGGTTCTACTGAGTCTTACAGAAGCTGCCAAGTTCTGCTGCCTGCTGGGGCTGGACTATGGCCCCTCCTTCATTACACAGCTATGGCCCCTCTTTCATTACACTGCATCAGCTTTGGTTTAATTCCTTTATACAAGTTGGAAGCTTAGCTAGGTAGGGTCCTGCCCTGAAATCACCACTCCATTTATTCCATTCAGCATAAGGCTTTTCTTTAAAGCTTTTATGTCCTTGAGTACTTATAGTTTACTCATTATACTTCCTGGTACTACTTTTCTGTTAAACTATACAATGTGTGTTTTTTCCTTGTATGGCTTTATAGTTTTCATTATTGATCTGCATAAGAATGAATAGAAATAGTCACATGAGTTACTAGCCTCAGGCATATTTCTTCAACAAGAACATAAAGCAACCACATTCTTTAAATTACCACAAGAACAGTTTCTAGGCCACTTAGCAAAGTTATTCAGGTTTTTCTACTCTAAAACTTCACTGTTCAAATCATCTTCAGCACCTCTGGCTTCTATTTTCCTAATAAGATGGCCTATTAAGCCTGCTTAAAACATTCAACCAGTTTTCTAGCCCAAAGTCCCAAAGTCTTCAGTATTCCTTAAATAAACAGCATGG
>NW_022196905.1:4083283-4083778 GCF_008632895.1 Mastomys coucha
TTTTTTTTTTTTTTATAATTTATGGAAATAAAACACACAAAGAGATAGAAACAAAAGGAAACCAGGGCAAAGAAAAGAGAGCAAAATAACTGTGGTAACAGCAACTCTTATAAAAAGAAAGCATGTAACTGAGCTTCCATCCTGTTTCAGAGGTTTAGTCCATTATGATCATGGCAAGAAGCATAGAGTCATGCAAACAGACATAGTGCTGGAGAATTAGATGAGAGTTCGATATCCTGATTACTGGCAACAGGAATAGAGAGGCACTACACCTGACTTTTAGGTCCAGTCTGCAATGACACACTTCCTCAAACAAGATCATACCTCTTAATTTTTCTCAAGTAGTGCCATGCCCTCTTGACCAAGAATTCAAATGTATGAGCCTATAGGGGCCATTCTCATTCAAACTACCACACACAGTGAAGCAAGTAACTCTAACTAAGCAAGTAAAAGATCTCTTTGACAAGAACTTCAAGTCTCTGAAGAAAGAACTTG
>NW_022196905.1:4085533-4092122 GCF_008632895.1 Mastomys coucha
AAAAGACTAGTGAGACGAGCTAATTAAATTATTTAATGGATTATTGAAAAATCTACCAGAAAGTAATATCAACTGGTACTTAAAATAAATAAATAAATAAATAAATAAATAAATAAATAAATAAAGGCACTGTATCATGTAGCCTATCAGTTAACACCATGAGCAGAGTAAAAAAAAAATTCATCAAGGGTATGATAAAGATAAAAATGGAGGATGAAGAGACTTCTGACTTGGTGGAAAGAGCTTGGCAGGATAATGATCGAATAGTTAAGAATAGGACTAAATACAAGGAAGTTAAGATTAACATCCCATTAACAGCACCTCAGCATGTGGAATGTATTGGAGAGAGAGCATCACAAAAGGAAATACCTAGTATTCTCATGAAGACTATGGTCGATATAGATAAAGACAGACTTAAGGGCAAAAGGCTAGCCATAAATATTACATGAATGGATGAACTCTAACTCTTTCAAAAATGCCCTCTGAGGCTATATATTCTTTACAATGAAGTATTAAAAGCTGTACCATCGTGGGCAGGAATTGGCAGCCAAATTTTGTAGCATCTAGGTGATTCACTTGGTGGTTTTTGGAGAGCCTGAATTGTTGGAGGTTGAGCTTTTGCTGAGTTTGGCTTTCCAAAATTCTGGTGTACTATGAGCATCTGTCTCAGAATGACCCAGGCTTGCTAACTGCAGTTCAAAAGTAAGGAGACACTTAAAAACTTTGTAATATAAATGTAATGTTTTTCGTATTGATTTTAAAGAGAATGGATTGTTGAAAATGGGGTTTTGCTTTCCAAAACTTATGGTTATGCCTTAATATTACAAAAGTAACTTAAAAAGTATGGTAAAAATTGCCAGTGTTCCATTGGCTTCAGTTTGCATTGCAAACTCAGGATTCTTAACTCACCTATATTTTGTAATTAGCATGATTGCAAGAGTATGAAAGGTCAATGGAACTCCTGATAAACTGTTTCAAAGACTTTGTACTACTTAAAACAGATAGTAGAATTTTTAGAGACCCTTAAGAAGGAGTTCCTTTTGTTACACAATTGTCCTATGAGAACGCTAATGCAGATCTCTGCAGCCATCCAGCCGTATAAAGCAAAGACAGACTTATCTGGATATTTGTCTTTGTGTAGAAATTGGACCCTCATACAATATTTCATACAATATTTATATTTGAGATAACTCAAAGCACAGAGCAGCCTCAGAGAGGCTTGTGTGGCATTTCTTTTGTTTTATAAACCCTGTCTAGAGAAGTTTTTTGTGGCCTTGCCTCACCTCTCCTTTCCTCTGAGGAATTGTTTTTTGGTTTGGTTTGTTTGGTTGGTTTTTTGTTTGTTTGTTTTTTGTTTTTTGTTTTTTGTTTTTTTGATTTTTTTTGAGACAGGGTTTCTATAGCTCTGGCTGTCCTGGAACTTACTCTGTAAATCAGGCTGGCCTCAAACTCAGAAATCTGCCTGCCCCTGCCTCCCAAGTGCTAGGATTTAAGGCGTGTGCCACATTCGCCCAGCTGCTGAGGAATTGTTTTTAAGACAAAACAGCATTATCATAGATCTATCCAGGTGTTGTTCAAAATAAAATTTAAATTTAAGATTTATCAAAGGTCAATAAGGCTGTGGAATTTATAGAGGCATTACAATCTGACCTGCCTACTTCACATAAAATTATTGTGTATTTAGAAGGTTGTTTTTTCTTCTGCATCCTGGTAATTGCAAAGGGTTTACTTCTAGTGAGTTTGTAATCATTAGAAAGTTTTGCCTTTAAAAATAGCTAATAACCTGACATTATGTAAATTTTTTGTCTCTGCTTCAGTACAAGAACCTAGGACTTTAAATTTTTAAGTTTATATTGTTTATTATCTAATCCCTCTAAAGAAATTTTAATACCTTTGCTCTTATATAACATTAAGCTTGACATCTATTCCTTGTTTCAAAAGGCAATTTAATTGGTTATTGTAGAGCATTGATTGATATTTGGCCTATTTCATAGCAAATTTTTTAGGCAAAATTAATAATATATTTCCTGTAACTTTGTGTATGCATTCCATAAAGAATATATCTGCAGCCCTTCTATGGGAGAAAAGTATATGTGATTAGAACACATTTATTCTCAAGAGTTTCCCTCTATTTCAGCACAAATAATTGAACTATGTGCTGTAGTCATCTTTTAAAGTGCTAAAATCAAGCTTTTAATTTGTATATTGATAGACAGTATAGATAGATAGATAGATAGATAGATAGATAGATAGATAGATAGATGATAGATCAGGGTTTACAATTGCTTGAAATTGTTCCTTTTTTAGATACTGCTAATTCTCAAATTTCACAATTGTTTATACATATACATCTCACCTTAAGAGAAAATACTTTCTTTAATGGACTGTCTTTGGACATTTAAGAACTCATCCTAGACTGCCTGGACAAGACCCTTTAAGGCAATGCCACAGCAGATTTGTATCCCAGTGAGATTTTAGGCCTTACACTGAAGAGTAGAAGAAAAATTTTACACTTGATCTTAGCCAAAAGGCCAAGAAGTGATGAAGAAGAAAAATTTTTAAAAGAGCATTTAGTAGAAATATATAGTGTATAAGCTTTTACTTAAAGAGCATGGGAAATTTTCTCTGAAACGAGCCAAGAATGTAGGCAGGCTAGTTTCAGGAACCAGTTGACCACAAAGGCAGGATGTAAGTCATCTAGGTGGTTCCAGGGAATGTTCAACCACAAAGTGAATAAGGATGATGATAAAACCTCATTCTTGAGAATAATCAGTATGCAGGATGTTTTCCTCATGACCCTGACTAAATCATAGGTTGGGTCCCTCTGAAGTTTTCCACTGTTTTTATGTTATATTTCCTTGATTATCCCCTCACTCCCCCTGGTTTGTGTTTTTTTCCTTTAAATACCCTACACTTCTTGTGCTCTGAGTCGAACTCCTCTGCCCCTGTGTGGGTTACGAGTTCAGGCCCCAGTGCACTGATTTCCCCTGAATAAACCTCATGCTGTTTGCATCAAGATTGGTCTCTTGTGATCTTTGGGTGGCCGTGTCCTCGCGTGACTTGAGAGAGGGTCTCCCCTCGTGGGGGGTCTTTCAACACAAGAACATTTAGCCATATAATATCATTCTTTACATCTTCAAAATAAAAATAGTAATGACTTGAGATAATAATTTGGTATTTTTAAAAGAATGTGCATGTCAAGTTGTAAAGACTTGTTCTCATTGTCCTCAGTTTCTAATTGTGTCACATAATGGTGGTAACTCTCAAGGACTTATACTTAATATACCCATATTACTGAGACTCCATATAATTTGCAGGGACAAGAAATTGTAAATGTGTGCATGGCACTCTGAAAAATTGGCTTTTAAAAAACAAAAAATGAAGAATTATATCCCCATGCACATTATTTAAATCACATTTTTTATTTCAGCATCCTACAACTAGGCATACTCATGCCTAGGTGGATGGAAGGATCCACTTATTGCATATGGCATGATCCTGATCAGGTGGTTAATATGGGGAAGAAGACATGTTTGTGTTTATTCCACAGAATGCTACAAGAGCTTGCTAGTTGCCAGAGTAATTGGTGTGATGTGCTGATCTGTGAGCTTGCTGAGTACCTTGACCATGGTGACAGGAACAGGTATTGGGTGAAAAATGAAGATAGTTGGAAAACGAGGGACCCTCCTGTGGATGATTATCCTGTGCTAATGGAATCAATGAGCACTTGAATTGCTCAGCTGGGAAGGGTGGCACCTGTCTATTTCTGAAAAAAAGAGTGCTATTTTTATGTAAATGAGTCTGGCCTAGTGGAGACACAGGTCCAACAGTTACACAAACTTAAATTGGAGCTCCAGAAAAAACTGTTTTCAGCCACTGCAGATAATTGATGAAAGTCCTCCATGTTCACCCTATTAATGCCCCTCCTTGGACTTTTAATAAGCATTTTATTGTTAGTAACTTTTGGGCCTTTTATTTTTAACAAATTACTGACTTTATAAAACAGCAGATGGACTCCATGGCATCAAGACCCTTGCAAATTCATTATCATAGACTTGATTGGGCTGATAGCAGGCTTGCTGAACCAGAGGTTGATAATTCTCCTTTCGGAGCTACATAGGATTCAGACCTGTGCATACTGGTTCTGGAAAAAATGAATCTAATGTGGGTACCAGCATAGACTGTGAGGCTACGCACAGGGGAAGGTCCCACAAGGTCCATCTCTGGATTCTTCATGAGACCAATCTGGTTTGCAAGGAGGTTGGTATCTGTTTGCTAATCTTATCCTGAGGGATTTCTAAGGCTCTTCCCTCCCAATGGGAGGAATCAAGTCAGTTCTCCCCCAGCTGATTAATACCCACTCATCCAAGGATGAGATAACTATATGATCACCTCGGTTTCTTAAGGCCTCAATTGAAATAATAAAAAGGGAGGAGATGCCGGGAACCATGGCTTTAACTATGGCCTAGTGAAAAAATACTAGCTTACACTTACAGCTCTGAAAGAACATCTGTAGTCTAACAGTATATTTGTGGGTGTGGAGGACATTGATCCTTGGTTCCAGGAACTGAAGATTGCCACCAACTCTCCCTTGCTGTGGGCTCTTCCCCTCTCCCTTGTCTCGAGTTCTTCCCCTCCCATGCCCCAGGATCTTGCTCTTCCCTTGAATCTTTCTCCTGCTTGTGCTTATATTACCATCCCTGGAGGAAAGTTTTTGGAGCTTGATCAGACATCTGTCTTGCTCTCATTCTTCATGTCTCTTGTCTTTTTCAGTCTCCCTCTCCCCTGCCCTGGGACCCTGTTGAATACCCAAGGGTCAGGGCACATTAACCTTACTGAACAAGCAGCAGCAAGAGGTGAATCAGAACCCAACAAGGAAACAATCAAAAAAAATAGAGAAAGGGGGATATTTTAAAAGTTGTAGTAGATTTGTATTTAGAAATCTAAATGAAATAGAGAATTTTTTGGATTCCTCCAATCTGACAAAAATAAAAATAAACCCACAACCAGCACATAATGTTAAAAATAATAGGAAAGATACAAAAGGTTATTGCAAAAATGATACAAGCATTTCCTCAAAATTATGCACAGACCAGATTAATATCATTAAATGAATATTATAATAAGGGAAAGATAATTACTGATAGGGTTTGTGATGTATCACCAGATGTGTGTTCTCAGCACTAGGGAGGCAGAGGCTCAGGGATTAGAAATCCCATGTAACTTAAACCTCCTATCAAATGAGCAGGTTAGAGGCCAATTTGGCAACTGCTGTCACATACACGTGCGCGTGCACACGCGCGCACACACACACACACACACACACACACACACACACATAAGGAAAGAGAGAGAGAGAGAGAGAGAGAGAGAGAGAGAATAAAATATAACAAAGACTAATACTAAAATTCCAATAATGAACATAAGGTAAAATTAATTGAGTTCTAAATGGGAAAATATATTAGAGATGAAAAAAACAGGGAAAAGAACAGACAAAATATTATAAGACCTGAAGAGCCTTACATCTGAAATGTCCCACTCACCGAAACACAGAGATGGAGATCAATGCAACAAGCAAGAGGTTTATTGATCCAGAATGCTGGGACCATCCTGCAATTAAGGCAGAGGCAATCCCCAACACCCCAAGCACACAGTTTTTATACAGTTTTTGAGGGTAGACTTTGGTAACACCATGAATTGGTTTATACCCATTTGAGGCCTGCACTGACCCTTCTCAGCATTGGTGGCCCCAGGCAAGGTGTGGTCTTAATCACCAGAAGGGGGAACTGAAACATTTTTGGTCATTATCTTAACCTGCCCTGTCCTGCAGTAGGTCAGGGTGTAAAGTTTGTATTTCTGGGACATTCCAGGAAGGGAGTATACATTCCTGGCAAGGTCTTTCTGCAGCCATCTTCTGTTCTCTAAGGTCACACATTTCCCCTTTTTCTCGTGAGTTCAATCAATTACAACTCACTTTGGCCCAATTCTTGATACTGTTGTCTTAACATCATACTCTGAATTGTACTTATGAGTTCTCTAATAAAGGCCAGTAAGTAGTTCAAAATGTAGGTGCCAAAAGTTAAAAGCAACATCAGGATTATTAGTGATCCCAAGAGGGTAGAAATCAAAGTAGTGAGCCAAGGGGAAGAGGTAAACCAAGATTCAAACTGAAAGGCTGGAGAATCTTAGAATCTAAAATGAGGGCATTTAATAGAAATGTATGGTGTATAACCTTTATCTAAAAGGACATGGAGGGCCACTGTAGCCAGCCAGGAATGTAGACTGGCTAGTTCCAGGAACCTGGCTAACTCAGAGCCTCAGGGCTCTGGTTCCCCATACCTGCCCCTCCTGAATGATCCACAATGAGGGCGGAACTAAGAATGAAGGTCTAGTGGTTTATGAGACTCGCCACCCTGTCGACCAGTAGATGAAGATTACATTTCTAGAATGAATGTGTTCCTCTCCCTTGAAGGAAACCGGCCCGCAGTTTCACTTCATTCCGTGGGTGATTCACGAACAGAGGAACTCGAGATTCTGTAAAATAAGCGGGTAGGGAGGAAAGAGAGACGACACCAGGAAAGGGTTCTTA
>NW_022196905.1:4093043-4104935 GCF_008632895.1 Mastomys coucha
CTGAAAGTTTCCACTGTTTTTGTCATGTTTCCTTGGTAACCCTCTCCCCGCCCCCAGTTTGTGGTCTTCCCCTTAAATACTCCTCACTTCCTGTGTTCAGCGTCAAACTCTGGCCAGCATGGTCATGAGATTGACCCTGGTACCGGTATCGCCAATAAACCTCATGTGATTGCAGCAAGTTCGGTCTCTTGTGAGTCATTGGGTGGTCATGTCGTCCCGAGACTTGAGTAAGGATCTCCCCAGTTCTGGGGGTCTTTCACAAACCACCCTGGCTCTGCTTTCTTTCTCTTTTCTTTTTGGCCAGACCCATCTCTAACCTTGGCCATTGAGTCCTTTACAATTCCAGAATGGTCTATGTACAAACAACATTCTTCTTCTAGGGTCACACACAGACCTCCTTGCTAGAGAAAGAGGAGGTCTAGGCTTCTACTGTTTTGGAGGACTACTTTAGCTTATTAGGTTGAAAGGCTAGAGAATCTCAGAATTTAAAATGAGGGTATTTAATAGAAATGTATGTATAATGTATAACCTAAAAGGGGGCATGGAAAACCTCTGTAACAAGCCAAAAATGTAAAGTAGCCAGTTCCAGGAACTTGGTTAACTCAGAGCCTCAGGGCTCTGGTTCCCGAAACCTGCCCCTCCTGACTGATCCACAATGATGGCGGAACTAGGAATGAAGGTCTACTGGTTTACAGGCCCTTCACCCTGCTGAAGCTCTCCACCCTGCTGACCAATAGATAAAGATACATTCCTAGAAGGAATATGTTCCCCTCCCTAACTGAATACCTTGGGTTGGGTCCCTCTGAAATTTTCCACTGTTTTTATGTTATGTTTCCTTGGTAACCTTCTCCCCCCCCCCCAATTTGTGGTTTTTCCCTTTAAATACCCCTTACTTCTTGTGTTCGGGGTCGAACACCTCTGGCCTGCATGGTCACGAGATCGACCCTGGTACCGGCCTATCCCAAATAAACCTCATATGATTGCAGCAAGTTCGGTCTCTCATGAGTTATTGGGTGGTCCTGAGACTTGAGTAAGCATCTCCCCAGTTCTGAGGGTCTTTCAAGGTTAAGGATTCTTGGATCTTGGAAATGGAATTTTCCCTTTCCACTATATCAGCATCTATAGCAGATCTAAGGTTGATAGCTCTGGCATTGGAGTGCCAGTGATGACACTCCTGTGGCTGTTCCAACCGCCCCCAGTCCCAGTCCCAGCAAGACAGAAACAGTTATCCCTATAGGTTATCTTTTAACCCTGAGCTGGCTCTCATCTCAGTGGGACAATAATTGTTCATAGGGATGGTATACAAGTCTGGGAACTAGTTATACCAGAACACAAAAATCCTGAGTGTTTTTGAGTACCTTAGAGTTGACACACGGAGTAACTCCTGAGGCACATGCCCATCATCCCTTAAGGGGCGGGGCAAGAGGTAAACAGATGCATTGGGTTGAGGCAAAGTCTGATTACACAGATGAGCATATGAGGATGGGATCTTTCCCATACATACTCCCTACCCAGTAATGGCAGACAAGGTGAGTCTGGCATTATGTTGCCAATGGCACTGTGAGTCATCATCAGACAGGTTAACTGTCCCAAAGGCAATCCCTTCATAATAAGGGGGAGCTACTTTGTAACGAAGCCAGCAAGAATTGGTAGCATTGGGGTTAGTGCTATTGGTGACCCCAAAAAGCTTCCTGAATTAAGTGAACTAAACGTGGTAACTCTGGATCGTCTTTGGGAGTGGGAACTATGCCTTGATTAGTGAAGCTGGTCAGTCCAATAGGGGAAGCTCTTGGGAGGAGTGAAGGCTGAGGAGCTTTAATGGGGGGGGGGGCTTGGTGGGAGCCAGGATTTTACTGGGGCTTAAGGAGTTATATGGGATCTCGACCTTCAGTTTAATAGTGAACAATAGTCCATCATCATATCTCTCTTTGTGAAACCTAAGACCCTAGGTATAGCCCCTGGTCTAATCTAAGGCCTATTTTTCTGGTTTAGTGAATGCGATTCAAAGTGGTTGACACCATCCTGAGCATTTGGAGAGATCTTTCCAATCTGAATTTCCCTAGCTCCCTGCTTTCTGATGAGTATAATTTGCTGACAGTTTGATATAGTCCCAAATGGAGGAGGGCCCCCATGAGATATCTTCTGTGGTCTCACAGCTCCAATTCTTAGAGAAAAATTCTGCCTTTCCTCCACACGTGGGGTTTAAGGACTGATCTTGGTGGAACTCAGGACAAACATACAAAGGAAGAGCCCTCAGCATGTTCCTCTGATCTTTGGTAGAGCAATCTCTCCATGGGTCTAGCCTATGCCGCCCACGTGGAGAAGTCGTTGAAGGAGTGATCTGAATATCAAAGTACTCTTCTGAGTCCCAGTTGCCTGCCACTCCTGTCTCTCCTGCCAGGTTAGGCTCTGTGGTTGATGATGGCCAAGGATAGAAGAGCACAAGGGAAAAATACTAAGATACAGTACCAGGGAGAGTAGCCACATCTTTGGGCTCTTAATGATGTTCAGCTTCAGAGGGTTCTCTGTAGACTGGGCCTTCCAGGTATGGTGAACTTCTGGAATTCAGTTTCAGTTGATGGAGCAGGCTTCACATTCGAGGCATGTATCCAGGCAGTAATCCCTTCCACCTTGGGGTAGTCACCAGTATTAGATTGGGTGCTTTCTAATGGGGTTCGAGTGTCTGGCACTCGTAGGAAGCTGCCACTTGTGACCATACTTCTTTCTGTACCACCTGCAGGCCCTTTAACCTGATGCACAAATCACTGTTACTATGACAAGTGGATTTAAGAACATCCCCCAGAAAAGTCAGGGGAGCAGGAGTCCCATACAAGATTTCAAAAGGAGTCAGACTAAAATGGGAAGGGGTATTTCTGACTCTAAACAGGGCCAAGGGAAGGAACACTACACAGTCAGTGCCAGTCTCCATGGACAACTTAGTCAAGGTCTCTTTTAGGGTTCTGTTTGCCCTCTCTACCTGCCCTGAGCTTTGAGGTCTGTAATACAATGAAGTTTCCAATCAACTTCTAGGTACCTGGCCACTCCCTGGCTTACCTTGGCAACAAAGGCAGGACCATTATCAGATCTGATTACCTTAGGTATTTCAAATCAGGGGAAAATTTCTTCCAGTATCTTCTTAACCACCACCATTGCAGTCTCTTGCTTGGTAGGGAAGGCTTCTACCCATCCTGAGAAAGTGTTTATGAAAACTAAAAGACATTTGTAGCCATATTTGCCTGGTTTTATCTTGGTGAAGTCCACTTCCCAGTAGGGTCCTGGCTTATCTCCCCAAGGTCTCTGACCAGGGTCAGCTTTGTTTCTGCAAGTATTTACCTTCTGGCAGGGCACACAACTATGAACTATTTGTTCCACCGGGTGTTTCAGACCTGAAATATAATACTTACATCACAAGGCAGTGTGAGTTAACTTGCTTACCCCCAGGTGGGTCCATTGATGCACTTGCTTTATCATTTTCCTCATTTTTTCTGGTAGCAGGGCTTTTAACAAGGCCAGTATTTCAGATTTGTGCTTGATTTCCTTTCCTCCAGAGGTTAGCAGTCCTCGCTGCTGGTAGATGGCACCATGAACATGTGCCGTGGTAAAGACATGCCTGTTATCTGTATAGTTATTGATCTTCTTGCCTTCCCCAAACTCAAGGGCCTTTGTGAGGACAATGAGGTTTTGGGCAGAGGTTCCTTCAGGCAGAGCCTGTGCCCACATGATTTGTTGTCTGTCTACCATGGGAGCACCTGCTCTCAGTTTTTCTTCTTCCAGGAAACTCCTCCCATCAGTGAACCAAGTAGCCTCAGCATCCACCAGGGGCTGATCAGACAGATCTTTGCCCCAGCCATGTGCTTCAGCAAACACTTGCTGACAGTCACAGATGGGAGGCTCAAGGTCAGGATCTGGAAGCAGGGTGGCCGGGTTCAGGCCCGTGGGGGGGTGCAAACCTGATTCTGTCAGAGTTGAGCAACAGAGTCTGATAGTGAGTCATATGAGCATTAGTAAGCCACTAGTCAGGTGGCTGGCAAACCATGGTCTCCAGAACGTATGGAGCAGATACCACCAAGTCCTGTCCCATAATTAATTTGTCTGCATATTTAACCAGCAAAGCAACCTTGGCCATGATCACAGGCAAGCGGGCCACCCTGCCACCACTGGATCCAGCTTTTTGGACAGATATGCTACTGGCCTTTTCCATGGTCCTAGTTTCTGGGTCTAGACCCCTTTGCTATACCCCTGTTTTCTGCCAGACAAGTGGAAGGGCTTGGTCACATCTGGGAGATCCAGGGCAGGAACTGATATTAGGATTGTCTTATGGCATTAAAAGCCCATTGTTCTTTTTCTCCCCAGGCACAGGACTGTTTGTCCTTTGTGAGTGGGTATAATGGAGCAGTCATCTCAGCAAATCCAGGTATCCATAGGCAACAGAAACCTACCCTGCCCAAAAGCTCTCTGACTTGTTTTTAATTAGTGGGTAGCAGAATATGGAACACAGTTTCTTTTCTAGCCTCCAACAACCACCTCTTTCCTTCTTTAAGCAGATACCCCAGGTAACTAACCTGCTGGTTGCAGATTTGGGTTTTCTTAGCTGAGGTGCGGTAGCCCAGTTCTCCTAGTTCAGTGAGAAGGCATTTCATTCCTCCTAAGCACAGTTCTTTGCTGGAAGCAGCTAAACAGAGATCATTTACGTATTGCAACAGAGTTACTTGAGGGTTGGATGCCCAGAACATGGCCACATCTTTGTGTAGGGCCTCGTCAAAGATGGTGGGGCAGATCTTGAAGCCCTGGGGCAGGCGAGTCCAGGTGAGTTGACCCATCATGCCTGAGTCTGGGTCCTTCCATTCAAAGGAGGAATATTTTTGACACTTGGTGGCCAGAGACAGGCAGAAGAAGGCATTCTTGTGGTCCAGAACTGTATACCAAGTTCTGGAGGGAGGTAAAGAACTCAACAGGTTATATGGGTTGGGAACCTTCCAGTGAAGGTTGGTCACCCACTTTTTCATTTCCCAAAGGTCCTGGATGGGCTGATAGTCATTGGTTCCAGGTTTCCACACAGGGAAAAGTGGGGTGTTCCAAGAAGACTGATATTCTGCAGAATCCCCCAGCTTGAGGAGGCATAAAATGTGTGGTTAGATCCCATCTGGAACCTCCTTGGACATAGGATACTGGTGGACTTGGATTGGGCTTTCAGGTCTACATGGATGGAGGGCTGATTTTTGGCCTTCCCCATCCCTGCAGTATCTGCCCATGCCTGTGGGTAATTATGAAACCACCAGTCTACAGCTTTAGCTTTTTGACTCCCATCTTCAAACAATTGATATTCATCTTCTAACTTCAAGGTCAATACTTGGATAGGTTCTCCCTGCCAGCCCTTGACGTGTGGTCCCTCAGGGAGAAAATGGATTTGAGCCCCCATCTTAGTGAGGAGGTCTCTCCCCAACAGGGGGTAGGGACATTCAGGAATAACAATGAATGAATAGGATACCTGGCCCACACCAAGATCTACTGTTCTTCAGGTAGTCCATGAGTATTGTTTGTTTCCTGTATCCCCCTGGACCCAAGACTTCTTATTGGAAATTGGTCCATCCATTTGTAATAGGTCTGAGTGTTGGACCCTTGTATCCACAAGAAACTGGGTGAGTTTCTGCTTCATTTTAAAGTTTATCCTGGGTTCAGTTCATGGAGGGGTTCCGAACACTGTCCACCCTAGTCACTGTCCTCTTGCACAGCTAGCACCTTGGGGCCTTGTTGTCTCTTCTCAAAGGCATAGGGTCCCTTCTTATTTTTCTTGGGACAGTCTTTCACCCAGTGACCTTTTTCTTTACAGTAAGCACAGTTGATCCCTAGCCAGCGGCACTCTTCTGTTGCCAGGTACTGTCTTACTAGGTTCTCTAGTTTCTCTAACTACAGTGGCCAAGATCCTATGGAGGCACTTCTGTCTCTGCTCTCTTTTGAGCTCTCTAGCCTCCTATTCCTTCTCTCCTCTCTTTCTTCTGACTCTTGGTTATGACATACCTTCTTGGCTACTTGCACTAACTCTCTCAAGTATTTATCTTGTAATGCTCTAAGTTTCTGCAACTTTTTCCTGATATCTCTGCTAGATTGGTCAATAAAGGTGACAGTAACTGTTGCCTTATGCTCTTCACTGCTAGGATCATAGGGGGTAAATTGGCAAAAGGCCTCCATGAGTCTCTCTACGAAGGCTGAGGGAGAGTCATTCGGCCCTTGCACCACTTCCTTTACCTTAGTCAAACTGGTGGGGCGACATGCTGCCCCCCAAGACCTACCGTCAGAGCCTGGAAGTAGACCTTCAGGTGCTCCCTACCTTCTCAAATGTTGAAGTCCAAGTTGGGTCTGGTCAATGGGAAACCTGTGTCTGTATCTACAGGCAGGAGGGAGGGATGCCTGTCATTCCCTGGGGCACTCTTCCTGGCTTCTAAGAGTATGCACTGTTTTTCTTCAGTAGAAAAGAGGACCTGTAGAAGCTGCTGACAATCATCCCATGTAGGCTGATGGATAAAAAAGAGAGATTCTACTAAGTTAGTCAGCCCTGGGGATTTTCAGAAAGTGAGGGATTCTGAGATTTCCACTTATAGAGGTCAGCAGAGGTAAAGGGCCAATACTGGAGCAGTTGACAACCTTGATCATTGGGAAGTCTGTAAGCACGGAGAGGCAACACAGTCAAGGTGTTTATCAACACCCTGTGCTGACTCTGCATCCCTAGGGCAGGTGCTGCAGCCTTGCCTCCTGGTGAGGGAGGGCAGTTAGATAGGTCTTCTGACGCAGGAGGAGAGGAAGGACCTGGTGCCTGAGGATGGAGGGCAGGGTGATATTGAGCTGGTGGGTTTAAGAGGAGCAAATTGGTGTCTTGATTAGAGAAGATGACTTCCTTTCTAGAGTTGTCTTGAAGAGCCAAAATCTTCTTGGGCCCTGGAAGTGTAACAAAAGGACAGACTCAAGGTGGGGGGTTTGTGACCAGATTTTCCCATACAATGATGTAAGGAACCTGGTCAGGATGGCTCACAGACCCAATCCCAAACAGCTTCTTGACTCTCTGTATGGTGGGGAAGAAGAAGAATCCTTCCACTGGCTACCCTGCCTGAAAAGTGGGCCATTTGTCCTTTTGAACAGCAACAGACAAGTTATGAACTCTGGTTTTTACTTCACTCCAATGTTTCAGGGTAAAGCCTAAAGGAGTTGAAGCAGTCTGTCCCATTCTGCCCAAAAATAATGTCTGTCCCAGTCCACACACAAACAGAAATACAGAAAGTAAAATACCAATGCATCCCTGCCATGAGCGCCACAGGAGAAACACCAAATTACTCGATAGAGGTCTTCTCACCAAAGACCTCTCGTGAAGTCGAAACCTTTCGACTTCACACTAGGAGACTGAAGCATCCTCCAGGATTCCCATAGCCGCTTCTGGCTACCCCAGTCAAGCGACTCCTTTGCAGAGCTTCAAAACTGAAATCAAGCTGATCAGCAGCTGAATAGAGTCAGAGACAGCAGAGAATCACAGACAAGACCAACACAGAAAACACAAAAACACAACCATGGTACCTGCTCAAGCAGTCCTCTGGTCTCCAGTCATTGGTCCCAAGAGAAGAACTTTCCCTGCCAATGCACCAAATGTAAGACCTGAAGAGCCTTACGTCCAGGATGTCCTACTCACAGAAACACAGAAGTGGAGATCAATGCAACAAACAAGAGCTTTATTGATCCAGCATGCTGCGGTTGTCCTGCAATCAGGGTACAGGTGACCTGCAACACTCCAAGCGCACAATTTTTATACAGTTTTTGATGGTAGACTTTAGTAGCATCATGAATTGGTTTACAACAACTTGAGGCCTGCACAGACCTTTCTCAGTATTGATGGCCCCAGGCAAGGTGTGGTCTTAATCACCAGAGGGGGGAACTGAAATTTTTTTGGTTGTTATCTGCAGCTGCCCTGCCCTGTGGTCAGGGCATAAAGTTTATATTGCTGGGACACTCCAGGAAGGGAGTATACATTCCTGGCAAGGTCTTTCTGCAGCCATCTTATGTTCTCTAAGGTCACACAATATGTTTTTTAAAAAAAGCAAAATGTTTGGCTTCAAAGCCAATATATTCCATGTGAAAAAACACTAATTCATCAGACTGTGCTTTTTAGAATGTCCCATTTATACACAGGCAGAGCAAACACCCTTTACAAATGATATGAGGGTGTTAAAATCAAAGGAGTACTAATCATGAGAAAAAATAGAAAAGGCCTCATAAATGTTACCTGAAATTAATCTGATGATAAATTAATGTCTGAGAAGAGATAAATTTTATATTATCAGTTAAGAATATATAACAATATATATATGCACATGTATAAGGAAAGTGAAAAAGAAATATCACAATTATCTATCACTGCATATTAAATCCACTTTATAGAATTGAAAAATAAGTATGAGTATCTTAATAGGAAAGTACAAGACATAAATAGTAGTATCAAAGAAAAAAATTAGCTTACTCTTTTAGATAGGCATAATTTTTTTACAGAAACATGTATTGTTAGCTGGGGTACCTTTTGATTTCTTTGCTAAATAAAATTCAATACACTTAGGAAATACATAGTTATCTTGTGATTAAAACTCATGAATAAGCATACCTAGAAAAACCACCACAATTGGGATGGGTGGGAGGAAAAGATAAAAATGATACATACACACATACACACGCACACACACACACATACACACACACACGTCTTCTATGTCTTATATATTTTATGTATCTATAATTTACAAAAGAGATTCGAATAAATATCCAATGACATAAATTATGAAAATCAAATATATGTAAACCGAATGCTCACATACAGAAAAATGGCAGCAGGGTAGGATACATATACACAACATAGCAGGAGTCTTATTCTATAAAAATTGTCTAATTCATAAAGTTTTGATAGCATAGAGAAAAATGAAAAATAGAATCAATTGTTACTAAAGCAGATCCAATAATATCTATAAATATATACCTGTAAATATAATTATTAATTTACAATTAAAATCTTGGCATATAGTCAATTTCAAACCTAGTTCCTTTACCAGGCAAACACTAAGTATTAAAACATGGAGTAAGATCAATATTATCACAAAGCCAGGAAAAAACAAACAAACAAACAAACAAAACCAAGTATACTCCCAACTTGTTTTACTAAGCCAGAAATTTCCTCATATCAATATAAGGCAAAAACACATGAAAAAATTATAAATCAACTTTCTCATGAATACAATTTCAAATTACTTAGTGAAAAAATATAGCAAATTGAACCAAATAAAGGAGAATTTATTCTAGCAATGAAAGGTCAGCTTGACATCAAAAAACCAAATCAATTTAAAATGCTGCATTAGCCAAGCACATCAGAGATAGCTATGATGATTTCAAATGACACAGATAAGCATTGGCCAAAATTATAAACCAATTTCTGTTAAGAATCCTAGGATTCCTAAGAAAAATGTGAAGAATTTATTACCAAAGAACAGCAGATATTCACTAATGACAGAATAAAGTTCCTTTTCCAGAACACAACCCACCACAACAATTGTATTATATATCAATTCTAAAACAAAACAAAAAAGGATCTGTATGTGTCTATTTGTATACTGTGTATGTTTGTGTTTGTTCACATGTGCATATCTTGCTATATGAAATATACATCTGCCATGGTTCATGTGTAGAAGCAACAAATCAATCTTGATCATCAATCCTCACCTCCTTCTTTGAGACAGGTCTTAGTTCATCAGTGGCTATGTACACCAAGATGTCTAACTTGAGAGCTTTGCATGATTCTCCTTTCTGCCAACAGTGAGGTTGTTGGCATGTCATAGAGTCTGGCTTTTAATAGTTCTTAAGGATCTGGTTATGAGGATTATGGTTCCTCATAATTGTGCAGCAAGCTCTTTGCCTACGGACAATCTTACTAGTCTACAAAATTAATGTCTCCTTTATGCCAGGCATACCATGTTCTCTTCTAATAATTAAAATAATAAATCCTGTTAAACTAAAAGCATTATAATTATAGACCCTGTTAGAAAGTATAAATATAATTTAAGCAAAATTGGTTAGTAAAACAAACCATCATGAGAAAAATATTAAACATAATACTAAAATCTAAATTTCTGTTCCCTAAATATCACTACCATGAAAATGTCATTGTGCAGCTAATTATTTTCATACTAATTAAAAAGACTTTATTAGGAAATTAAAATATGGAGCTGGAGAGATGGCTCAATGGTTAAAGGTACTTCCTGCTCATTCCCAGAACCCACATGGCAGTTTACAACCCTTTCTAACGCTGGTACCAGGGATTCCAATGTCTTCTGGCCTCTGTGGTAACTGTATTCATGTTATCCATGTACATACAGTGTAGGTAAAACATTCAAACACATTAAATGATATAGTATTAGAAATAAATTAAAAAACAATAATTTATAGTACTAATTTAGTTGAGTGCAGCTTATTAAAAATATACAAACAACTTTTTTATCTTAAGAGCATAAAAACAGACACCAATAAAAATGTTCAAAACAGCTAAGGTCAACTGCAGCATACAACAGGGTCTATTTTATAGGGAGACTCTTGTTCTGGATTCAGACTTGGCATTAGTTGTGCAACTTTATGCCTTTTTCAAAACTCACAAAACTTTATGGCAAATGGAGTAAATTTTTCCATATGTAATTATGTAATTGAATAAAATATTTAAATAGGGGTTTTCTTCAAAAGATGAACATGCCAATAAGCAGTTAAATAATACTACCATTGGGAAGACGGACATTACAAAATTAAGAATACTAAAAGTATGAAAAGTCAACTTGAGTTTTATAGAGAAACAATTTTTATCATGTTACCTAGCCAGTTTCACAAAGCATCACATATATAATTAAGAAATGAATTTCAACTCTCAGGTATTTAGTCAAAAGAAATAAATATCAATATTTAAAGAAAATGCTGTACTTGATCATATTTATGCATAATGTCTTCTAATAGTAGAAACAATTCAGTGTCCAAAATGTAGTACATCTATCGAAACTGCTCAAATGTACAAAACCTGTTTCATCTGCTAAAACATCAGGACAAAAAAAGAGTCTACATTTAAAAAAATATTTCTAATCTAACTAAAAATGGACAAATTAGAAATCTACCAAGGGGTAAGAGATTGCGTTCACTAGCTCTAATGTAAAAATTACATTATTAATAAGTACAGTAAACAGGGGAAACTGGGGGTAAGGAACATATTTTCTCAATTGTGTAAAAGTAACTCTGGTATTGTAATTTTCAGTTTTATAAAGTGGAGTGTATCAACTTATGTGAATAGTATAGGGTAGCAATCAAACCTCAAGGATATTGGAAGCACATCAAAGGAAGGAAAAAAGATTAGTGATAGCTAGGAGGTTAGAGATGGAGAGACTGGGCAGGAAGCTGCCTTCGGATGCAGTTTACTTCTCCCAGATGAATCCCCATCTTGCAGCATTTATGTCCATATATATATATATATATATATAACATACTAATATGTGCTGTTCATATACTTCTGGGTGTAAACTTTCATTCAAAGGAGCACATAGTTTGGCCTAGCAGGATCACATTCTTATGAAAAACTGTCTTTCTTCTTCAAACTATCAACCATCAATAGATCCTCATAGCTACTGAGGTTGTATGCACAAGATGAAGCCAGTCAACACTCTAGCATAGAAAGGGAAAGGATTGGCTATGAGTTCATGGGTATAGATGACTTATCATGTCTAGAAAATACTCTTTTGTTCTTGATCCCTGAGTATAACAATGTTTTTGGCTTCCTCTTCTGAGATGGTACCTTATCCATGATTGAGTGGAGATATATATATATATATATATATATAT
>NW_022196905.1:4104945-4148750 GCF_008632895.1 Mastomys coucha
ATATACACATATATACATATATATACACACATATATACATATATACATATATACATATGTAGTGTATATACATACATATATGTATATATATACATATATACAATGTATATACATACACATATACATTTACAGAGAGAGAGGGAGAGGAAGAGCATTTTATTTATGGCTGAACACTCTGCAGAAGCAGTCTCTGCCCTTAGGCCACTGTTCATCACACAAATAAACTTCTCTGATTAGGTCTGAGAGCTGTACTAATATATGGGTACAAAGATATGAACACAGAAGGCAGTTTGATGCTATGTTTATTTAACAGAATAATAGAAGTAGGTTCACCCTGGGGTGTGTGAGCTCCCCAACTATGGGTTTGTGGTCAGATTTGCAGTGCCAGGTGTGTTTTTTTCTGTTGAGTAGGCCTTAAACTCAAACAGAAAGCATCTGGTTACCAGGATAGTATTCATCCCATTATTGCACTTACGAGAATATCTTGCATAGCTAATCTTTATTGTAGTTTACCGGCTTAACAGGTGTGTAGCATTTTTGATGACTTTTTCCTACCAACAACATTCATAACACCTTCCAGTACTATGAAATATATCAAGTATTATCAAAGCAGAAAGAAGCTTCCTAGTCACTATCAATCTGATTTCTCTGTGTGCTACAGGTAATATATGTTTTCTGTTCAGCAATGGGTTTCTGCCATAGGTTATGTCTGGAAATTGAGAGCCTACATTAATTTGGGGGAGAGGCAAGGTTTTATATACATCTTGACCAAGAACTTGAGCACTGTTGGATGATTTACATAGAATGTGTTGAACACAAAAATCTTAGTATAATGTCAGGAAATTAGCAGAGTTACAACTCTGAAGTGGTGCTCCCCTAGGATTATACATATGACTAGATGGTTGTCACTTCACGGAGGCCAAAGGAGTACCAAACCATACAACTGCCTTTTTTTGCCACAGGCAAAAAAGACATTGACCTCTGAATTTTTGGGCTTCTTATGCACAAAATAATTCCTTAGCACTCAAAGGCAGATAAAAGCAGGGCATGCAGTTAAGAGGGCAGGGTGTCATTTCTGCTAGTAAATTGAGAAATAATCCCCCCCACAAAAAATAGTACTTCTTTCTATGGCCCCCAAAAGCCTCTGGTTTCTGGTTATTTGACAGACATTAGCAGGGGATTAAGAAAAAAGCTCCTTTCTCTCTTGTTCAAGAGCTCCTTACTGAGCAGGTGAGAGTCCTGGAGTTCATTAACTCTACATGAGCCAGTGACAAAAGAAAAGGAAGAAAGGGAGAAGTCAAGCACACACATAAACACAAACACACACATAGTCACTTTGGTGGGGCCTAACTCCCTGTCTCCCAAATGCCACAGGTGTTCATGCATTATTACCTACAATCAGATGTACCTACACCAATATGTATATACATATGGGTAGACAGTCAGATATATTCATATATACATTTAGTGCATGGAGCTGAGTCTCAAATGCCACACTTTATTCCTTCTCTCAACCTCTCATATACATTCTTAGACAAAAGATTTTTTACATAAATTCTTCATAGAAAAAAATGTTACACAAAAAGGGAGTTACAGAAGGATGTTGATAGGATGGGCTAATACTCATGAATCATTAAGCTATGTAATAATGGCAGGAATGGCATACCAGCAGCAAGACACAATCCTGGGACTAAGTCTCTGAGGATGTGCATCTCCAGAGTGAACCAATAGCAGCCATGCAAAATGATGGGCCATCTGCAGGCTCTTACTTGCTTGCCATAGACTTTCCTGCATAGCTTCTGACAAAACAAACAAACAAACAATACAATACAAAAACAACCTCCTATTTTTAACATATCTTTATTGAATTAGCATGATAGGTAAGTCATCAGGGAAAATGCTACCAAAACTGCTACAAAGCATTTTATAGAGCATTTCAAATTTCTAAATTGTGATGCAAATAACCTACTTCCTGAACAGTAAGTCCCAATCTTCTATTTTCTTAGAAGATTTACTTACATTCTTCTGAGATATGTATGACTCCTATCTCCATCTCTTATTAGGCTTGGAATCTGAGAATGTTCCTTTTCAGGATTGATGCCTGCTGTTTGAATGCAGTCATCAAAGGAGAAATCTCTCCATCATGTCCTAGTCTCTCTGAGGGTAAGATCCAAATGCTGGTAAGCCCCAGTTAGCAAAGCTGATTTTTGCATGTCAATCCTGTCCCTTTAACTTTTGCTTACTAAGAAGCTAATCAGATAGTGAATCTATCTCTCCCCCATCTTTTTACCTATGGCCAGAATGAAACCAGCATTTTACTTCTGGGAATCAGTTTGATGCCAAATGGGGTCTCTCATTTTTTTCTTCCTCCTACTCTCTGATCTGTCAACAAAATACATATTTTTAATCAAGCAAGCAAGCAATGTAAATTGCTTCTGTAACCTGCAAAAGTCTCAACCACATCTTTGCCTCCCTTCAGGATTCTCAGGACCTATGTACTAAAGACACTATGTTTTAATTGTGTCTATTCTTCTTCCTGCACAAAGCATACTTCTTAGCCACACCAACAAATCATAACAAGCCTTTCAAACAGTAAAAACATCATCATCATCACCACCACCACCACCACCATCATCATCATCATCATCATCATCATCATCATAAAGCTTCTACTACTTAGGTAGTAGAACAGCACTGGCCTGTCTGGTAAAATATTCCTACGTATTCTTCTAAAACAACTTCATGTGGAATATCCAAAGCCTTCTACTCTTTCCTTTGCTCATCTCTGTGGTTAAGTGCAGCCAAATTACATGCTAATTTCTGTACTGGCCAGGTGTCATATATCTTCCTAACAGTTTTATTTAGCATATTTTATATAATCTGTTTATGTCTATAAAAATCTGAATAAAAACCTATGGCTGTTTTACATTAGAGTTATAGGCTTAAATTGAAAGATATATACTGATATACCAGTGTATATATGTGTGCATGTCTGGATATAGCTTTGTATATATGGCTATATAAACATTTCAGCTAATCAAGGTTTTAATAAAAGATGAACAGGTACATCTTGAAATTTGAAAATATAGATAATCTTAATTTGATCTTTTACCCAAAGCTATTAGTGTACATATAGACAAATGTAACATGCTGAGATAAAACTGATACATCTGCTTACAACAATGGGGCTTTAAAATATTAGTCAAGTCTCAATATATTCATCTTTTTGCTAGATAAACCATCTAAGACTTAACAGCTGATCATGAAAATGCTTAGCATGTTTCTCACTTGCCTTAATAGTAGTACAGTTTTATTAAAAAAAAAAAAAAAAAACCTTAATCCTCTGTGAGGAATTCCTGTCATATAATCCTAAAACATATATGTTCTGAACAAAAATTTAAACCTATTTTTAAATTTGGCCCATTAAACACAGATCCGCAATGCCTGTGATTTTCAGTCCTCTAGACTGATGATTGATACCATAGCAACTAGTTAATTGTCAAAATTAACTAAAGCTTTAAGCCTGAAAAAATTGTCAGTTCTGCTAAACCTAAGATTAACTTCTTTTCAAAAATCTTCATTATCTTCTTACAGAGTAAGTATATGCCATCCTATAAAACATATAGTGAAAACCACACAGGTCTCCTTTGAAGAGAGATGTATACAAGCATGAGGAACTTTTAAAGATAAATAAGTACCGTCCACTTATTTTTCTCTGTGGAAATAACACAGTCTGGGGACAAAAATCAGCAGCTCCTAATGGTGGCACACACCTTTAATCACAGCACTTGGGAGGCAGAGGGAGGAAGGCAGATTTCTGAGTTCCAGGCCAGCCTGGTCTACAAGAGTGATTTCCAGGACAGCCAGGGCTATACAAAGAAAGCCTGTCTCAAAAAAAAAAAAAAAAAAAAAGTTGAGCACATGTCTGCTTGCACCTCATCTTGAATACTCTGAGCATGTATGTATATATGTTTAAGTATGTATATATTTACATATGCATGCATGTATGATGGATGGATGATTGGTAATATGGGGATGGATGGATGGTTGTTGTGTTTTATGTATAGAACTTTTATAAAATGAGAAACATGAATTCTTAGATATTAGTGATATTTTTATAAAAAAAAAGCAATACAGTAAGAAGGAAGTGTATTCCAAAAAGTCATGTGATAATGTTCCTTGATAGAGTATTACAGCCCATTCTGATTTCTGACTTCTGGATCAATTCCATTTTGATGTTACAAATGCTTTTTAGTGAGGAGATGGCAGTAGCTGCTGAAGAAACTACTGTGTGGAAGAATGGATTCATCTGAGCCTGGGAGAATCAAAAAGTGTTAATGGTCCCCCTCTTTTTTTTTTTAAGAATCAATTTTTGATGCTGAGTTCGATAGAAAAGATAACTATGGGAAAGTGTTATTAGTCTTTTTTGAAATTTCTGATCACTCCTTCAAAGGACAGTAGCCCAGACATCCATTTGGTATTAACAGAGATTGAAAATTAACTCCTTCAATCACTCAACTTCAAAATCAGGTCAGGTTGTTCTGTAAATGAAAACTCCACTGAAGCTGTTTTTCTTATCCTCTTTTTTGTCTAAATCAGGATCCTGGACTTCAAAGCTGGACTGAAGTCTTTCAGAAGCAATACAATCAGTGCAGACAAAAGTAAGAGTGGCAGGCTGGCCTCTTTAAACTTTGAAACTAAGATGAAAAGAATGATTTAAAATTCTATGGACAGTCAAATGTCCTATTAATCATAGAATCTGATCTCATGGGAGTAACTTTTCTGATGTACCTTTCTCAGGAGCAAGGGCTGCAGTCCCATGGTCATTAAGGCAAGATAACTGAGTGAAACTGATTTTTAAAAGACTATACAGAGTTCTTGAACTCATTCAAAAGTTATAGCACCTAATACATGTCCTTTGTGTTGTAATTGGTCACTAAAAACTTTCTAAAATAATTTTTAAAAGAAAAGTCACATTCCTAGATATCATTATTGATTCTCATCTTATACTTCTAAAGACTGGCTATATTTCTCAATTCCACTTTATCACTGGTAAAGGAAAAAACAGAAAACTCATTTTAACATGCTTTTAAATCTCAGGAAAATATGATTTTAATATAAACATGTCTTTGTGGTTTCTCAAGTTTAGTATGGAGAGCAAACTCCATAGGTTATTGTATGTATTTAATAATATTATGCTCTTGAAAAATTAATGGTACTAAAGACAAGAATACCCCTGGTCTTCAAGAGAATTGACTAAAGCTTTTAAGTAGAGATAATAACAGTGTTCAATCATGAAAGGCCATGATACATTTGAGGAGCTCCTTATCTGCTAAGATGTAGAATATAATATTAAAGGTACACTGGGGTGGATGCTCCATAGCAAGACAGAATCTAAACTTTGGTCTATATGCCATAAGCAATCAATAAACATGATCTCATGACATACATCTTTCAGCTTAGTTGTTTTTGTTTGGTTGGTTTTTTTGTTTTGTTTTGTTTTTTTTCAAGACAGGGTTTCTCTGTATAGCCCTGGCTGTCCTGGAACTCACTCTGTAGACCAGGCTGGCCTCGAACTCAGAAATCCGCTTGCCTCTACCTCCCAAGTGCTGGGATTAAAGGCATGCACCACCACCGCCTGGCCTCAGCTTAGTTTTTTAAAAATTAAATTGGCAGTGATATGATGAATTTGAGTACAGTCTGGTCCATTCAAATATAAAAGAGGTTGCCGTAGTGATTAATGGTATAATTCAAGAAGGAGTTAGATAGGGACAAAGCAGTGTGGTCACCCTCCATTTGTGTGGCACAATCAGGAGATAATAGTATAATGAGTAGGGAGAAGAAGTTGGACTTTGAGGTTCCAGTTGAGAGGGTAAAGTGGTACAATCAATGTGGAGACTTCTATAGAAGAAACATATTGAGGAGTCTTCATAACTCAAAAAATTTAAAAGATAAGGTGGAGAATCATCCACTGCATTGATGATTTGAGACTTCCTTAATGAAGTACTCATTTGGGACATCAATAATTAATATAGGAAAGTACAAAATGAAGCTCTCAGGAGGGATAGCATTTGAGGTCCCATGAGAAAAATGGCAAACAGGAAGGCTAATGAAAAAACTCATAAAATTAGAGATCATTTCAGAAAGAGTACGGCCAACATTCAAAGGACAACACATGCACCAAAATGCCTGCAAGTTAGCCTACTTTGATTGGTTTCTCATTATATTTTTATTTTTATTTCTTTTAAAATAATTAAATGAATAATAGGTAATAAAATACAACATGTTTCTTTTTTATTTTGGGGTTTTTTTTTGCACTGCATGTAGACAAAAAGTGCATTGCACTTTTAACTGTAGCTCCTTTTAATCTTTATCTTCCCATCAGGAGTCACACTAGACTCAAAATAACATGATATTAAAATTTCATGTTTTCCACACTCGAGGTTATCATTTCACACCTTAAAAGGTTACTGTGGCTATCTTATCTGTTCTATTAGCTTTAGGCAATTGTGAATCTACTACCCTTTTGCATAAGTGTCTAGTATTATGTCACTGTATTGGTTCTAATCTCAAGGCCAAAGTGTCAACTAAAGTTATGCTCTTGAGAACTGACTTGACAGTTTAACATAAACGGCATACCAGTAAAATTATGCTAGCCACATCTGATTTTGATTATTTAAAAGAGGCTTCCCAAGAGCCTTGCTCAATACTTATGCTCCTGAAAGTCTAGCTTCATTTAGATTAAAATTATGGTTTTTTTATTTCTAATGACAGTGGATCAAATTAAAAGTTGGAGTATAGATATACAGTGAATGCTTAGCATGTCACTAAAGGTGACTGCATAGATACCCAAACTCCTATAGAAGAATTAGGGTGGCTTAGGAAAAATTAGGATTTTTATATTATTAGAATTTTTAATTATTATGATGATGATTTTCATTAGGATTTTCAGTTTATTAGAATTTAAGTAGCTTTAAAAATGATTAGTATTTAGATTATTTTTAACTTACTAGCCACTTTTTTGTTGTTGTTTTGTTTTGTTTTTATGCTATCTAATATAAAAGTATAGCTCACAAAACATCACTGTAAAATCAGTAATTTGATATTATTAAAATTATCAAAAAGTGAACATGTGGGTCTATACATAAAGTGATTAGAAAAGCTAAATTCAGTATAATATGAAGTGTTTACTAATTAGATCATCTCTGCAAATTCCTGTAGAATAATCTTGATATCAGGACTTAGTGTAAAATTTGATCTGTGATAAAGTACATTTAATATTCTACCTCTTCAAATATAAAGGCTTAAATTGAATTTCTGAAGATTTATGTAAAACAGGACAGTTCTTTTACTATCTATTTTGTGTAGTTCCTACAAGTCATTGCCTAGAAAATTGTAAAAACTTTTAGAAAACTAACAAATCAAACAGAAGTTCCACAGAGGTTTTGTAGACTTTTCTTGAAAAATTAACTTTCAGTGAAAACTCCCTTAGTAGCTGGTACTCAGGAACTGGATGTTTCAACTCCTCCCAATCCCCAGCTTTCTCTTTGTACTTAAACTCTGAGATTTTCAATGTAGATTTAAGTTTGTTTTCTTTTCTGAAGTTGAGAATATCAACAGAATATGGCGTGACAAGTTACAGTGAGACTAGACACATTTTTATTTTTTGGTTTTTCGAGACAGGGTTTCTCTGTGTAGTCCTGGCTGTCCTAGAACTCACTCTGTAGACCATGCTGGCCTCGAACCTCCCAAGTGCTGGAATTAAAGGCATGTGCCACAACTGCCCGGCTACTAGACACATTTTTAAAGCCACTTACATTCTAATAAATTGAAAATCCTAATGAAAATTATCACAATAATAATTAAAAATTAAAAATAAAAGAATGATAGAATAATAGGGTAGATTAATATTATCTGCTTTTAAACTAAAGAGCATTCTATAAAGCAAGTATTTTAAATTTGGTAAGGATTTTGTATATTGATAAAAATTTAGGTTATTTTTGCTACAACATTACATATATATATGTACATATATATTTGTGTATGTGTTTATGTATATATGTATATATATATATATATATATATATATATATATATTTGGTTTAGGTTTGAAAGCTGATAAAAACTATTTAGGATAATAAAGAAATTCAAGCAATTAAACTTGTAGTCTTGTTAGGTACTAGTTTAGTTAATTATAAAAATAAGCCTTATTTATCTTCCTGTAGGTGCTTTCAAAGTTAGATAGATAATGGATAATTAGAAACATGCAATATTTAACTATTCAGATATACTCTAGATAGATGATAGATAGGTAGGTAGATAGATATAGATAGATAGATAGATAGATAGATAGATAGATAGATAGATAGATGGATGGGTAGATGGATAGATGATAGATAATCTTCAGAAGCACAGAGGTCTACAGAATATGGCATTTAATGATTCTCTATTAACATAGGGGTTTTCATGACAGTGAGACACAGCTGCTCCTGGCAGTACACCCACACAATGTAAAGAAGATGATGAGTATTTAAGATCCTCCATGTGGAGTTTGCTTCTATGTGGCAAGCAATCCACTGAGCAAGAAATTGCCTTTCCTACACTGCTGATGTTATACTGTCCTAAGTTGACTAGACACAGGGAAATTGATTGCCAAGAGTTTCCAAGACAAGGTAGGCAAGCTTTTAAATATCCCTGCTTCACGAAAGAAAGAAAGAAAGAAAGAAAGAAAGAAAGAAAGAAAGAAAGAAAGAAAGAAGGAAAGAAAGAAAAAAAGAAAGAAGGAAGGAAGGAAAGAAAGAGAAAGAAAGAAAGAAAGAAAGAAAGAAAGAAAGAAAGAAAGAAAGAAAGAAAGGAAGGAAGGAAGGAAGGAAGAAAGAAAGAAAGAAAAAGAGAGAAAGAAAAAAAAGTCTGTCAGATATTCTGGGCCAGAAGACTGAAGATGGTACTCCAACACTGCAAAGTAATGGATGTCTCCAGGTAGCCAGCAACCTCTCATTTCTATAGTTTTGGAAGCTGCTTGTTCTGTACTTCCTACTTACTCAAGTAATATTTATCTTCCTTGGGTCTCTGATGTGGTTGAAGATTAGATAGTTATAGATTCACAATTAAGATCAAGTTGTTTAGGATTTAAAAAAAGTTTTAAAATCTAAAAGGATATTTTTAGGTTGATATTGCAAGTTATGATAGAAAATGACAGGTTCAGATTTTTGAACTTACTGACAAATAATGGAGTATTTCCTTCAAGATTGCTAAATACAAATAGACTGGATATCGTGACTGTAATTTTTACCTGATAGTTGTAATAATTATCCTTATTGTATATATTATTGATGTTAGAGAAAAAGTCCTTATTGTACTAAAATGGGGAGAAGTAGGGATAATCTCTTGGGCACTATTTGGAGGCATCACCAGCTAATAAAAGTCTGATGGCCAATATGCTGAAGCAGGATTAGAAGGTGGGACATTGCAAAAGAGGCAGGAACATAGGAAATACTCTGGCATGGATGACTCACCACCTGGACTCAGGGGACATATAAAACTAAATAGAAGTAGCCAGCTATGTGTCATACATATAATAATATAAATAGGATAATGTTAGGAGCTAGTTGGAGAGCAAGCCTAAGGTGAAGACAAAGGCATAAATCATAAAAAAAAAATCTCCATGTCATTATTCAGGAACTGAGGAAATATAGAAAAATGATCACAAGCATCCTCTTTTATTGAGTTTGTAATGCGCCCAACAGAATGAACTGGCTGAATATAGCTATGGAGAGGACAAAGCATAGAACTGTCAAGGAACCATCACAAAATATTTATAAGGTTTCTTCTTTTGGGGAAAGAGGCTGCTCTGGACAAGAGGTGGGGGAAAACATAATTCTGAAGAAAATTAGTGTTAGAAATTCAAGATTGATGACATTGTGTGAGCACTATTATCATCCAGGAGAAAATGAAATCATTGTTTACTGTGGAATTGGCATGTTTTACTATTCAGAAATCATGACAGCAGAAGAGAGAATGACAAGACCATCAGGAAGTCCAAATCAAAGCCAACAGGCCTGGTCTTAGACCACCTCCTTCATGGCCATCAGCACCTTCGAAATCTTAGAGTAAGTACAAGATCCACTTTTATGCCTTCACTTATCCTACCAAAACCAATCCATAAAAAATAAAGTCTGTCACTGAAGTAAAGCAATGAATCTCAGAATATAGTTTCCCTAAAATTCTATTTCCATAAAATTCTATTTTACATTATACTTCATAATTATACTACATAAATGAGTTACAGAGACCAAAATGGGAAAGAGCACAACTAGAATTTATAAAGTTATGTCATAGACACTTATTACAAACTTTAAATTTTGAAGCATTCCTGTTGTATAAGTATAGTATTTCTCCTGCTTCACTCAAAGTATATGCTCCAACAGCCTCTCCTTTTCTTGCCAACACTCTTTAACACCTTAACATTTAATGCATTATTGCTACATGAAAAATTATTTATATTTATTAATGTTAACTTTATATATGTAGGTCTTTTGCCTACATGTATGTCTGTATATCATATGCTTACCTACCGAGCTCAGAAGAGAGAACTGGTGAGCCACTATTTTAATGAAGATTGATTGGCTAATTAGCTAAATTTTTTCTTTCGTTTATTAATATGCTTTTTCCATTATAGGTTTCAAAAAATGAAATAAAGAAAATCAAAGGGAGAAAAGATTCAGGGAAAAAAATGAGAATAAGAATACAAGAAAAGAATTATCAGAACTGATCCTGTGCTTTAGCTTTCCATACTAAATACTGCCTGGAAAGGGCAGGTCTCCAGGCGTGCCAACACACCTGTGGGCAGAGGGAAGACCACCACTTCTGCTCAGAGAGACCAGCCTGAACCCTTCAGGACACAGGAATGGAGGAGCAGCCTGGGACAGGATCCTTCAGGTTTCCGTGCCCTGAGCTGACCTTGTATCACAGCTCTCCATACTCAAATTCATCCCAGAGAGAACTGGTCTCCCAGGAGTAGAGGCGTACCTGTGAGCAAAGATAAGACCACCACTCCTACTCAAATTCCTGACCCAAGAGGGACCTGCCCAAAGCTTCCAGGATACAGGATACAAGGAACATCCAGGGACAGGATCCTTCATGTTTCCCTCTGTGCCCTGGAGCTGACCTTGTACCACAGTTCTCCATACCCAAATTCATTCCAGAGAGAACTGGTCACCCAGGAGTACTGACACACAGGCTTGCAGCTGGGACTAGCCACAGTCAGAGACAGGAAGACCAGCTAACACCAGAGATAATCAGATGACAAGAGGCAAGGGCAAGAACATAAGCAACAGAATCCTGAGGCACCCTAAAGGGTTTTGCAGTCTCATACCCTCCTTACAGCTTTCCCCTCCTGCCTTATATGCCCATATGCCAAACCTGTTACAGCATTCACTGTCTCCCTTCTGTTGGGGTTGGGGATGGTCAGAGCAGCCACCAGGACCTCTGCTTTTTTCTTACAAGGGAAAAATTATGATGGCCTGAGGTCAGCCACTTATTTAGATACTGAGAGAATAGAAATTTCCATCAGTCACCTTCAAGAATCATTGACTTCATTATCAGAATAGTACTACAAAATAGGAGGGGATTAGACTTAACTTTTTCTCTAGCAAGGAAGATTATGTACAGCCGTTCCTGAGGAGTGTTTTTTTTTTTATATATATATAGACCACTCTGGGGTTGTTACAGATTCAATTGCCAACGTGAGAGAAGGGCTAGCCAAGTGGAAGAGAGAAACAGAACAGAGACAGGGCTAGTTTGAATCTTGGTTTAACTCCTCCTCTTGGTTAACCACCCTCATATCCACCTTGTTAGGACCCCTAATTGTTGTTCTGCTATTGTTGACTTTTGGACACTGCATATTGTACAAGCTTATAGCCTTCATAAAAGAGAGAATAGGAGCAGTACAGCTGATGGCCTTGTGCCAACAATATGGTACCCTGAGGACAGGACCTGAAGAATACGAGTTAGATACCCAAGACCCCTGAGTGTAGCTCCAGGATTGGAGCTTGTACAAGAAAAAGGGGGGAATAAGGTATTTTAAGGGGTTTTCCAGTTCTACACCATCCTTACACCTTTCTTTCCCTACTGGAGACAAGGCTAAACCAAGTTCCATTCTCCACCAACAGGATCATATGTGAGTGAAAAATTCTCAGTGTACTGACTGATAATCAACTGATGCTCTGAAAAGTTCCACGTAGAGTTCAAATGTTTGTCATGCTTGCTAGCCAATAGATTTAAAGGTCAAATTGCATAGGCAATAAGTTTGAATTGTAATCTTGCTGATATAACCTGTGGCACTAAAAACTATAAAAACTGCTTATGATAACAATTTGGAGTCACCTTCTTAGTAACTCACCTTGAGGGAATAATTGAAGGTTGACCCCCTACACACCAGAAAATAAACCTCTTTCTTTTGCATCACTCTGAATCTCGGCATCTCACTTGGGGGCATCTCAAAGTAAGTACCACTGACAGAGGGTGGGGATCTTACAAAACCAAGGGTATTTGACATCATCAGAACCCAGTTCTCCCACCACAGAGAGCCCTGGCTACTCTAACACACCAGAACAGCAAGACTCTAATTTAAAATCACATCCCATGATGATGATAGAGGACTTTAAGAAGGACATAAATAACTCCCTCAAAGAAATACAGGAGAGCACAGGTAAACAGGTACAAGCCTTTAAAGAGGAAACACAAAAATCACTTAGAGAATTACAGGAAAACACAACCACAGGTGGAGGAATTGAACAAAACCATCCAGGATCTAAAAATGGAAATAGAATCAATAAGGAAATCGCAAAGGGAGACAATCCTGGAGATAGAAAACCTAGGAAAGAGATCAGGAGTCATTGCCACAAGCATTACCAAAGAATATAAGAGATAGAAGAGAGAATCTCAGGTGCAGAAGATACCATTGAAAACATTGACCCAACAGCCAAAGAAAATGAAAAATGAAAAAAGCTCCTAACCCAGAACATCCAGGAAATACATGACACAGTGAGAAGAACAAATGTAAGGATAATAGGTATAGAAGAGAGCAAAGGTTCCTAACTCAAAGGGTCAGCAAATATCTTCAACAAAACTATAGAAGAAAACTTCCCTAACCTAAAGAAAGAGATGCCCATAAACATACAAGAAGCCTATAGAACTTCAAATAGACTGGACCAGAAAAGAAATTGCTCCTGTCACATAATAGTCAAATCACTAAAGGCATAAAACAAAGAAAGAGTATTAAAAACTTACTGCTTTTAAGGTCAAGTAACACATAGGTCAAGTATCATATAAAGGCAGACCTATCAGAATTAACCAGACTTCTCATCAGAAACTATGAAAGCTAGAAGATCCTGGGTAGATGTCATAGAGACCCTAAGAGAACCAAAATGCCAGTCCAGGCTACTATACCCAGCAAATCTCTCAATTACCATAGAAGGACAAACCAAAATATTCCATGACAAAACCAAATTTACACAATATCTTTCCACAGATCCAACCTTAAAAAGGATAATAGATGGAATATTCCAACACAAGAGGGAAACTATACCCTAGAAAAAAGCAAGACCGTAATCTTCTTTCAACAAAATCAAAAGAAGGAAGGCAGACAAACATAAGTACACCTCTAACAACAAACATAACTCGAAGAAACAACCACTATTTCTTAATATCTTTTAACATCAGTGGACTCAATTCCCCAATAAAAAGACATAGACTAACAGACTCCATATAAGCAGGACTCAGCATTTTGCTGCATACAGGAAATGCACCTCATTGTCAAAGACAAACACTACCTCAGAGTAAAGGGCTGGGAAACAATTTTCCAAGCAAATAGTCCCAAGAAACAAGCTGGAGTAGCCATTCTAATATCTAATAAAATTGACTTTCAACCAAAAGTTATCAAAAAAGGTAAGAAAGGACACATTACATTCAACGAAGGAAAAAAATATATACCAAGAGGAAGTCTCAATTCTGAACATCTTCGTTCCAAATGCAAGGGCACTCACATTCATAAAAGAAACTTTACTAAAGCTCAAAGCACACATTGCACCTCACACAATAATAGTGAGAGTCTCCAACATTCCACTGTCATCAATGGACAGATCATGGAAACAGAAACTAAACAGAGACACAGTAAAACTAACAGAAGTGATGTACCAAATGGTTTTAACAAAAGAATATAGCATCTTCTCAGCACCTCAAGGAAAACTGACCTCCAAAACTGACCGGTCACAAAACAAGCCTCAACCTATACAAAAAGATTGAAATAATCCCATGAATCCTATCAGATCACCATGGACTAAAGCTGGTCTTCAATAGCAACAAAAACAACAGAAAACCTACATAAACATGGAAGCTGAATAATACCTTACTCAAAAATAACTCAGTCAAGGAAAAAAAATATAGAAATTAAAGATTTGTTTTTAATTTAATAAAAAAATGCAGGCATAATATATCCAAACTTATGGGACAAGATAAAACCAGTGCTAAGAGGAAAGCTCATAGCTCTGAGTGACTCCAAAAAGAAATTAGAGAGAGCATACACTACTAGCTTAACATCTCATCTGGAAGCTCTAGAACAAAAAGGAGCAAATACACCCAAGAAGAGTTGATGGCAGCAAATAACTAAACTCAATGTTGAAATCAAAGAAGTGAAAACAAAAAGTACTGTACAAAGACCCGACAAAACCAGGAGCTGGTTCCTTGTGAAAAATCAACAAGATAGATAAACCCTTAGCCAGACTAACCAGAGGGTACAGAGACAGAATCCAAATTAACAAAATCAGAAATGAGAAAAGAGATATAACAACGGAAACTGAGAAAATTTGAAAACTCATCACAACTTATTACAAAAACCTATACTTAACAAAACTGAAAAATTTGGAAGAAAAGGACAATTTTTTAAATAAATACCAAATACCAAAGTTAAATCAGGATTAGGTAAACCATCTAAACTGTCCCATAACACCTAAAGAAATACAAGCAGTCATTAAAAGGTTCCCAACCAAAAGAAACCCAGGATCAGATTGTTTAGTGTAGAACTCTATCAGACCTTCAAAGGAGACCTAATACCAATATTCTTCTAACTATTCCACGAAATAGAAACAGAAGAAACACTACCAAATTTGTTCTATGAAGCAACAATTTTGCTCATACCTAAGTTACACAAAACCCCCCAAAAACAAGAGAACTTCAGACCAATTTCCCTTATGAATATTAATGCAAAAATACTCAATAAAATTCTTTCAAAACAAATCCAAGAACACTTCAAAACCATCATTCACCACCATTAAGTAGGCCTCATCCCAGGGATACAGGGATGGTTCAATAAACAGAAATCCATCAACGTAATACACTAAATAAACAAACTCAAAGGAAAAAAATACATGATTACTTCATTAGATGCTGAAAAAGCATATGACAAAATTCAGCATCCCTTCATGATAAAAGTCTTGGAAGGATTAGGAATTCAGGGCCCATACTTAAACATAGTAAATACAATATACAGCAAACCAGTATCCAACATAAAACTAAATGGAGAGAAACTTGAAGCAATCCCACTAAAATGATGGACTAGACAAGTCTGTCCACTCTATCCCTACCTATTTCAATACAGTACTTGAAGATGTTGATAGAGCAATTAGACAAAAAAAAAAAAAAAAAAAAAAAAAAAAAAAAAAGAGGTCACAAATATACAAATTTGAAAGGAAAAAGACAGAACATCACTATTTGCAGATGAAGTCATAGTATACTTAAGTGACCCCAAAATTCCACCAGAGAACCTGATAAACAACTTCAGCAAAGTAGCTAGATATAAAACTAACTCAACCAAATCAGTGTCCTTCCTCTACACAAAGGATAAACATTCTGAAAAAGAAATTAGGAAAACAACACCCTTCACAATAATCACAAATAACATAAAATACCTTGGTGTGACTCTAAGCAAGTAAAAGATCTGTATGACAAGAATACCAAGTCTCTGAAGAAATAAATCAAAGAAGACTTCAGAAGATGGAAAGATCTCTCATGCTCATGGATTGACAGGATTACTATAGTAAAAATGGCCATCCTGCTGAAAGCAAACTACAGATTCAATACAATCCCCATCAAAACTCCAACTCAATTCTTCACAGAGTTAGAAAAGCAACTCTCAAATTCCAATGGAATAAGAAAATACTGAGGATATAGAAAACTTTTTTCAGCAATCAAGAACTTCTGGGAGAATCACCATCCCTGAACTCAAGCTGCACTACAGAGCAATAGTGATAAAACCTGAATGGTATTGGTACAGTGACAGGCAGGAAGATCAGTGGAATAGAACTGAAGACACACAAATAAACCCACAAACCTATGGTTACTTTATCTTTGACAAAGGAGCTAAACCATCCATTGAAAAAAGACAGCATTTTCAACAAATGGTGCTGATTTAACTGTTCATCAACATGTAGAAGAATGCAAATGGATCCATTCTTATCTCCCGGTAAAAAATTCAAGTCCAAGTGAACTTCCCACATAAAACCAGATACACTGAAACCAATAGAAAAAAAAGTGGGGAAGAGCCTGAAGCACATCGGCACAGGGGAAAATTTCCTGAATGGAACACCAATGGTTTGTGAGTGGAATACTTACGGGAGGAAATATGGAGACAAAGTATGGAGCAGAGACTGAAGGAAAGGCCATCCAGAGACTAACCCATCTGGGCATTTATCCCACATACAGTCCCCAAACCTGGACACTATTGTGGATGCCAGAAAGTGCTTGTTGAAGGGAACCTGGTATGAGTGTCTCCTGAGAGGCTCTGCCAGAACCTTAAAAATATAAAGGTGAAATATTCACAGCCAGCCATTGGACTGAGCACTGGGTCCCAGATAGAGGAAATGGAGAAAGGACTGAAGGAGCTGAAGGGATTTGCAGCCCCATCAGGGGAGCAACAGTGTCAACTGGCCAGATGCCCCCTGCCCCTGAGAGCTCCCAGGGAATGGACCACCAACCTAAGAGTTCACATGGAGGGACCCACGGCTCTGGCTGCATGTGTGGCAGAGGATGGCTTTGTTGGTCATCACTAGGAGGAGTGGCCCTTGGGCCTGAGGGGCTTTGATGCCCCAGTGTAGGGAAATGCCAGGGAGTGGGTGGATGGGTGGGAGAGCACTCTCATAGAGGCAGGGGGAGAGGGGAAGGGATAGGTGGTTTCCATAGGAGAGAGCTGAAAAGGTGTAACATTTGAAAGGTAAATAGAGAAAATATCCAATAAAAATTATAAAAAAGAATATCAGCTTTTTAAGTCCTCTTGTAAACCAGACACTGCTGAAAGTACAAGCTATAACTCAGTGTGGGCTTAATGTGAAAGACTGAAGACCTCATCTTAAAACTCACGGGCCCATATAAAGGTAGAAGCATCACTGTCTGTTTGTATCTCTGTGCTCCTGTAGTGAAATGCACAGAAGGGTCAAGAGAATCCCTAGACACTTGTAAGCCAGACTGCTCAGCATTCATCATACATTAGTAAAACAAATAAACAACAAAAATGAAAAGTATTTCTGAAGCATGTTGAAAAGTGAAGACTAACATGCAAGGGCATCCTTTGACTTCTACTCATACCTCTCTCTCTCTCTCTCTCTCTCTCTCTCTCTCTCTCTCTCTCTCTCTCTCTCACACACACACACACACACACACACACACTCACACACACACACCTGAGTGTTCTGATCATATTAAGATAAATGGCAAAATTTCTAATATTCAGAAATAATATATTTCTGGGAAAGAAGCTGTTTTTCTGAGAACATTATACTTGTCGATTGAGCTATAGCTTAGAATTAGATAATTTACACAGGAAGATAAAGCTATTAAGGATGCTAGAATTCAGTGTGCTCTGGTGGAAAGACATCAGGAGTGAGAAGCACTATAAGAAATCCCAATTCCTTACTTCTTAGCACATCTTTAGGTGGATGTAGGCTAATGCTGCCAGGCATAGGCAGACGCCCCATGAGGTATCTCATAGATATCGTTTTCAATTGTAACAAAAACATTGTTTCCTTTGTGATTAAACAAACTTTGTTTGACATTCATTCTCTTCTAGGGTCTCCTTAAAATTCTAGCAAGCACTTCTACGGAATTCTATCATTTATATTTTCTAGAGTTGCATCTTCCTTTTGAATGATCAGTGTTGGCAGCAAGAACATTTGCCCATTAAGATATCTAGCCAGTCCATACTTTTTCTTATACTCACCTCTCAATAAAGTAACTCTTTTGTTGTACAAGCCAACAAAACAAACAAACAAATAAGGATGCCCATCTGTGAAGCCCCTCTGAGTCATCTGCAAAATAGTTTTTGTTTCATGTTTCCCCCTGAAGTCAATATTACATTGTCATTAATTCAAGTGGAATCTTTTGTTGTTGTTGTTGTTGTTGTTGTTATAGAAGAGCTCTTATATGCTCTGTTTCAGTCTGTTACTTGCCCAAAACAAACAATGTCTCTATAGTTTTGCTGCAGAAAAATTCAAATAGTCATGCTGTAAAAATTCTGCAACTGCTCTCTCCTACTAAATGCCAGAAGTCTTCAATCAAGATGTAGCCATCTATGTTTTCCTTTATGAAACCCTTATGGCATTCTTGCCCTTTATTCAGAAAAAAAATAAGAATACCAACAATATGACATTTACTTTCAGCCTTTGTGGAAAAGTAACATAAATATCCAAAAACTAATTTGTAATCTTGCAAACAGACAATTATTTAAAGATGATTTATCTAAGAAGGAAAAAATTGTCTAATGAACAGATTGTAGTCATACAAGTATGCATGACTACCACTTTGTAAATACAAGGTTTTCTTACCATCCCAAAATTTTAATTCAATTTTGTTGTTTTTTACTTATTTACTTTATAATCTGTTCACTGCCACCCACATCAGTCTCTCCCTCCCACAATCCTTCCCCCTTCTTCCTCCTTCTCTGAGCATGTGGGGGCCTTCTGGGTATCCCCCAACATGGCACTTCAATTCTCTGTGAGACTAGGCTCTTCCTCTCCCATTGAGGACAGACAAGGCAAACCCATTAGTAGAACATATCTCATGTACAGGCATCAGATTTTGGAATAGTCCCGACATGAAGCTGCACATCTGCTACATATGATTAGAGAGGCCCATGTATGTCCTTTGGTTGGTGGTTCAGAATGTGAGACCCCCAGTGTTCCAGGTTAGTTGGCTTAGTTGGTCATTTCTGTGGAATTTCTATCCTCCACCTTAGGATCCACAAACCTTCTTCCTACTCTTTCAATAGTCCCCAAGTTCCATAAACTCTTTGACTGTGAGTGTCTGAACTTTCTGAGTCAGCTGCTGGGAGGAACCTCTCAGAGGACCACATGCTCCTGTCGGCAAGCATAAGAAATATTCAAATTACCCATGGAAAGAGTTGCAGAGACAAAGTATGGAGCAGAGACTGAAGGAAGGACAATCCAGAGACTGCACCACTTGGGAACCCTCCCCATATTCAGTCACTAAACCCAGACACTATTGTGGATGCCAGCAAGTGCTGGCTGACATTAGCCTGATATAGCTTTCTCCTGAGATGCTCTGCTAGTACCCTACTAATACAGAAGTAGAGGCTCCCAGCCATCCATTGGACTGAGCACAGGGTCCCCAATGAAGGAGCTAGAGAAAGAATACAAGGAGCTGAAGGGGTTTACAGCCCCTTAGGAGGAACAACAATATGAACTAACTAGTAACTTCAGAGCTCCCTCAGACTAAACCCCCAACCAAAGAGTACACATGGTGGGACTCATGGGTCTAGCTGCGTGTGTAGCAGAGGACAGCCAAGTCAGTCATCAATGGGAGAGGAGGCCCTTGGTCCTGTGAAGGTTCTATGTCCCAGTATAGGGGAATGCCAAGGCTAGGAAGCTGGAGAGGGTTGGTTGGTGCGCAGGAGGAGGGGGGGAGGGAACAGGGTATTTTTTCCGGGGAGAAAACCAGGAAAGAGGATATCATTCAAAATATAAATAAAGAAAATATCAAAAAAATTTAAAAAAAGAAATATTCATTAACAGTGTTAGATCTTGGTGCTTCCCCATGGGACAGGTTTCAAGTTGGACCTATTGTTGATTTGACCATTCACTTAGTCTTTGTTCCATCTCCCATGCCTATATTACTTTTAAACAATTATATTTGGTTTGAATCTTTTGTGGGTGGGATTGGATCTTTATTGCTCCAATGGGGTTCCTGCCTAGCTATAGAAGATGGCCTCTTCAAGTTCCATATCCTAAGTGTAGTGAGTTACAGGTAAGGTCACTCTCATTGAAACTTGGGTGCCTCTCTTATCCCAGGTCTCTGCCTAGAGATGCATACTTGCATTCATTTTCATGACAATTTAGTCATGTCTCATGTCCTTCCATACATATGATGCTGAATCCCTCATACCCTCCACATTATCCCTCCCTCCCAGTTATCACCCACCATATGCCTTTTATGAATATTTTATTCCTCATTCTAAGTGAGATTCAAACTTCCTCACAAGGGCTTTCCTTGTTTAGTTTCTTTGGTTCTGTGGAATGTAACATGGTACCTGTATTTTATGGCTAGTGTCGACTTATATGTGAGTACATACCATGAATGTTCTCTTGGAACTGTGTTACCTCACTCTGGATATTCTCAAGTTCCATCCATTTTCCTGCAAAATTCATGATGTCATGCTTTTTAATAAATGGATAATACTACATTATGTAGATGTGCCCTATTTTCTTTATCCATTATTCAGTTGAGGGATATCTAGGTTCTTTCTAGTTTCTGACTATTACAAGTAAAGCTACTATAAACATAGTTGAGCAAGTGTCTTTGTGAGGTATTTTTGGTATATGCCCAGAAGTCCTATACCTGAGTCTTGAGGTAGAACTATTCCAAGTTTTCTGAGATAATGACAATTTGTTTTCCAAAGTGGTTGTACAAGTTTATGCTCCCATCAGCAATGGAGGAGTGTTCTTTTTACTCCACATCTTCACCAGCATGTGCTATCTTGAGATTTTGATCTTTACCATTCTGATATGTGTAAGATGGAAACTCAGAATTGTTTTAATTTACATTTTAAAGATGACCGAGGACTTTAAATATTTATTTAATCATAAACATTTTTGTAAAAACAAGTGGCATCTTTAGTTTGAAATTAGCAAAGTTTTCAGTACTTTGTGGACCAAAAATATTCCTGCTACTTCTTATGGCCACATAATATATTGCCTCAGAGAGCCAGCAAGTTTTACCTATGGACTGATATCAACTATTTATCTTCAAGAAATTCACCTCCAAGACTATCATGTCCTTATCTATGCAGGGGTGAAAAATATTGCAATGAGTATATATTCTTGTATTATACACATACACACACAACACACACACTCATATATCCTCCTCAACCCTTCCTAAACAGGCTTTTTACGATTGATAATCAAAGTATTCATCTCTTAGAAGAGTTATTTTGAAAATTGTTCTTCACTCTCAGCAATCTGAAGTGCATCAGTTATGGGAACACCAAATATAGCGGTGAGACTCCAGAGAAACAAGCTCTGATTTCACTTTTCATACATTATGAAGAAATTTGGAATTTATGTGAGTGGAAAGCTATGTGAGTAAAAGAAGAAAAACATCTCAGGCATACTTTAGACATAATCTAAATCAGAAATCAGTCTTACCATCAAGTACACTATCCACAACCAGAGTCCCATGATGAAAACATCAACCACATGGGCGGGTTCAAATTCTGCAGATATGACATTAATCATCCATTTTATAAGTATTTTTTTCTACAAAAGTCCAATTATTACAATATTGATTGTAATATGGGTAATTCTACATTTGAATTCAACAAATACTCTTAGAGAATATACAAAACATGTCACCAAGAATACACTAATAGAAGACCAAGTCCACAGGATAGCTATGTCAGGCCTTGGTTCTACCTTGAATGGGGAATGACAGTGTCTACCTCATATCTCTAGTTACTCCCGACTAAATATTGTTGTCTCTGAGGTTGGAACACTTGTGTCCTCTTTGCTTTACACTAATTCTGCATCATGTGATAAGGTGTATTTCTACACAAATATTCTCATTTTATGAATCACTTAAACCTGTAAATTTCAAGACAGTTGAAAGCTGCAAAATGCATTCACTATACAGTGTACCTTGGGAAATAACTGACTTTTCTCATGCAAGGTATCAGAGCTGTGTCTCATCTGTGTATACACACAGAAAGGAAAGTCTGCACCACAGACTCTGACTCTGGATGAAGCATAGAATGAGACCCACTTTGAATCTTCAGTAAAACATTTCAGTCTCAACTCATTGGCACACATATTATTAGACAGATTCTGGGTGAAGTGTCTAATGAGACCTACTTTCTCTCATCTGTAAAACATTTCAGTCTGAACTCACTGGCACAAATATCATTAGACAATCATAATTTTATATGTTTTCTTTGTACTGTAGGTATTCATACTTTCCATTGATATTTTTCTAGCCATTTTTGAGTCTGTAGAAAAACAAGATAGAAGAGACTATGTACCACCTTAAGGAAACAGCTAACTGAATCGCTAGGAATTATCCTCTTAGACTATGGGATTTGTTGTATCCACCTAAGTGGGATAAATAAGGTTTCTGATCCTTAGACACAACAATTGCCAAATATTTGTGATATTTTTACATAGTTATCAGGATGGGGGGGCTTCACCCTTCCCAGCCTTGTACAGGTTTTTTTATCCAACCTTGAGTGGACTGAACAGACCTTGAGTGCCTGCCGGGATGAAACTTAATGACCTAGGTGGAGTCACCTGCTTTGATTTCAACTTCCAACAAGAACTTAGAAGAATAGACTGCTGACCTTGCTTTGCAACATAATACAGCTGAAACAAAGGATGGGGTCTGTAGGCTTTCCCTATATAAACTCAGTGCTGAATATTAAACTAGGAGCCTTGATCAGAACCTTGTCTAGGATTCATTCTTCACTCATCCTCCCTTCCCTCCCACCGCCAGTCTTTTTCATTTCCAGCCCCCATTTTAGGTAAACCCAGTTTGTCCATAGCCACTGAACGACCAATGAATTCTTTCCAGATTCTTAAATGCATACACATGGCTGTATTTTCCTCAGATGATTTTTATGAAGCTGTAAGAACAAAATAGTCAAGAAGTTTCTGCATAGGTTGATGAGATGAATAAGCAAACAGTACTTCTATCATTATCCTTCACTACACTGGCTAGATTTGTACAAACTAGTGAATAACCAAAGTAGAATCTTAGGCAAAATGTCAATACATAAATAAGAAAAGTGACCACTCAATATGTGGAAAACAAAAGCCTGATGCAGTTTGAGCAGAAACAAACCTAATAATCAAACAATCTCACTGTGACCATGAGCTAAAAAGAGGGAATATAAGACAATGAACTTCCAGGTGCCCTCTTTCTGAGTCAGATCTCTTCAAAACTGAAAAGTAGAAAATGTTCTCCTTACTGTTGTACATGATGGTCTGCTTCTGGATAGATAATGTGCAGCTTCTATATGTGTATGCCATCAGTTTGAGTATATATAAAACATTTCCTTTACTTTATTGAAAAGTTTTCCCATTCCACCTATGAACTTCTGCCTGATACTGGCCTTAGTGGCTATCAACTTCATGGTGGCAACTCTGGTCAAGTAATCACAGTTTTTCTTTTTGACTGTTCTCATTAATTTATATAATACCTACTTCCATTTGAACTGCATAAAATTAGTTTCTAAAGTCAGTATCTGAAAATAGAAACAATAAAGGAAAAAAACAAACCCCAAAATACAACATTTAAATGAATTTTTGAGAGAAATTTCTTATATAAAATTTTATTATATAGTGACTAGAATCATATAGTTATTAATGTAAATATTAAATACATAAACATTCTAGACTCTCTTTAATAATACACTGAGACTATCATGTAGAAGACTAGTTGAAATAAACTTTAGCTTATTTATAGCTCATTAGTCCCCTTTGTAGTTTCTTTACCATTTTAAATTTTTTTTGTTTGCTTATTTATTAGATAAATTCTCATTATATGGCGCCTCAGCTGCCCTTGAACTTGCAGTAATGCCCCTGCCTCTGCCACTGCTTTTGCCTCTACCTTGAGCGAGTACAGGGAACAAAGACATGTGTCACCACATCCAGTATGTTTCTTTTATAATACAATACAATTTCTTGTTGCCCATCTCTATATGGTAATCCTAAAGGAGCAGAAGTGAAAAACTTGTCCTTTCTAGCACAAACCTAAAATTAACAGGATCAGTGCTTGAATTTCATCTTTAAAGAATGGGTGGAATTTCTTGATAAGAAAACCACAGGTAATATGATGGGTGGATAGATCTGATTAGATACTTTATAGAACCAACAGAAATCTAGTACTGTCAGTACTGTACAACTTGTGCATGTAAATGTCAGTGAGGTTGTGAATAACACAGCACAAAGCAAGAGTGATGAAATACCTGGAATCTAAAATAGAAAAACATCCTTAGTTAATAATTTTATCTTTTAAAAAGCATAGAATATTGAATACTTTTTAAAAAGCGCCACACAATCAAATTTTTATGTCATAGGATACTCCTACAGTTACTGAGCAATGATTAAATCTTGATGATGAGAGTTTGGGGGTACTGTCAAAAGAATAATTATTTCCACAATATGTATGTATTCTAGTCACAGATACCTATGGATATGGTTGGTTACTGGGATGATTAATCAGAGGAATTAGTAATCAGGTGGGACTATAAAATTTCAAGGGTCTTTAAGTATGGAATAGATGAGTCTGTATCAGAGTAACACACAAGTACTTGGTGTGCCATTTCCAGCTTTGAAAATAGAAGAGGGACACAACCAAGTTTAAAAAAGCCATCTCTAGAAGATTTAGAAAGTAAGGCAATATGCTCTTCTCTAAAACATCTAGAAAAACATAACCAATGTCTTCGCTTAATATCTTGACATCCATTTTGGCCATCTAACCTCAAGTGCTCCATTACAGTAATCTTTGCGTTGTTTTAAGCTACTGTGCTTTGAGTAATGAGTTATGCCAGTGAGAGGAAATTGCTATAACCATAATCTTATGAACTTACTGGTGATGTTGGAAACTGACTCAACCTTCCATGTTCTCCACATAATAAAGACGTATCATTTCATTTATCACTTAAAGAATTGAAATGTTCTATTTTAGCACATTTCTCACTACTGGCAGGATATACATCACAGCAGGAAATCAGGGCAGTAGATATAATAGTACTTGCACATCATTGTGAAGGTTAGCATATGATTGTTAAGTTGACACAACTTAGAATAACTTTAGAGGAGCATTGCTACAGGATTACTGATATGAGATTAGTATGTGGGTACATCTTGGGGGCAGGATTCTCATACTAATTTATATGGATGATCCAGATGACTTCGGATGGCTTTATCTTTTAGGAGAGGAGTCCTGAATTCTACTGGAGTGGAGAAATCAAGCTAAATGCAAACAAGTGGATATGAAACATTTATTTTTACTCTGTGCTTGAATGGAAATATGACTAGCTTCCTCAGGTTCCTGACACCTTGACCTGCTCTCATGATGAACTGTTACATGGAATTATAATCTAAAAATAAACCCTTTGCCCTTGGGGTTGCTTTTTCAGGATATTGTATCAAAGCAACAAAAACAAAGACAAAACAATTATATTCATGGTTATTTGCAATAATGTGAAACATGTAACATTGGGTTAATATGAATTTTAGAGTTATTATACTCAGTAGAGAAACGGGATCTAAAGGAACATAGTAATAGCAGAAAAGAAAGTGAAGCAATAAATCTTTAAGGAAAGATTCAAAAAAACTTGATTTACACTGAAAGCAAAACATGTGAAGAACACATTTGTTTCCCATTTAACATCATAGGATACATTGCACAAACATCAACTGTGTAATGACCCATATCAATTCAAGCTGACAGCCATTTGGAGAGACAGTCTCAAATGCACAGCAGTTCTCCACTTAATCAAAGTATTAAGATATTGGACATTTCTGTGAGGAGCTACAAAAATAGATTCTAAACAAGACAAAGACAGAAACCCTCTGCATCTTCTCTGTATGATCTTCAGTAGCTTCATCAAATATATGTAATAATCACATTAACTACCTTTCTCTCTGGTAGTCTAATGTACTTTAATAAACCCTTGTCCACAAAGTAACCACAGTGCCCTGCAATTTGTAAGCATTCTAGTCTAGTAATTATCTTCTCTAAATAGCTGGTTTTAGCCTATTTCTAACAGTAGAGTTTCTCTGTTGCTATGGATTCTGGATATACAGCATTTTGTTAATACTTGAACCAACAGTTACTGAAGTAGATATTTTCCTTTACCTTATTTGTTTTTTAATAGACAAACACTTAAATATTGAGAGTACACATAGGGTATCAACCTGCTGAAACTAGTCCTTGGACCTCTGTTCATTTTAAGCTTTATACATGAACTAGAGTAAGGACATGGTTGTGAACTAGCTGGAAATATTAATCAAACAAAATTGCAGACAAGAAAAAAGTAGAAACTACAGCCATACATAGGTGGAGTTCACTGTGTCCTGTAGTTAAGTCAGTTGTAGCAATCAGAATATAAACAGGGAGCCTTTTGAAGTACTCTACAGTCTGGATATCAATGATTATGAAACAAGCAACTCCATTCAATACAAACTCATGAATTTAGTGTCATAATTTGAGAACATTCTATCATAAAAGATACAAATTATGTGAAGCTATAATTAGTCAGAGAAAGGACCAGACCCACTAAAATGACTTGGTTTGAAGTAGATTTGCATTTCAATATATTTTAACCAAAAAGAAAAAAAGAAAAATACTGCTAACAATGGAAATATCAGGACTGGTGTATAGAAACTCATTAAATGTATATTCTACTATAATAACCAAATTATAATAAAAATCATATCAAATAAATTCAGCTGTTTTATGTATGTACAAGTATGCACATTGTGTAAAATTTTATAAATTTAATAATTTTTAATTCATGCACACACCTATATAAATAACACCTCAGTTACGTTATCTATTTACATTCATGTAGGAGTTGTACATAAACCATTTGAAAACAAACCTCTCAGGCAGCTATAGTTTTCATCTCAGGATCTGCAGATAAGTATAATAGGTTTCAGAATGTCACATATGGAAACCAGCACAGTATGCACTCTAACTTCGGCCATTTTCACATCTGAGAAGCCCTGGAAGAGGTGCACACCACTTTATATTTCAGTGTGTTTTCTGTTCTTCCGCTGATGGAAGTTTAGATTGCTTCTGTTTTAGACTATTTACAAACCTCTTGTGAACTGCTATGAATATGTCTTCATTTTTAGAGATATACTTTAATATACTTTAGTCATACTGACAGAGTAGGTGTATCTTTAATACAATGGAAGATTGCCAAATATTTTGAGTCATTACACTCATTTATATTCCCACAAGCAAAGCATGTAGTGCTGTGCTATCAATGCATATTTTTGACAAATTTTACATTTAAAATAAACTATTTTGTATCAACATTTCTTATTTTTAGGTTGGAGCTGCATACTTATGAAGACTAAACATACTTAGTACATTTTAAGAAGCCTTAAGGACGTAGTTTTACTTTGTGTTTTATTGCTGTGAAGAGACCCCATGACTATGACAACTCTTATAAAAGAAAATATTAAATTAAGGCTGGCTTACACTTCAGAGGTTCAGCCTGTTATCATTATGGTGGGAAATATGATCATGTGCAAGTAGACTTGGTGATAGAGGAGCCAAGAGTTCTAGCTCTTATCTGCAGGCAACAGAAAGACTGTTTGCCACATTTGCTTTAGCTTCAGCATAGGAAATCTCAATGCATGTCCCCATAGTGACACCCTTCTCCCAACAAGGCCACACACATACTCAAGTAGTCCATTCTCCTAATAGTGACACCCCCTATGGGACAACTATGAGTCTACAGGGGCCATACCTATTTGCCAGAAACCAACGAGGAGAGTCTAAAAAGTAGCAGGTGATCTTCCTGAGATGGTTCCACCTTGGTTTAAAATCTATGATGGATTTGCTACTGTAGGCAAGACCTAGGAGAATTTCATTATAGAAAAGATTCCCATTATAAATATGCTTCTCCTGCATACACACACACACACACACACACGAATGAATCACTAGATATTATCCCAATATTTGACTATGTTGGGGTAATATCTGCAGAACTATGCAGATGTAGTCTCTTGTAGTGATGATATATACACAAAAAGGTGATTGCTTATTTTTTTAATAATAATCCTATAAGAATTCCTAAAATTATAGTAATTATTAAGCTCTTTTATAATAAGACTACTATTAGATCTTTTCTGATGTCAAAACTGCAATGAGAACTCTGATAACTTTCAAGAGTCATGAGTTAATTACTTCTGAGATAGAAAGCAGGTATCTAGTACTCAGAGCACATTGTAAGAGATTGTAAAACCATTAATCAAAGACCATATAAAGAGAACTAAAGATTTACTATAGATGTAGGACAAAAGATAATATATTTACTGGGTTTAACTATGCAAAACTTCACTGATACTTTAGTCACAAAATGATGGTTTTTAACTTTTCATGAACCTGTTCAGCTTGTGATAATGAATGTTTATCCAGATAATTAGTCTTAATGGATATACATGTAAACATTCTCTATTGTAAACATCTTGTTGGATTTATGATTTGAAATTATAGGTAAACGTGAACTTTTTACCATGCGATCTTGTATTCTAAAAGATGTGTCAGTGCTGAGGACAAAGAGAGGAAACACAACAGAGGAGAACTTTTTAGGCAGAACTGAACACAAGAACTTAGATGTAAAAGCTTTGGGAATAAGAGCCATGTCCTCCCATGTGTACTCTTTGGTTGGTGGTTTAGTCCCTGGGAGCTCTGAGGGTACTAGTTAGTTCATATTGTTGCTCATCCTAACAGGCTGCAAACCCTTCAGCCCCTTGTATCCTTTCTCTGGCTCCTTCACTCAGGACCCTGTGCTCAATTCAATGGATGGCTGTGAGCTTCTACTTCTGTGTTAGTCAGGCACTGTCAGAGCATCTCAGCTATATCAGGCTCCTGTCAGCCAACACTTGCTGGCATCTACAATAGTGTCTGGGTTTGGTGATTGAATATGGAAAGGATTCCTAGGTCCAGCAGTCTCTGGATTGTCCTTCTTTCAGTCTCTGCTCCATAGTTTGTCTCTGCAACTCCTTTCATGGGTATTTTGTTCTACCTTTTAAGAAGGAACGAAGTATCCACACTTTGATCTTCCATCTTCTTGAGTTTCTTGTGGATTGTAATTTGTATATTCCAACCTTCTGGTCTAATATCCATTTGTCAGAAAGTGCATACCATGTGTGTACATTTGTGATTGGGTTACCTCACTCAGGATGATATTCTCCAGATGCATCCATTTCCCTAAGAATTTCATAAATTCATTGTTTTTAATAACCGAGTAGTACTTGAAGTCCTAGCCAGAGCAATTAAACAACAGAAAGAGATCAAAGGGATATAAATTGGAAAGAAAGAAGTAAAATTATCACCATTTCCTGAGATATGATAGTGCACTTAAGTAACCCCAAAAATTCCACCTGAGAACTTCTAAACATGATAAAAAATTTCAGCAAAGTAACTGGATATAAAATTAACTCAAACAAATCAGTGGCCTTCCTCTATATAAAGGATAAACAGGCTGAGAGAGAAATTAGAGAAACAACACCCTTCACAATAGTCACAATACTATAAAATACCTTGGTGTGACTCTAACTAAGCAAGTAAAAGATCTGTATGACAAGAACTTCAAGTCTCTGAAGAAGGAAATCAAGGAAGACCTCAGAAGATAGAAAGATCTCCCAAGCTTGTGGATTGGCAGGATTAACATAGTAAATATGGCCATCTTGTCAAAAGCAATCTACAATTTCAATGCAATCCCCACCAAAATTCCAGCTCAATTCTTCACAGGCTCAGAAAGAGCAATTTGCAAATTCATCTGGAATAACAAAAAACTTAGGAAAGAGAATACTATTCTCAACAAAAGAACCTCTGGTGGAATCACCATTCCTGACCTTAAGCTTTACTGCAGAGCAATTGTGATTAAAAACTGCATGGTGTTGGTACAGTGACAAGCAGGTGGATCAATGGAATAGAATTGAAGACTCATAAATGAACCCACAAACCTATGGTCACTTGATCTTTGACAAAGGAGCTAAAACCATCCAGTGGAAAAAAGACAGCATCTTCAACAAATGGTGCTGGCTCAACTGGCAGTTAGCATGTAGAAGAATGCAAATCAATCCATTCCTATCTCCTTGTATAAAGCTCAAGTCCAAGTGAATCAAGGAGCACCACACAAAACCAAATGCAGTGAAACTAATAGAAAAGAAAGTGGGGAAAAGCCTCGAGCACATGGGCACAGGGGAAAATTTCCTGAACAGAACACCAGTAGCTTATGTTCTAAGACAAACAATAGACAAATGGGGCCTCATAAAATTGCAAAGCTTCTATAAGGCAAAGGACACTGTCAATAGGACAAAACAGCAGCCAACAGACTGGGAAAAGATCGTTATCAATCCTACATTTTTGAGGGCAAATATCCAATATATACAAAGAACTCAAGAAGTTAGATTCCAGAGAACCAAATAACCATTTTAAAAATTGGTTACAGAGCTAAACAAAAAAAGTCAAGAGCCAGATCGATTTAGTGCAGATCAGACCATCAAAGAGTTAATACTTCTCAAACTATTCCATGAAATAGGAACAGAAGAAACACTACCTAATTCATTCTATGAAGCCACAATTACTCTGATACCTAAACCACACAAGGACCCAACAAAAAAGACCAACTTCAGACCAATTTCGCTTATAAATCTCATTGCAAAAATGCTCAATAAGAGTCTCCCAAACAGAATCCAAGAACTCATTAAAACCAACATTCACCATGGTCAAGTAGGCTTCATCCCAGGGATGCAAAGTTCATTAAAAATATGAAAATCCATTAAAGTAAACAAACTCAAAGAAAAAAATCACATGATCCTAGATACTGAAAAAGCAGTTGACAAAATATAACACCCCTTCGTGCTAAAAGTGTTTGAGAGATGAAGAATTCAAGACCCATACCTAAGCATAATAGAAGCAGTTTTACAGCCACTCAACAGCCAATATCAAATTAAATGGACAGATACTTGAAGCAATCCCACTATAATCAGGGACAAGACAGGAATGCCCACTCTTACTATATCTATTCAATATAGTACTCTAAGTTCTAGCTAGAGCAATAAGACAACTAAAGGACATGAAGGGGATGCAAATTGCCAAAGAAGAAGTCAAGGTATCACTATTTGCAGATGATACGATAGTATACATAAACAACTCCAAATATTCTACCAGAGAACTTCTATAGCTGATGAATAACTACAGCAAAGTGGCTGGATACAAAATTAACTCAAATAAATTAGTAGCCTTCCAATGTTCTCCCCATCATTGGCTTACCTTCAAGAGAGAGTCAAAAAGAGAGAAACATTTTATTAAACAGCAACTCTAAATATCTCAGGCTCTCCAATGTTCTCCCCATCATTGGCTTACCTTCAAGAGAGAACCAAAAAGAGAGAACAGCAGACGCATTGCCTCTGATCTATTGAGGTCACTATACAGTCCTCCCTCTACTATACAGTTGTGTCATAAATACTATATGTATACATAAATTCTATAAACATATGTGTGTGTGTTTACATGTAGAAATCTGTCACAAATATATATCTTCCACACAATACCTTATATTTCATATTACTAAAATTATCTATAAATATAAAGGGGTTTACATCTAATATACTTTAATTTCTTCTAAATTTAATCTATTAGAGGCATAGAGAGACAATTCAGTGGGTAAGAAGTACTTGTTCTGTAAGTATAAGAACCTGAATTTGAATCACTAACACATATGTAAAATGCTGGGCAAAGCACAACCTAGCTGTAATTTCAGCCTTGGCAGGCAGACATGGATCCTCAGAACTAGAGTCAGCTGAAATGGCAACTTTATATTTCAGTGAGAGACCCTTTATCAAGATACTAATGGGGAATATTAGAAGAATACAGCAGACAACCAGCTCTAGTTTGTTGTGTAATAGTTTCTCTGAAGATTGAAACAGTCCATCCTGCAGAGAAGCTTCTTAAGCCAGAATGTAAGCAACTAAACATAGCTTCAGGAAGTGCCAGTGGAACAGATTCCCTAGGTCCCTACCTCCCAAAGACTACTCAAAGTGTTTCTTAAACAAGCAGAGTTGGAAAGAAAACTCTGAGACAAAACTAGATGCCTGGAAGAAGCAGAAACCAGTAAAGCTACCTGAAAGAGGTTTTGATTAACCGAGTCACTTGGAAAGGATATTCTCCAATCTGTTGAATTTCCTGAAGGCTGTGGAATTTGCTCCAGTTTCCCAGTTTTTTAAACTGTCACCTATGCTAGTATGGCTTTTGGTGATGTACTTGTTTTTGATTTGTTTATACTCCTATAAATAAACTTTCACCCATATTATAAGAAATATAAAACTGAAGGTTCACAAAGTTGGACTTTGGTGGCATCCATATATTGATCTGTTGTGGTTTCCTATCTAGGAAGAGAAGACATGAGTATTATGTGTATTGTGCCTACACAGTAAGAGCCTTGTCAGGCAATGGGTTTCTGTAATTGTAAGCATAGGCATGTACATTCATGTGCATGGACCATAGACATTGCATTTGCATACACATCCTCTTAGAGATGCACACAATTATATATGAATATACTGTCTTATACAGTAGTCAAGTTTAATTTTTGTTTTTTAAATAACTGAAAATAAATACTATTTGAGTTATTATATGAATCAAAGTTCAATCACTGCTTAATGCTTTATTCCTGTGTTTAACCAATCCCCCTCATCTATATATTTTGTATAACTATTCCCTCTTTTCTCATGGTTTGCATAAAAAAACTACCAACCCCCAGGTCCTCTACTGTGCGCTCTGACAACTCCATCTATCTGCCACCAAGGTAACTCTCTCTGAATGTGTCAGGTTCTCCAAGTTGTTTTACTGACATCAGTGGTATCTCTCTCAATGTGTTTCTGTAATGTAAATCCTCTACTTCAACATTAGTCTCATATTTATAGGTTGTTTACCTGAAAAATCTTAGCACTACTTGTGAAAATCTCTTTTAAAACCAAACTTTGCTTTAATTGGGGTAGATTTTGTAAAGAGCACTGGCTGCTCTTCCAGGCTTTATTTCCAGCATCCATTGGTGGCAACCACCATCCATAACTCCAGTTCATGGAATCAGATGCTCTCTTTTGACAAATGAGGGCACTGCATTTATTTGGTACACAAATATACATACAGACAGAACAAACATACATAAAATGTAATAAAATAAACAAACCTCAAAACACCAGAATTTATATTGGGTTTCTATTGAATATATAGACCAATTTATAGAAATAGAACTCATATAAATATTTAGGCTCTATCCCACAAATATAGGTATCCTTATTTTAGCTTTATTTTTTTTCTAGCAATGATTTCAGTAGATTTTCATGTAGAAATCACACTTTTTTAAGAAAAAAAACTTTCTACAAAAAGAATATTGTAAGTTCTTTCTGAGTTATATTCTTGGGGTGTTAATCTTCTGATGATATAATATGGAAGTATTAAATACTGAATTAAACAATGAAATGTTGTTCTCTCAGAGTTTCAAAATAGAAAATCAAGGTGTCAGAATTATCAAGGTCATAAAACCCCAGATGGCACTAAGTAAAAATCCTTCCTTGATATATGGTTTCTTCAAAGCCTCTTGAATTCTTGATGTGTGAATAAATCACTCCAGTCCACTATCCATCTTCACTGCTTGTCCTTTCTGCATGTGTTCTCTCTTTTGCCTTTAATGACATTCGCCTATAGACTAATGGCTACTCTCCCTGTTAGTTAAAGATGTTTTTTTTGTTAAAAGTAAGATTATCTTGGGTTCCTGGTAATTTACAGAGACACTGTTTGAATAGTTTATCAAGTACAAAGAAAATTTTTTTCATTTAATAATCTGAAGTCTGAGAAGCTCTCTACATTCATGTATTATATGCAAGCATTATCCTATTTTATACATTTTTACACAAGCAAGTATCTGTATGAATTCATTACTAATGCTTACTTTCCTATCTGCATCATTTGCTTCCCTTTGTTTTCATTCTCAAGGCATCATGAAGTCAATACTCAGTGGTAGTGATGATGGCACCCACTCCTTTATCCAGTTTGCAAGTAGAAACACATTGTCAGTGGTAATCTTACAAAAGGCTATATATCATATGAAAATAGGTTCCAGTGATTTCTTTTAAACTTCTTACAATGCATGTGTTCTACAAACTACTTTCAGTTAGTTCATTGATGATGACTTCATTTTCCTGTTTTTGTTTATTTTGATAAAAGTGTATACTGTTGTCAATCTTTTATATATCTTAAGTCTCCATTTAATTTATTGCAGCACTGACATTTACCACTCCTTTCCATTTCCTAACTTGGATTGTTTGGTTTCTAGTTCTTTGAGATGCAGTGGTAAATTTTTTTGATGTAGGTATTGATGGTTATAATATTTTACCCAAATATTTTATTTACACATATTCTATATTTAAGAATATTTTAATTATTTTCTTGGAAAATTTTCCTTTGATAATTTGGTTATTTAAAAGTAAATTGTGTGATAGACAACAAAAAGAAAATTATAGACCAATTTACTTGATGAATATAAATGCAAAAATAAAATACTTGAAATCCAAATTTAGAATGTAACAAAATACCATTCACTAGGATCAAGTTGGCTGCATACCATAGATACAGTGATGGTTTGTCATATGTAAATCAATGTAATTCACCAAATTAATGAGCTCATGGTCAGAAGTCACATGAGCATTTCAATATCTTCATTAAAACCCTGTGGTAAAATATAGCATCTCTTTGTCATAATACCCAAGAAAAGACTACAGATAAATGGTGAATATCTCAACATAAAAGACTATATGCAGCAAACCCAAGCCATCATTATTATGCCAAATGAGGAAAAACTACATAAATTTCTATTGAACTTAGGAACAAGACCAGAGTGCTCACTCTCCTCCGTCCTCTCCAGCATACTCAATAATAATTCAAGTTACTTTTGGTTATGAAGAAAGCCAGTCTCTAAATAAACAAACAAACAAACAAACAAATAAATATTTCAGAAAATGTGAAACTATATTATTATAAGAAAGATGAAAAACAGGCTGGGCATAGTGATTCATGCCTTTAATCCCAACACCTGAAAGACAACGGCAGGCAGATCTGTATGAGTTTGAAATCAGTCTGGTCTACATAGCAAGTTACAGAATAGCCAGAGTAGCATAGTGTGACCATGTGCCAGGTCCAGCACTACTGCATAAGGGAAAGTGCGACACAGTTCCTTTCCCTGGAGCATGACCAGGCCATTGATCCCCATGTGTGCTAATGACCGCTGTTAGCCTGAAACTGATCTATTGTCTCTTCTATTTTACTTTCGATCTCTCTTTCTGGGGAATATACTTCCCCTATTTTGCAGAGCTAATCACTTTCATAATAGATGAAACAGATGCAGTTCTCAGGACTGAGGAATGGAGGTGTTCATGAGCCTCTGAAGGACAAGGAACAGACCTTCCTTTTGGCCTTTTAAGCAATGGAAATGATCTAGACAACATAACCATATAGGCAATAAAAACCTATATTGTCCTTTGTAGAAAGAGGTCATTGCCAAAGTTGTTATCTCCCAGCAGTAACGTTAAAGAGAGGGTTATTCTGGGAAATGGAGTTTCAAGGAAAAGCAACAGTAAGAGAGAGTTTGGGAGAATACAGGGTGGCCAAAGGTACACCTGTCCACGTGGAAGGTTTAACAAAAATTAGATGGGAGTCGTGACCGCTCAGCCATCTTCAATTTAATGCCCTGTTTGTAACCAGCCAACAGATAGAATGGGTGAGGTAAACCCCTCCCACAAGTTTGTCAGCATCCCGGCCCAATCAGTGACTTCTCTTGGTCTCTGAAGAGGTGGGACTTCCGATGTAACTGGAACCAGGCATGGCAAATAGCAGGAGGTGGGCAGAGAGGTGTGGTTATGAGAGGCAGGCCTCAAGCCAGGAGGGTTACACGGAGTTAGTCTTTAATTTGGAATTATGAGGAGATACATGTACCCTCCACTCCAATAACCAGTACAATAGTTAGCCATGGTGAACTTAGAGACATCAAAGACAGACAATTAAAGTAGTTGCAAGAAGAAAAGGCATGCATAGGAAAAGAAATCTATAAAATACAACCAAATGATAGATGGGTTTATCTTATAGGAAAAAGGCTTATATATGATTTAGAAACAAGTAGTATTAGAAGGAGAGTACATGAAGTTATGGAATTGCTAGGGTTAGAGAATTAAAAGATGATATATAAGCATATACAAGTTACTACTTTGTTCTCCTAGTTCCTTGAAGGATTGGAGATGACAATGCCTAGAGAGGTATTAGAGAAAGCTGGCTGCTTTGCTTATATTAGTTTCAAATATTTGTAAGAAATCTTTTTAACCATAGTACTCTGTCACCCATGTGCCCAAATTAAAGGTCTATAAGTAAAAACATAAAGAAGCAAAATTATCTCTATTTAAAAATAATTTAATCTTATGCATATGATTCCTTACCCTGTAAATATCTTAGAACTAAACACTCTCTTCAAAGACATGAGATATAAAAATAAACATGCAAAAATTTTTGACATGTGCCTAAATTCTAACAACAATCAGACTAGAAAAAAAATCAGAAAAATAATCTCATTCACAATTGACTAAAAGTTAATTAATTCGTTATTAATTGTTTAATGAGGAATTGATTACTAAAATAATACATAAAAATACCCACATCAGCGCTAGAAACTGAAGATGTAGCCTTTAATACAGAAGAAAATTCTTCATATCCAAACAATTAATTTGTTCAGAATCAATGAATTCCTCAAAATCTAAACAATACATCCCAGAACCAAAACCTAAACAACCCTCTTTAAACTAACTGATGACATGGCATATCCAAAATCATGAATAACAAGAGGCCAATGTCTTAGTTAGGCTTTTACTGCTGTGAACAGACATCATGACAAAGGCAACTCCTATAAAGACAATATTTAATAGGGACTGACTCACAAGTTCAGAGATTCAGTCTATTATCATCAAGGCAGAAACCTGAGAGAGCAAAGCAGGTATGATACATGAGGAACTGAGAGTTCAACATCTTGATCTGAAGGCAAACAGGAGGAGACTTGCTCTCACTAGGCTAGAAGAAGGGTTTCAAAGGCCTCCCCCACAGTGACACTCTTCCTTCCACAAAGCCAAACCTACTCCAACAAGGCTACACCTCCTAATAGTATCACTCCCTGGGCCAAGTATATTTAAACTGCCACAGTCAGTAAACATATGCTTAAAATTGTTTATATCCCAAGCTATCAGTGAAAAGCACATTAAAATTACACTCAAATTCCATCTCTTCTCAGTTAGTGATGTGATCTTCAGAAAGCAAACCACAACAAAGGTACCTGGAGAAGGTACTGTGAAGGGGACCACCACACACTGCTGGTGAAAATTTAAACTGTACTCGGCTCTATGGAATGCAATATCAAGAAAGCTCAATAAATTCCAAGTCAGGCTACCCTAGCTCTAAGCCCAAAGACATCTAGGTAAACCTGCTGCTGGAGTGCTTGCTGACTTACAGTATATATTGGTATGATAAAACACCATGATAAAAAGTAACTTTAGGAAGGGAACTCACAAGTCCCAAGTGATACTTCATTGCTGAGAGTAATCAGGGAAGAAACAAAAGACAGAACCTGGAGGCAAGAACTGAAGTAGAAGCCATGAAGAGATACTGGATTGCTCTCTTCTGGGTTTCTCAGCCTTAGAGCACATTGGACCACCAGCCCAGGGGAAGTACTTCCCACAAGGAGCTGGGTCCTCCTAGCTCAGCATCCTCATCAAGAAAATACCCGATAGGATTGCTAACAAGCCAATCATAGGAGACTATTTTTCCCACTTAAGATTCTTTCTGCTCCAAACAGTCTAGTTTGTGTTCAATTTGACATAAAACCAATTAGCACATTTTCATGTATACTTTATTGCAGTATGATCTTCACAAGCCAAATTATGGATTCACTTGTAGTGTGGATCAATAGATAAATGCATAAAAATGTGAAACAATGAAATTTTATTTGGCCAGAAAAAAGAATGTAATGATGTTATAACTCCTTGATACAATGATGGATGTTTAATATCATATTAAACAAAACAAGTTCTACTCATAAAAATAAACATATTTTTTCTGCTTGTGGTTTATAGGTCACACATAGATATATAAAAACATGTATTTATGAAATAAGAAAGGAAATGTGAAATAAGGATCACAGTATATATTATAGACAAATACGTTATCTTAATCCATCATTATAATACAATAACTTTTTATGATAAGAAGACAAAATAGTCCTTATATTTTTCCTATTTTATTATTTTCCTTTTTTTGTCGTTTTTTTGTTTTGTTTTTGTTTTTTGAGACAGGGTTTCTCTGTGTGGCCCTGGCTGTCCTGTATCTCACTCTGTAGACCAGGCTGGCCTGCCTTAAACTCAGAAATCTACCTGCCTCTGCCTTCTAAGTACTAGGATTAAAGTCATGAACCACCACTGCCTGGCATATCTAATTACTTTCAAATTCATCCTTTTACCTTCCCTACTCTCTGTGTTAATCAGTACCCTAAATTCAATATCAGTCAATTCTTTGATGTATTTTTCAGTTTTCAGTATATGTATATATCCAACCTAAATAATATTGAATTTTGCTATTCATAAAAATTTGAGTTAACTAAGTCATATTTTAAGTATTCTTAGCTTTGTTTCATCTTGGTATCTAATATTACAAATTTTTTAAATTTACTTTAATGGAGGTAGCTCCACATTTTCATATTTACTAAGATAAGGTGTTTTGTAAATATGATTTTAAATTATTAGTTCTCCATATTCAATTTTCTTATTAGTCTTTGGCTACTATGAGAAAAATGCTATAAATATACATCTCTGTATCTCTCACAGAAAAAAGATTTTCTATAGTGAGAATTCCTCGATTATAGGACTCTGAATCTTTTACCTTACTAGAAAATACCAACTGTGAAGCAGTTTAATTCATGATTTTTTTTGTTTGTTTTGCTTCATGGTTTTCCCAAGTTAGATCACCTGTTTTTATAATTGATATTGTTCATCTTTAATGACTCAAATAATTCATCAAAGAAGAAATCACTTATCACTCATCACTAATCCAATCCCAAAATCAAAGTTCTATCAAAGAGAAGTATTACATAATGAGATATGGCTCTATAAATCAAGGGAAGTCTAATTTGACTACTTTGGCATTTATCACAAGGATGTCTCATAGCTCAATTTACTCAGCCACAGCAAATGATTCTTATAACACACACATACAAATTAAGCCCCCAAATACTAAAGTACATTCTTCACAGTCCTTTCCCATGGCAGCATGGACATCTGTTATCTATTTAAAATGACCAGAGAGAAATTTTTTTCTTTTTTACACATATCCCATCCATAAAAACATAATAAACATACTTCTGTTTATAGCTTTTCATGATGAAGAATAATGTCTGACAGCAATGAAATTACTTTTTCACTTAAAAATCTATCATTTCCTGGGGAAAATGATTGTGTGTAGATAAAATTACTTTCAAATATCCATTAAGAAATCTACAGGCACTCCAACATGCCCAGGAGCAGAGGAGCAGAGGTGAGGAGGTCCCAACACAGGGAGTAACTAGGACCAGCAGGACCCATGCACACAGGAACTCCACGAGCCCAGTGGCACAGATTCCTTCCAGTCTGTCTGGGCTGGTGCCCTGAGCAGATCTTGGGCACAAATTCCACACAACACCCAGAGGAAGCTCCACTCCCAGGTGCTCTAACAAGTCCAGGATCAGAGAATAAGAGATGAGGAGGACATAACATCTGTCCCAACACAGGGAGTAACTGGGACCAGCAGGACCCAGGCACACAGGAACTCTGCCAGCCCAGTAACACTGGTTCCTTCCAGTCTGTCTGGGCTGGTGCTTTGAGCAGACTTTGGGCACAAATTTTGCAGTCAGTCCCACAAAACCCAGAGGAAGCTCCATTCCTGGGTGCTATAACAGGCCCAGGATCACAGAATCCCAAGGTTCACAGAGACAACTTAACAATGAGGAGTTCTGACACAATCCAGTTCACCGGCAGAACAGGCTCCAGTCAGATTTAGCCAGGGCAGGTAGCATTAGAGATAACCAGATGGCGAGAGGCAAGCATAAGAACATAAGCAACAGAAACCAAGGTTACTTGGCATCATCAGAACCCAGTTCGCCCACCACAGCAAGTCCTGGACACACCTCACACCAGAAAAACAAGAATCAGATCTAAAATCATTTCTCATGATGATGATACAGGACTGTAAGAAGGACATAAATAACTCTCTGAAAGAAATACAGGAGAACCCAGGTAAAGAGCTAGAAGCTCTTAAAGAGGAAACACAAAAATTCCTTAAAGAACTACTGGAAAACACAATCAAACAGGTGAAGGATATGAAAACAAAACAAAACAAAACATCCAGGATCTAAAAATGGAAATAGAAACAATAAAGAAATCACAAAGGGAGACAACCCTGGAGATAGAAAACCTAGGAAAGAGATCAGGAGTCATAGATGCAAGCATGACTAACAGAATACAAGAGATAGAAGAGAGAATCTCAGGAGCAGAAGACACCATAGAAAACATTGACACAACAGTCAAAGAAAATGCAAAAAGCAAAAAGCTCATAACCCAGGAAATCAAGGACACAATAAGGAGACCAAACCTAAGGATAATAGGTATAGAAGAGAGTGAAAACTCCCAACTTAATGGGCCAATAAATATCTTCAACAAAATTATAGAATAAAACTTCCCTAACCTAAAGAAAGAGATGCCCATGAACATATAAGAAGCCTGTAGAACTCCAAATAGACTGAACTAGAAAAGAAATTTCTCTTGTCACATAATAATCAAAACACCAAATGCATTAAACAAAGAAAGAAAATTAAAAGTAGTAAGGGAAAAATGTGAAGTAACATAAAGGTAGGCCTATCAGAATTACACCAGACTTTTCACCAGAGATTCTGAAAGTTAGAAGATCTTGGGCAGATGTCATACAGTCCCTTAAGGAACACAAATGCCAGCCCAGGCTGCTACATCCAGCAAAACTCTCAATTGCCATAGCTGGCAAAACCAAGATATTCCATGACAAAACGAAACTTACACAATATCTTTCCACAAATCCAGCCCTACAAAGGATAATAGATGGAAAACACCAACATAAGGAGTAAAACTACATTCTATAAGCAAGAAAGTAATCTTTCAACAAACCCACACAAACCTAATTCCACCTCTAAAACAAAAATAACAGGAAATACTTTTTCTTAATGTCTTAATATGAAAATTAATATTATCAACATATCCTAATCGATTGAAATCCAAAAACATGAGGAATTAGAAATTTGTTGGTTGCCATCCAGTGGTCTCTCTAATTTGGTAATTGGAGAAATAGATCCAATATTGTACAATCCATATACAATTTCTGCTTGTTTGTACCTGACCGTGTCTTGCTGGGTTCCAGATAATGGTCTTGAAATCAGGCTTTTCCTATCTTAGCCTCTCTATTAGTAGGATTGTTTATTTGATGTTTTTACACTATACTATGGTTTTCAGAACAGCTTACATATTTCAAAAGTTTATATAGCCCAAAGAAATGTAGGCAATTAATTTGGGAGGTGGCTTGTAAGAGAACAACAGAGTGAGACTGAATACTTTGCTTGACGTTTATAACTCTTGTATCAACTTTGAAGAAGAGGACTTTATAAGTTACTCTTTCTCTGAGATGAATGTTTTTCAAAATCAGCACAGCCAAAGAACCAGATTCTTACCCTCACCTATTGCCTGTGTCACCCTCCAAGCAGAACCATTGTTCATTGGTGAATGACTTTATGGATAGACCATCTTAATACATACACCATTTCTTAAATGAATGTAACCTGTTCTCTGTGGGCTGAGAATGAAGACAATCACTCAAATAAAATAACTTTGACCATAGCAGGAAATCTGTATCCAAAAATTGTGCCTACAGTTCATTCCTTGGTGCATCAGAACTGTCAACTCTCAGCTTATCTATGATGGAGGTAAAATCCTTTGGTGATGTGAGGACCATTGAAGTACAGTCTTATTACAATGAATTCCAATGTCCAAAAATTGTTCTTATTTCGGGCTTGTACCACAGTAAGAGCCAAGATTTTAAGCTCTACTAAAAACAAAACAAAGAAACAAAAAGACTTTATCTACTTATGTTTATTTAAAGAAATACTAGTAGTGTTTTAAAATATACAGGTAATATATTTGGAGTTATTTCAAATTTATATTGAGACAAATATATGTATTTAAGTATTGCTGTAGACAAGCATCTATATAAGACTGTTCAATTGACTGTTGTTTTATTTCAAACAATTTTTGTAATACTCATTTTTATTGTTACAGTTTTTATAAATTTTAAATAATATGACAAAATAATAAAACAGAAATGTATTGAAGTGATGGTCTCTGGGAGGAGTTGGGATACAAGAGGGAAACAAGAGAAGTGATGGTCTCTGGGAGAAGTTGGGATACAAGAGGGAAACAAGAATGTGATGTAATTCTATTTACTTAAACTATGTTTTTAAATGTTAACCAATTCGGATAAATTGAAATCATGTATCCTTTCTCATAATAATGCAATAAAACTTAATAAAAAAAGAAAAAAGAAATCTACAAAATATTCTTTTCCTTTTAAATTACATGCACAAAATCTGCTTTCTGAATATTATTTGTTTCAGAATATACCACATTAATATCATATTTTCTTTACCATATAACTCATTTAGTTTCAATCTTAATTAGATTCAACATTTTAAGTTAAAATAGAGAATGACATATATATATTCAAAATATGTAAGAAAATACACAACTCTCTCTCTCTCTTTTTTCTAAGCCTACAGCTTAAAAATACCTTACAGGTATTCCCAGGCAGTCTCCCATCCAAGTACTAACCAGGCCCGACCCTGCACAACTCTCTCTTAAAGTACAGTGTTCCTATGGGGCAAAGGATAAAGATTGCTACTTTAAGTAACTGAGAGTTTCTCTTTTCTTGGTTCCTTCGGTATTACAGTGTGTTCTGGTCCTATCCAATACCATTACTAACTTTAGAAATTTTATGCAAACTATTTGGTTAATTCTACTTCATACTTTAATAGCATAAAAAGGGATGAGATGTGGTCCATGAATATTATTACTTTGTTTGAGTAATGTGTGGTAAGGCATATTTCTTTTTCTTTTTAAAAGACATTATTTTAAATTTTTAACATTTTATTGATTCTTTGTGAATCAATATTATCACTTTGTTTGAGTATTGTGTGGTAAGGTATATTTCTTTTTCTTTTTAAAAGAAATTATTTTTAATTTTTAACATTTTATTGATTCTTTGTGAGTTTCATATCATGTAGCCCAGTCCCACTCATTTCCTCATCCCTTCATTTCCTTCTTTCACCCAGGCAGCCTGTCTCCCCCCAAATAAAACACACA
>NW_022196905.1:4149009-4166045 GCF_008632895.1 Mastomys coucha
AGGAGCAGCAGTCAGGGTTCCACACAGCGGGTGTCTAGCCCCAGCTTCCAGCCTGTCGAGGCTGCATATGGAAGCCGAGTAGCTCCCAAGCAAAAGGGGAGTTGGAGACCACACACACCAAAACACACACACACCAAAACACACACACACACACAGCATAGAAAACATCTCATCATGGATGCAATAGTATGTCACAGAGTGGCCACAATATATTCCTGTCCAAGCATCTTCACTTCTGAATGTTCAACTGAGTTATTGGTCTGGTCAATATATTTGGCTTCTCTAACACTATCAATATTGGATTCTCATCTGCACTCCTCCTGGCTATCCTCTTGCTGTGCTCTTGATCTAGATTTGGGGATTGGCCGTTTCAGTGTTCTGGATCTAAGTGGTAGCAAGCTGGTCTCCCTGACTACTCTCCCTTATCCACACTACCAGGGTGAACTCTCCAGCACTGCTCTGGCTGGGCCACCCAATGCTATCATTGCTGAAGATGGGATTAGCTCTCTTGCTCTCATGCTTTGGGGCTAGCTCATCTGCACCCATGCCTCCAGGGACAAATTCCATTGTTCTGCCCAGTCAAGGAATTGCCCTACTCTTCCAACTGCTATAGCCTTTGAGGGACTGGGACAGCTCTCTTGCTTTCTCACACTCAGGTCTGGCCATCAGGACCAGCTCCAGAATGTTGGCCAAGTGAGGTTCAGGGACCACTCTCCCAAGTGCTGCAACTGGTTAAGGGCAGTGCCAGCTCATGGGCTCTCCTGATCCTGGGGTCAGATCTTTTCACTATCTCAGGTGATGAGGGGCAAGGGGCAGAGAGCACCTTCCCCCCCATGTCACCTCATGGAAAGGGGGTGGTGAAGCCAGTTCTCCCATGCTCTCATCCCCAGGGTTGTCTCACTTATACCACTGCCACCAGGGTCAGTTCTGCTGTGCCATCCAGGTAAAGTTCAGGGCCCATTCTGCCAAGGGCTGCATCTGGTGAGGGAAGGGTTGGCTCTCCTGAGCTCATAATCTTGTGGGCAGCTTTCCAGGCTGCCAGAGGTGGTGAGAGGCAGTTCAGGGCAGGGAGGTGCAGTACTCATTTCTGTACCTGTGTCATCCCACAGCAGATGCTGTGCAGTCAGCTTTCCCACATTCACACTATCGGGAACAACCCCGTTCCGCCCCCTCCACACACACACAGACACACAAACCAGAGCCATCTTCACTGTGCTGCCTATGTGAGGTGCAGGGCCTGTTCTTCAAAGTGCCACTGCAAGTGAGAAATGGGCTAGGCTTTTTTCCAAAGTGGCACAGCCAGTGAGCAGTGGGGCCAGTTATGCACAGCTTCGGGACATCCACATGGTCCCGAGCAGCTGCTTGGACAAAGGCCATCCCTATGTTCTACACTGGTAATATAAGCCAAGGACATTAGCACTGGCCCCTGCCTCTGCATAAGCATGGACTCAGACATGGAGTTCAGTGGCAGCTTTGGCTGGTACTTCATCGTGGCCCCAGATGTTGGGGCTGGCCACTCAAAATAGGCTATTCCTCTTTACTCTTGAGTTTCCAGTTCCATCCTCATAAAGGTCAAGGTGCTCCACTTCTCTTTCTGTCCCATTTGACCACCACATACTCACACATTGTGGTGGCTACTACTGTAGGCTGGCCAAGTGGTTGGAGGACCACTGCGTGACATCCTTTATCTATGCTGCTTGATGTGGCAATAAATGGGTGTCTATGGCCCACGTGTGCTGTGTGCTGGAGGGCAGGTCTGTAGGAAATATGGTCACATGCAGGTTTCTGTCTTTCTCTTCCCATGCTGTGCTATCTGGATTTGAGTTGATTTTTATGAATCATAGGCATAAGACAGTGTAACCTCCCCAGCCAAAAGCTGCGCTGACTCAGACCTTCCCCTTGCCACAAAGCAGCTAACCCACCCAAATAGATGCTAATTTGGCCGCAAGATCCTGGTTTACTGGGGGATGGATTTCCCTGTCTATTTAGTTCTCAGATTCAAAATACACATCGGACCTTGACTCGGTCTCGTTATTTCTTTCACCTTCCGATTCCCTTATTTTCCCAGGCCCCTGCCTCTCTTCCAGAGACCCGGTTCGTATAGCGGCTGGCAGCTACCACAAGACCGCTTTGGTCTCTGAGCCAGGCATCAAGCTAGGATGAACATCTACTCTGCCTCTGACTGATATAAAAACAACACCAAAAAGTGCCTCTTTGCCCATAACTAGGAGGATAACAGGTAATTTTTAAAAGCATTCCAAATAGGTACTTACAAATGCCAAATCTGCCTCAACATTAACATCTACTTACTTCTTTTTAGATTTTATTTAATAAATAATGAAGAATGAACTGAATCAAAATGATGACAACCAATGAAGGCAATCTTAGGGGAGTTTTCAGTGGACAAATTAGTTCACAGATTTTCTGGAAAATAGAAACTATATTAAGTAAGGAAAAATGTTATATACCAAAGGCTAGAAATCAAATAACTGAATTAATTCAAGAAGCATGTTCATGTCTAAATTCAAGCAAATAAAAATATGTTCTGCATAAGTGTCACAAATATTACACAGACAAATTTATGCTAAAGTGCATATTTTCAGTACATTTTTGTTTATATTTTAAAGAATATTTGTTAGCCTATATTTTTTAATTTAATGAGAATAGATTTTATCCAACAGTTTTGTTAAGATAATTAATGTATCAATACCAAATAAGATTTCATCAAAACTGCACGAATGGATTATAAAATTTTGTCAAAATGGTAATTTCTATAGTAAGCAATTCTATAGAAGTCAAATAGACACCAAAATAAAGTCCTCCAGACTATATCCTAAATGTGGTAAGTGTAACAAAGTAAAAAAGATGCAGAATAGGGATTGGTTAACTCTGACCACATTCTAAATTTATATTATGGTTTTGATAAGACTATAAAGTCTGATTGCTTACAATAAACTTGTGGAGACCCCTCCAACTGAGTATAGTTAATTTCTACCAACCATATCAAGAGGTGCTAGTTTGACTTCTGTGCCCCATGTCTGCCTCACCCCCAAATCCTGACAGCACATTCCTTTGTGCCTATGCAGCCCCTCTTCACAGTCCTGCCAGATTATCACTCTATGCCCATGATTGTTGCCTACTTCCAGATAGTACCTACATTAGCCTCATACTTTTTACACTCATTATCCCCTTCCTGTAGAGAACCCAGGTTGCAAAGTCTCAGTTGGAGACTTGTAGACTGAAAAGTCCTTACCTCTAATAGTTTCTATTTTAAAGTGATTGGGTCCTCAACTGGAGAGAAAATACTTAGATTGATCACTAAAGCAGCAAGTATGATCACCAGAATGGATTTAAGCCAGGTTTCTCAATTTCTTCTTTCCTTACATCCCTTTTAAAGGTGGGCCATAGTTCTTTATTTCTAAATGTTACCAATTACTCTGTAGTAACTTGCAACTACTTAACCAAACAAGATTAGGCAGATCAAACACTTTCAATCTCCATAGGTGGGTAGCAACAAAGTATTTTCAAAGTTATCATAACACTAAAACTGTCAGACCCAAATATATTATATTTAATTTACATACCTAAGTATCAAGTATTAACATTTAAATATCGTGATACTACCTAGTAGGACACGATATTGGACAAAGGTCAAAGATTGACATCTCTGGCTTTATAACTCTCTTACTGTTTTGGGAGACAGAAGCTGATGACCTGTGGAAATGTAACACTCACTTGTTAATCTGTGGCTAAAAGCCACTGGTTTCTGGCAATTAATTCCTTCTTTTAACAGCAGGGGATCAAAAAAAGAAACTAACCACTGGGCTTTTTGTTTTTTGAATCTGGGCCCCTCACTGATCAGGCAGGAGGCTCAGAGTTCATTAACTATTTTGTGAGCCAAAAAAAAAAAAAAAAAAAAAAAAAAAAAAAAAAAAAACCGAAAAAGAAGGAAGTCATTCCTGCAGAAAAGACATTCACTCACTCACTCACGGATGCAGAAAAAAATATTCACTTACTCTGGATGAACCAGAAAAAAAGACTCTCCAATCAATCTTTATTTACACACACAGGAAAAAAAACGCACACACATTCTGGATAAAGGAGAAAAAGTAAAGCTCCAACAGACTTTATTTTCTGTTCTCAGTATATAATATTGTCACTAAAAAAAAAAAAATTACCTCATATATCAGGAAGAATCATTACAACAGGATAATTGATTACATGGTTTTCTAAATACTTTACATCCGAATAAGTTCACAGTAATTTTAAGGCAATAATTTATGTCATAAATCAATAAGACTTAAAGAATTGCAACAGAATTATTTACACATCTTTCCATTAAGACTAGTATCTTACTAAATATTCATTTTCTCTTCTAGACTCATAAGTTCATTGTAAGATTAAAGTAATACTGTTTATATCACAATTTACCACAGTTTTGCTAGGAGACAAATCAACTGCCTAGTAATTTATTAGTTTGAAGTTTTATATAGATAAACTAGTCTAGTCCACTTCTAGTTTATGACCTTTAGCTACCAGATAATGGTCTTACAACTAACCAAGAAGGGATGTTTTCATTGATCATAAGTTTGTTTCAAGCCTGTTTTCTTTTCCTAGTTTAATTAGCCTGTGACACAAGAAAGTTTACAGAGCACTATTTGAAGCTATTATTTGAGATTACTTGTTGTGGGACTGCGTTTATGTGTAGAGCTTAACTGTGCTTATCCCAAGTTTCTGCCTATGGGTGCCAGGCTCCAGGGAGGCATAGATATACTGCTATGGGGGTAGGAAAATACATTCTGAGATGGGGCGGCAAAGTTGGGGTTCCCTGACTTCTGCGCCTCCAGTTGGAAGAACCATACAGAGAAATCAGAAACGAAATGTTGGGGGGTCATCGGCCCGTGACGAGGCTGGGACTGGATGCTCCCAAACTCCTAGACATCCAGACATCACTGAGTCATGAGTTCAGAGTGGAATCAGAGATGTTCAGGCTGAGTATGAGAAATAGCCCTGGGTCAGGGTCATGGGAACTCCAGCTTAGCTCATTGGCAAAGATAGCAGTGGTTGTCTGGGAGCACAGACGGGCCTTTTACAGGAAATTTAAGGTGTTCCTCTGCAGGCAAAGGCTTTCTCCATTCTCCCCATGAAAGAGACAGTCTTTAGTTCCAAATTGTTTATTGGTTGTTAGTCATGGAAAATGGATGCAAATCAACTTCTCAGGATGGACCAGAGATTAAATATCTTTCTCACAAAGGAATGCCCAGGAAGAGGGGCTTACTGACTAAATCCTCAGGATTTCCAGGTACCTCATCACTATGGAGAATTATGTTTTAGGCTACATGACAGATGTGGGAGTGTAGCCTGTGTTCCAGGATAGGAGTCTGGCAGGAGCAGGGAGACACCTATCATCCCAGGTGTGTACTCGAGTGTCCAGGATCTACGACCTGCTCTCTCTTAACAAGCTTTCTGGCAAGGTCTGTTGTCCCACATCTTGTATCAGTTTAGGAGTTCTATAAAATAAAATATCAGGAATTATGAAATCATCAATTCTCCTACACAACATTACTATGTGAAAGTACTTCATGATCTGCAGAAAATCTGCCCAATGGGGTGGGCTAATGCTCAAAAATCATTATGCTGTATAATAGTGACAGGACAGTCTTATCAGTAGTGAGGAATAATACTAGGATAAAGACTCTTGATATCTTGCCTCTTGGAGCTCAGACATCAAAACCATGTAAAACAGCCATATCCAGAAAATGTGCCTTTCCTAGATAGTTTCTGACAATGTACCTTTAATTTTTTTTAAACTGTTAGTTAGAGGACTACATAACATAAGTAAATAAACCGTAGAAAGATATAGACACAAAAGAAAATAGCAAAGAAAACATCTTATGAAAACTGTGGAGATCTGTCCAAGGATAGTTCTGTGTCAAAAGCCAGGACCCACCAGCCTAGAATTCACAGTGGATAGAGAACTCTACAAACCTAGGACCCACCAGCTTATAATTTACAGTAGACAGGGAACTCTATGAAAGAAATGTCTTCTAGAAAGAATTATATTCCATAGACTAGCCAGTAAAATAGAGAACATACACAAAAGTTAAGGATATGCCAAAATGTATTTGAGGAAAGCAAAAACAATGCTATATGAACTTGACACCTGCCTCATTTTAAATGAATTTAACATGTTTGAATCATAGATAAATCAGTGTAATTCTAGATAAATCAGTGATTCTATAGCAAGAAAAGTAAAAACAGTAAAATTTGAAATTGTTTATTTCTTTTGTAAGTTTCATAATCAGGCACTAATAAATCAGAGTGGAATGAATTATAGCTGTATCTGTAAAATAAAATAATGTTATCATTATCATTTTCTATGTGAAGGATAGATAACATTGACTAAATGGAGATAAGAATAGTAGAAACAAAAAATAAAGAACAGAATTAGAAAGCATAGAGTTTCAGTCTTTGAGTGATTCAGGAAAAGTATTTGAAAGATTTAGAAAAATTGTGTTAATACTACTTCATCAACATCTGTTAGCATCTTTACTACCTCAGAACATCAACCTCTCGCATTTATTTCTATAAGCTTCAAAAGGAGAATTTTATTGATTCTACTAAGAATAAAATTTAAAAACTGATGTAGCACAGAAAGAATTAAATACTTTACTTAGTGTCATAGTAAAAGCATAGAGTAGCTACTCTATATTTTGCTTTATTCTTATTATGACTCAAATATTATGATTTTTATTTTCTAGGTGATAAAACTAAGGTTCTAAGAGAAATACTTCAGCCAAGATCATGTGGTTCCAGGAAAATCAAGAGGCAAATTTGAGTGCAAGACCCAAGACCCTGAATATACAAATGAAGAATGGATCATAGATGATAGTAAAAGTTAGACCTGTAATCTCTTTGCAGCCAGTTTAGAGAGCTCAGAACCTCTGCAAAAATCACTAGGATGACCAAAGCTTAACCAATGATTGCCACCTTCCCATTTTTTTTCTTCCTTGTTGTGTATATAAACTACATAGGAGGTAGTATAATGTACTCCTTAAACTATATAGGGTATTCTTCTAATTCACAAACCTACACACTTTTTTTCCTTACTTTCTATCTGTGAATTCTTGCCAAATGAAAGTGAAGTGCCTGACACTTATTTTCTGAAATATGCCCTGTTATTGGGTGTTTTTTAAATATATATTTACATACAACAGATTTTGTACTTTCAAGTACAAAATTTGTACTATTAATCAAAAATAAGGTTTCAGCTTCACAGCAACAGTTAATTCCTGTTTTTCCTATAAATAAATTAATAAAGTACAACCATTTTAGATGTTTCTCTTGCCTTAGGCTTCAAAAACTAATGAAGGGACAGCGGGAGATAATATTGCAAATAGATACTGGTAATTCTAAAACTACCTTCTTTTCTACACTCATGGTTCAAGGAAAAGACAGAGCCAGTGACTTCCTTACAAGTTGTTTCTTGGTTCACTTCCACAACTCGTGTTGTTACAGGCAGATGAAAAGCAGCAGTAGCAACTGGACGATACTGGAGCAGTGTCTCCCCTGCAACTGGCATAAAACACGAGACACAAAGGAGACATGTAAGTATTGGCAATACAGTTAAGGTACATGTTGGAGAAATAGTAAAGGGAACAGTTTTAATGTGATAACTGTATAAACTGTGATTCACACAAACTAGGAAAAATTTAATTTCCTTCACTCATTTTTTTGAATTTGTCTTTAGAGTCTCACAGTCCTCTCACCATTTGATCTGTCTATAAATTAAAAGGGAAAAAAAAAACAGCTTCAACAGGGGCTATAAAGGGTTATGAAATGGAAGATTGTGATAGTGTCAGGTGATACAAACTCACATAGAGTTTTACTGAGGCAAGACACATACGAGAACACGTGATGTTTAGAGAGAATATACATAGGACTCAACAAAGAGTGATGGCAAACTTGTGTAGCTAGCTTTGCAATGTTTTGTTAGTCTCATGTCTTTGCTGATCTTCATTGAGAGAGGTACTGCAGAGAATTTCTCCTGCCATCCCAGCTGGTCCTAGTGGCTCATGCTGACTCATGCCAATTTGTCTGACACCTGGCTTGTTCTGGTGAATCCTGCACAGCTGATTCATATTTGGTATCCTGCCTTTACTGAACTGGACCGCTGGTATCCTGACAAACTGGAATTGTAATCACTCCTGAAAAAACTACTTCTATACAGGTTCACAATCTCTTTGTCTTATTTACCATCTTTTCTCCCGTTCCTTTGGATGGTGGGCTAGAAGGGGGGTCAAAGCATTTAAAAACTCAAATTAAAATAGGTTTTAAAAATGTAAGCCTACAGGGTTACTCTAAAGAGAGAACCCAATGCCTTCTCAAATGCAATGTGAACAACTAAGTTACACAAATTTTTAAACATGCACAACATATTCTACACTGCATTCATGAGATTCCATATACAGAATTATATGACCTGACTATATTTTAAACTTCACAGTGCATTTCAGGAGATCACCCCTTTCAACCAATAAAATATAGAGCCATCTCAATGTTCTAAATACACTTTTATATTCTATTGCAAAGATGATTCAAATAATGCTAAAATCATAGAGAGAAAATAATTTCTGTTTTGAATTTTGGAATAAGATGAAATTATTTATAGTTAATCTAGAGCCAATAAACATCTTTAGTGCAACCCACCATCATTTTATTCTTCCTGTGTTCCTTCGTATTGATGTGATGTCAGGATGAACAGAAATGCCAAGAATGCTGAGTTCTTTGCTTAGTATTATATTTAAGTTAGAAACTGTCTTCAGAATTTGTTTTACTCCATTTCAATTTTAGCTACAGGTCTAAAACTAATGGAAAACATTTAGATTACAGTTTTGAGATAATGCAATGGGAAACCTGTCACTCTCAACACAGTATAAAGCTATTTTTGTGCACGTCTGGCCTTTAAATACCTTCTTCACTGAAAGGTAATCCATAATAGATAATATCCTGTTGCTCTGTGTAGGCAGACAGACTAATAATCTGTGAAAGATTGAGAAAGCCACTGGTTCTGAAGCTGCTACATCAGGTTTGCTTGGCAGGTTCAATTACTAATTAATCAGTGTAGTTCATATCAGCAGCAAAAGGTCTCCTTTCATGTCAATGTAGATAATTATGATTCTAGAGACTTTCCGCAGGAATATTTAGTATCAGTAAGTCCATCTAGTTGAACTAACATATCACAGCAATAAAATAGATGCTGATGTGATATTTTCAAAATCTTCTCAAGCTAAAAAACAAAAACAAAACTCCTTGTGAGTGAAAGAAGGCAACTTGCTTAACTTAAGCAACTTTGTGTTATACCAAAGATACAGTTAAATCTGTTTTAATTAGTATTAACTTTGGTAACTGAATCTGTTTCATTCTAAAATGATTTACCAGCATAATTTGGATGTTTACATACTTTACCCCAAAACTTCAAATTAATATAGTACACTCATATCTAATTCTCAATGCATGTATTTTTTTAAAAGAGGCAGAGTGATTAAAAGCCAGCCTAGAGCCAAGAAAGGATGTAACACATATGACACATCAGCCATCTGTGAATACGTGATGTGCAGAATGAGACTTTACTGATGGGGTACCTCTCAGTACCTCTTAACTCAAATCTACATGGTCTGAGCTCCAAGAATGTTGTATTACTTTCTCATTTGTTACTCCATCAACCTCTTAACATTTGCCTTTTTTTTTTCATGATTTGGGGATAAAAATTTCTGTTGGATAACATTTCTCATGTCCTCATATTTTAGAAATGTAATAATGAGCATTCTTGACAATTTTCCTTCAAATTCAATTTAGACCACATGCACAACTCATCCTACATCAAGTCAACACATGACCACCTTAGAAACAATCAACCTAAGTGTATATATTTCAAGTCTTACGACTCCCTGTCCATGTCCAGGTGCTTTCGTCCTTCCAATTAAGTCAAGGGATGGACTCCTGCAAAAGACATTCCCACAGGGCCTCATTTACATAAGTAAAAAAAGTTAAATATCTTATTTATTGATGTCATTTTCTTTAGTTACTTATAAAGCATAGAGACAACAAAATGTTTCTTAACTCATGTTTTCCTAGAACTATTTGCTTTTCAGAAAGTGTAGCCTACTTGCTATGTTCTCAAGAAAAAGCAAAGCAAAGGGAGATATACAATGGGTATGTGAGCTCTGATTCTCATTAATTAGTATCTTACCTTCACCAACAAATTTCATTTTCATATCCAACTTTCAGAAAATAACTTTGCTAATATCTACTTCTTGTGACTGTTTAGAAGACTAAGTTTCATGTGTAAATGTTTTATGAACTGTAAAATATATAAAACACAGCTTTATATAAATACTATTATCTCTTAGAAATGTGAAGGATTGTTGGTAATCATATCTGGCTAAACTTTATTTCCTTTTTTTCTTTATTTTGTCTTTTTTTTATAAGATGTTTTCTTTATTTACAATATCTCCTTTCCCAGATCCCCCTCCAAAAAAAAAAAAAAAAAAAAAAAAGAAAGAAAAAAGAAAAATTAATAAAATAAAATAAACAAAAACTAAAACGATCCCCTGTTTCCTCCCCCGTTCCCCTGCTCACCTTCCCACCCCCTCCTGTTTACTGGCCCTGGCATTCCCCTACACTGGGGCATAGAACCTTCACAGGACCAAGGGCCTCTCCTCCCATTGATGACTGAATTGGTCATCCTCTGCTATATGCATGCTGCTAGAGCCATGAGTCCCCCCATGTGTACCCTTTGGTTGGAGTTTTAGTCCCTGGGAGCTCTGAGGGTACTAGTTAGTTCATATTGTTGTTCATCCTAAGGGGCTTCAAACCCTTCAGCTCCTTGGGTCTTTTCTCTAACTCCTTCATTGGGGACCCTGTACTCAGTCCAATGGATGACTGTGAGCCTCTACTTCTGTATTAGTCAGGTACTGTCAGAGCCTCTCAGGAGACAGCTATATCAGGCTCCTGTAAGCCAGCACTTGCTGACATCCACAATAGTGTCTAGATTTATGATTGAATATGGGAAGGATTCCCAGGTGGAGCAGTCTCTGAATTGTTCTTCCTTTAGTCTCTGCTCCATAGTTTGTCTCTGCAACTCCTTCCATGGGTATTTTGTTCTCCTTTTAAGAAGGAATGAGGTATCCACACTTTGGTCTTTCTTCTTCTTGAGTTTCTTATGGTTTGTGGTTTTTACTTTGTGTTTTCTGACCTACTAGGCTAATATATACTTATCAGAGGATGCATACCATATGTGTTCTTTTGTGATTGGGTTACCTCACTCAGGATGATATTCTCCAGGTCCATCCATTTCCCCAAGAATTTCATAAATTCATTGTTTTTAATAGCTAAGTAGTACTCCATTGTGTAGATGTACCACAAAATCTGTATCCATTCCTCTGTTGATGGACATTTGGGTTGTTTCCAGTTTCTGGCTATTATAAATAAGGCTGCTATGAACATACTGGAACATGTGTCCTTATGACATGTTGGAGCATCTTCTGGGTATATGCCCTGGAGTGGTACAGCTGGGTCCTGTGGTAGTACTATGTCCAATTTCTGAAGAAACCACTAAACTGTTTTCCAGCATGGTTGGACCAGCTTGCAATTCCACCAGCAATGAAGGAGTGTTCCTTTCTCCACAACCTTGCCAGCATCTGCTGTCACCTGAGTTTTTTATCCTAGCCATTCTGACTCTTGTGAGAAGGAATCTCAGCATTGTTTTGATTTGCATTTCCCTGATGACTAAAGATGTTGAACTTTTCTTTAGGTGCTTCTCAGCCATTCGGTTATTCGACAGTTGAGAATTCTTTGTTTAGCCCTATACTCCATTTTTTAATAGGGTTATTTGTTTCTCTGGAGTCTAACTTCTTGAGTTCTTTATATATATTGGATATTAGCCCTCTATCAGATATAGGATTGGTAAAGATCTTTTTCCAATTTGTTGGTTGCCGTTTGTCCTACTGACAGTGTCTTTTGCCTTACAGAAGCTTTGCAATATTATGAAGTCCCATTTGTCGACTCTTGATCTTAGAGTGTGAGCTATTGGTGTGCTGTTCAGGAAATTTTCCCTTGTGCCTATGTGCTTGAGGCTCTTTCCCAATTTCTTTTCTATATGTTTAAGTGTATCTGGTTTATGTGGAGGTTCTTGATCCACTTGGACTTCAGTTTTGTACAAGAAGATAAGAATGGATCAATTAGCCTTCTTCTACATGCTATCCGCCAGTTGAGCCAGCACCATTTGTTCAAAGTGCTGTCTTTTTTCCACTGGATGGTTTTAGCTCTTTTGTCAAAGATCAAGTAGTCATAAGTTTGTGGGTTCATTTCTGCGTCTTCAATTCTATTCCATTGATCTACTGCCTGTCATTGTACCAATATCATGCAGTTTTTATCGCAATTGCTTTGTAGTACAGCTTAAGGTCTGGGATGGTGATTCCATCAGAGGTTCCTTTATTGTTGAGAATAGTTTTGGCTATCCTGGGTTTTTGATTATTTCAGATTAATTTGCAAATTCCTCTTTCTAAGTCTGTGAAGAATTGTGTTAGAATTTGCTAAACTTTATTTCTTGTCACCTACATTTATAGCCATATAAAAAAATCTTTTAATTGATTTTCAAAGTAATGTATAAATGATATCTCTGGCAAGGAAAATTAAGTCACACTGTGCTAGAGTGAGGCAAGAGAGGGTAAAACGGTGGTTCTGTGAACTTTTGTAGCATGGTCACGAGCACTGGAATTGGACATTAAAATTTGAAATGTTTCCAGGTGGGAAATGGAGATAACAAGACATATTATTCAAAAACTTTTTAGAACGCAGAGCTTCCGATTCCCAGATCAGTTGCTTTCATCCATATGACAAGTGCTGTTTTAACAACACTGATACTGTAAAATCTGTCAAATCACCAGGGAGATGAAACAGAGCAAGTAGGTCTGCTCCATTCCTATATAGCGATTTCCTCACATCTTGTGTAGATGCTCATTAAGATTCAACATATTCAAAAAAGCCAGAGGTGAAACTTTTCATCTTTTATGAAAACTCCTTAAGAGTCAATAAGTTCTAATGTGAGGATTAATAAAGTTCAGGAAGTAAACTACTCAAAAGATTCAGGAAGTTCCTAAAACTGATCACATATACTAGATCCATTTCTCAACAAGCATATAAAACAATAAAGTAGCTTCAGTAATAACCAAAACATTAAAGATTCAAGGCCAGATGATAGTGTTTTCTACTTTAAAAATTTTAATATAATGCCCAAAAACTGTTGTCTTAGGGTTTTACTGCTGTGAACAGACACCATGACCAAAGCAAATCTTTAACTCTTATTATTATTATTGGCTTTTTGAGACAGGGTTTCTCTTTATAGCCCTGGCTGTTCTGGAACTCACTCTGTAGACCAGGCTGGCCTCGAACTCAGAGATCCACCTGCTTCTGCCTCCCAAGTGCTGGGATTAAAGGCATGTGCCACCACTTCCTGGCTCCCAAAGCAACTCTCATAAGGACAACATTTAATTGAGGTTGGCTTACAAGTTGAGAAGTACAGTCCATGATCATCAAAAAAGAAGCATGGAAGCATATAGATGATAGGCATAGTACAGGAGGAGATAAGAGTTCTATATATTCATTTGAACACCACTAAGAGAACACTGGCTCCCACCTAGTTATGAGGAAGTTCTCATTGCCTACCCCCACAGTGACACACTTCCTCCAAGAAGGTCATACCTACACCAACAAAGCCACACCTCCTAATAGTGCCACTCCCTGCGTCAAGCATATTCAAACCATCACATTCCACTCTGTGGCCCCCATAGGCTATTTCAAACCTGGTAATCAATGAGGGCCATACCTAGGCATATCATAATGCAAAATAAGTTTAGTATAACTTCAGAAGTCCCACAGTCTACAACCAAAATTCAAAGTCTATTCTGAGATTCATGCAATCTCTAAACTGTCATGGTAAGAAATACTGAACCAAAGCAAGACCAAAAGCCAGCTAGGCAAACTCCAACCTCAGCATCCCCATGTCTGATGTCAAAGCTATCTTTGATCTCTAATTCCTTTATCTTTATTGAATGTAACAAACATCTTTCTCTTTAGCTGGTTGTACTCTGCCAGCTTTTCTCAGAACATATCCCATGGCTCTGATGTTTTTCTAACATCTTGGTTTCTCCAAGGCAACTTCAATTTCAAAGCTTCTTATTCCATCGTCTGGGCTTCATACATGATCTTCTGGAATTATAGGTATATACCACCATACCTGGACCTGAGCTTTTCATGGCTATATTTCCTGAAGAACTGCAGCAAAAGCCCGTGTCTTCTGGATCTCAAGTGTGTCTTCCATTTCTAGATTGTAGTTAACTACAGATTAAAAAGTCCAAACTACTGCTTGTTCAGCTGAAAACACAAACAATATGCTTAGCTGAGGAGGATCTTGCCCTGAAATCACCATTTTCTCAATCTCTTTATCTCCTTGAACACATAATTCAGTTTTATTTCACTTCCTGGTACCCATTTATTATTACATGAACCATACATTTTGTATTTTTATTTTGTAAGCTTGCTGCACTTAATCAGAATGTTTCTCCTAAAACTAACCAGAGAATAACATCATTTCTATGCTTTTTTGAGACTTCCATTGTCAATACAATTAATATAAATCTCTGCACCTCAGCTTCAGGTAGACTTTCAGACAAAGGCAAAAAGCAGTCACATTCTTCACCAAAATATCACAAGACAGTCTCTAGGCCAAAAATTGAAGCTCTGTTCTACTGAAATCTCTTGAGCCAGGTCTGCACAGTTCAAGTCACTCTCCGTAACAAATTCTTCCATATCCCCACAAGTAAAACCCATTAAGCTCTACTTGAAGCATTCACCTGCTTTCCAAATCCAAAGTGCCCAAATCCACATTTTTCCAAATAAAAGCATAGTCTGGCCTATCACAGCAATACCCCAGTCCCCGCTACCAATTTTTATCTTAGAATTTTACTGCTATGAACAGACACCATGACCAAGGCAACTCTTATAAGGACAACATTTAATTGGAGCTGGCTTATTGGTTCAAATGTTAAGTCCACTATCATTAAGGTGAAAACATGGCAGTGAGAGTTCATGTTCCATAATGAGACAGTGACAATTTTGCTGAGCCAAATAGTAAAATTTTATATATTTACACAGTATATGGCTTAATATTTATAACCCAAAGAAAGCTTTAGAAAATTAATCAAATGGGCTTTCAAATGTTGAATACTTTTTGTTTGTTTGTTTGTTCGTTTGTTTGAGACAGGGTTTCTCTGTGTAGCCCTGGCTGTCCTGGAACTCACCATGCAGACCAGGCTGGCCTCAAACTCTCAAACCTGACTGCCTCTGCCTCCCAAGTGCTGGAATTAAAGGTGTATACCACCACTACCTGGCTTTTTTTTAAAATATATTTTAATGTGAACAATAATATTGAACTATATTTGTTTATAAATGTTGGCTCTTTTTATACATTAGTAATTAGTAATTTTTTCACTTTGTTGCATTTTCTTACATCTGATTTTTGAATATGATAGAGAAGTCCCAGAAATGGCTGAATTGTTCCCCTAAATAAAAGTACTCTGACTAGAGTTCATCTATTTTTTTCTCTCTGGAATATTCTTGAAAGATTGTTTTTATAAGCTCAATAAGTTTTTTTGTTTGTTTGTTTCCCTTCCCTTCTACCAAATACTGAAATATTATTCTTTTGTATGAGTGTTAAATATTTTTGTTATATGACATTTTTGGTTCCTGTTGTGTCCTATTTGGTTTTAAATATGTGTCTTCTCTGAGGATATTGGAAAACAACTAAGGCTTCATTTTATTATTTCTGAGGAATTTATATTATAAAATTGTTGGCCAGTAAATAAGTTGCATTTATAAATGGTAATTTTTCACTACCTTGATCTTTTACTATTAAAATTGTAGACAGTTACAAAAAGAAATTATCAATCTTTTCACTGAATTGATTTAAATTCTGACTAAAGTCAAGAGGAAAAAAATAACATAAGAGCTATCTCATGCTATAGTATGATAAAAAAACCATGAATTTTAAAACCATTGTTTCACTACTGCCATAAGTGCATTGATGAAAATACTAGTCCAAAATATTTTATGCTTTAATTTTCTTTTTATTTGAATCTCACACCTTATTATTTATAGTTAATTGGAAATTAATATAAAACAATGTACAATATTAAAGTTTAAATAATTGGTAAGGCTCAGTATCCATTTGATATGGCTACACAAGTGCTCTAGCTCACATTTGAAATATGAATGATTTGTGTCTTAATTCATAGTGCAAAATATTGCCTTTCCATCCTTAGCTTTGTGATTTGGCCAATTAATGCTGCACTTCAGTGCTCAGTTCAAGCCCTGGCATTTCAGATGGCAAGTGTCCTTTAGAGGACCTCATGGACCCAGAGGAAGCATTGGGTATACAAGGCCAAGAAGATATGACAATTCTCTATTAAGACAATACGAGCATTTTTTTTTTGCAACAGATTTGAATTTATTATAAGAAATTGAAGTAAAGATCAGGACAAGATGAAGATGTTGCCACGCAATGACAGCAGTATATAAAGCCATTGCAGTTTGGATCTATGATGCAGTTCTAGGGCCATCTTCATTTGAAAATTTGACAAGTGCTTTTGCTTTATAACCTTGTTTCACAAAATTATACAATCTTATTTTAATTTGTCCACAAAGAAAATCTTGACCGATCTCTTCTTGGATAAAGAACTTGGACCTGGAGAGATACCACAGCATGCAAGAATTCTGGCTGTTCTTCCAGAGTCTCTGGGTTGGAGTCTCAGTGTGCACATGAAGGATCACAACACCATACCCACAGCATCCACTGCCCTCTTCTGGCCACCACAGACATTACAAGCACATGTGCACATACAGAGAGGCAAAATCTATACATGTAAATAAAAATAAAAGTAAAATGGAAAAAAGTCTATAGTTTGCTAATAGCCATA
>NW_022196905.1:4169600-4181038 GCF_008632895.1 Mastomys coucha
TGGAAGGAACCCAAGTCACTGGGCTGGCAGAGTTCCTGTGTGCCTGGTCCCGCTGGTCCCAGTTACTCAGCATATTTTTTTTAAAAAATGCTGATAGTAGGTATCCTTCTAGGAAAGAAACAGTCCACCATGCTATATCACAATAGTAGAAGAATTCAAAGTAAGAGCAAATAAATAATTGTGTCAAAATCTTAAGTTCTACATTGTTTACTATTTGCTTTCTGTATATGTGACCTAGTTTCATGTCTGTTGCCATGATAAAATACTCTGCCCAACTTAGGAGAGGAAGGGATTTATTTTGGCTTATGATTCCCAGGATTCAGTCCATCACTGTAAGGAAATTACAGAGATAGGAGCTTGAGATGGTTACACCACATCCACAGTGAAGAATAGTGAGAAACAAATGAAACAGTGCTACCTAACTGCTTGCTTGTTTATCTAACCTTCACCTCTCCTTTATATAGTTCAAGGTCCCTCGTCTAGGGAATGGTGCCACCCAAAACGGGCTGGTTCTACATATCATTTTTTTCTGTGCTATAAAGACACACCCAAAAGATAATAGAATCTAGACTATTCCTTAATCAAGAGATTCTAGGTTTTGTCAAATTAACCATCAAAATTTACCAGCACAATAGGCAATTCAATTTTGACAAGTATACTTCAATTGAGTAAAAATATTTTATTTTTTTTCTTTTAGCAGGATTTAAGATTAGGAGAAAAGCAAAAATATATTAGATTGTTTCTATTATACAGCTCTTGAAGAAGTTTCAGTTCAGGAATGTTTTCGTATGGTCCTGACTCAAGCTGAGACACATGTATCTCCTTTAAATACAAAGTCCACTTAAAAGAAGTTCTTGGCTTTTTAAATTTTAATTAATTTATTTATTCTTCTCTCATATATTATATCCTGACTGCAGTTCCCCCATCCTCCTTTCCTCCCAGTACCTATATCCTACCTCCTCTCCTCCCAAAATCTAAACCTCTTTCCTTTACTTTCAGAAAAGAGCAGGCCTCTCATGGGTATCAACCAAACATAGAATATTAAATTACAATGAGAATAGGCACTTACCCGCATATTGAGGCAGGATAAGGCAACCCAATGAGAGGAAAAGGGTCTTAAAAGCAGATAAAAGTGTCAGAGACACCCCTACTCCCAGTGTTGCAAGTTCTGAGCTGCAAAGCCATAACTTATATTCAAAGGACCTAGGTCAGACTTGTTGATTGTTGCATCAGTCTCTATGAGCCACTGTGAGCCCTGGTTACTTGATTTTCTGAGTCAGTGTTTTTGTGATGTCCTTGACCTCCTGGCTCCTACAATCTCATCCCTTTTCAAGCAGAATTTCCAAGGCTCTGCCTAATTTTTTGTTTGGCTGCATATTTCTACATTTGCTCATATCAACTGCTAGATGAAGCCTCTCTGATAACATTTATGGTAGGACTTGGTCTAGGAGTATAGTAGAATATTATTAGGAATCATTTCACTAACCTTTCTTTTGACAGTCTGTTTTCCTCCAATCCTAGGTTTTTGGGTTATCTAGCATCTGGCTTCTGGCCATTGAGGTAGTGTCAGCATTGGCTCCTTGCTTCTTGGACCAGTCATTGGTTGGCTGCTCCCACATGTTCTGTGCCACTTTTACTCCAGAACATCTTTTAGGCATGGCAAATTGCATATCAAGGGTTTTGTGACTGAGTTGGTGTCCCAGAAAGTCCACTGAAAGCCTTGGTGGGTTACAGAGAATGGCCAGTTTAGCCTCCTTATCCTCCATTACTAGGAGTCTCTGCTAGTCAGCATCTTAGATTCCATGGACTTTCAATTGTAGTATGATTCTAACTCAACCCCCAAATACCCTCTAGTTCCACTTACCTACCTGTATTGTTTTTCTCTACTCCCACTCCTGTACCTTATCTGTCCTGTTCCATTCCCACTCTTCCCCAGACCACTAACAAAATCTCTCCTGTGTTCCCTTCCCAGGGAGATCCATTATATCCCCCATTGAGCCCTCCTCGTTACTTATTCTCTCTGGTGCTCTGGGGCTCTGAGGTATAACTTGATCATCCACAATATATACAATCAGGTCTGATGTCAGAATTAGAACAGAAAAAAATGGACAACAGGATAACATCTTTTTGCAGTGAGTTAGGTCATACACAAAACGAGATGAAGCATACTGAATGAATACAAGACAAAGGATACATTTAAAACTACAATTGGCATTGATGTAGCAATGAATAAATAAGAAATATGAAATAAAAATAGATGAGTCCATGCTAGCATAAATGTAGGAATGAGTCAATAAATTTGAAAAGCATATTAGAAATAATTATTTCTAGGCAAAAGCCAAATTAAACAGTGAAAAAGAATTTAAAAATAGAAGATTTTTTCATTAATTATTTAGTTATTAACTTTACATCCTGGTATATTCCTAGCCCCTTCCTCCCAGTCCCTCTTCTCACACAGGCCTTCCCTCAACCCCCTCACCTTCTCCTCTGAGAAAGGGAAGAATCCCCCCTAGGTATCAAGCAACCTGGCATAAGAAGTCAATGCAGGATTAAACTCATCCTATCCCAGTGAGGCCAGATAAGCTGACCCAGTGAGAATAACAAGATCCACAGGTAAGCAACAAAGTCACGAACAGCTTCTTCTCCAGTTGTTGTGGGAGCTGCATAAATGCCAAGCTGGGTATCTGCTATATATATGTGGGTGCCTAGGTTTAGTGCATGTACACTCTTTGATTACTGATTTAGTCTCTGTAAGTCAGCAAGGATCTAGGTTAGTTGATTCTGTTGGACTTCCTGTGGAGTCCCTATCTCCTTCTGGTCACTCAGTACTTCCCCTGATCCTTCCACAAGATTCTGTGAGCTCCATCCAATGTTTGGCTGAAGTTATCAGCATCTGTTTCCATCAACTGCTGAATGAAACCTCTCAGAAGACAGTTGTAATAGACTTCAACCTGTAAGCATGACAGAGTATCATTAATAGTGTGAGGAATTAGTTCATGCCTATGGGATAGGTTTCAAGTTGGACCAGAGATCTCCCATCTCTGATTTCTAGTCTCTCTCCCCCACCTTATTCTCCTCCCCATTCTTCCCCCAACCACTCCCCCCACATCCACATCTGATGACTATTTTACTTTCACTTCTGAGGGGAACTCAAGTATTCCCCCTTGGGTCCTCCTTGTTATTTGGCTTCTTTGAGTCTGTGTAGTGTAGCATGGTTACTCTGTACTTTACGGAGACTATCCATTTATGTGAGCATATTCCATGTGTGTCCTTTTAGGTCTGGCCTAACTTTGGATGATATTTTCTAGTTCCATACAGGTGCCTGTAAATTAGTATTTCATTATGTAAATGAATCACATTTTCTTTATTCATTCTTCAACTGAGGAACATCTGGGTTGTTTCCAATGTCTGGCTATTACAAATAAAACTGCTATATACATACTTGAGCAAGTGTCCTTGTGGCATGGTAGAAGAACTTTTGGGTATATGCCCAGAAGTGGTATAGCTGGGTCTTGAGATATATCTATTCTCAATTTTCTGAGAAACTGCCAAATTGATTTCCTTAGTGACTGTACAAGTTTGCACATTAACCAGCAAAACAGGACTGTTCCCCTTGTTCTATATCCTCACCACCATATGCTGTTGCTTGACTTTTTGATCTTAGCTATTTTAAAGGGTATATGGAAAAATCTCAGAGTAGTTTTGATTTATATTTCTTTGATGACTAAGAACATTGAACATTAAGTATTTTTACGCTATTCAAGATTCCTCTGTTAAGAATTATATTTAGTTCTGTGGCCCATTTTTAAATTGGGCTTTTGGGTTTGTTGGTGTCAAATTTCTTGAGTTCTTTATATATTTTGAACATGATATGCTTGGGGAATCCTTTGTAGATTTGTAATCAGTAAGGGGAACTTGAAGTCCCATGCCTAACATGGTGCCATAGGTTAGATTATCATGAAAGTCCCCCATGGTCATACTGTATAATTGGATACAAGGGCTAACAGAAGAGATATTTGTGGTAAAGAAGAGAATTTCCTCCATGAGCCAGGTATCTTCTAATCATTGTATAATAGTGATTAAGTCCAAGAAGGGCAAACCCAAATTCACATTGGAAGAGAAAAAACAAAGTAGGCTCAGGAGTTAACTGCCACAGGAAAAAGAATGGAGGATAGATGCACCAAAGCATTCCCAGGCTGATGAGAAATTAATAAAAACAGTATGTACATTATATCTCTTGGTTCTGGTCTTCTTCTGGCTCTGTCATCATCCTCTGCTCCATGACCAAGCGAACTTCTCTTGAGGGTGCCCATATTGGTACACTTGCATCCTGGGGGAAAACAAAAACATAATTTTACCTCCTTGTCAGAAGTGGAGCTTGATGGCTGCCATTGAGAGATTATTGGGTTCCTCTATCTAACTAACAGAAGGGTACAGTCCCTCAGCAAAAATAGCCAATTTTTTTAAGCAGGACTCAGCCCTTTCTCATCAAAGAGAAAGTTCACATGAAACTTTCCACTAATGCTAGGTCGGATCTCTTTTGGATTCTTGGGAGGTGACCGGAGCAAGTGCTCACTTCAAGGAGAGATTTTCTCTTTCTACAATTACTTGACCTTGAAGATTATAAGATATCTCTCCAGAATGAGTGACTGATCTTCCATGAGGATAAAAAGGGACTGAACTGCTGAGATGAATAAGCTGATCTATTTTGTAAGTCTTGAGTGCCCAAGGCATTCCAATTACCAGTGTTGTTGATTTCAGGGTCTTAATAGCATCAAAGCCTTTTCACCTGCCATGGTTACTCATCGCATACGCAAAGGTTGAGAAAGTAACTACTACAACATGCACATACCTAAGATTACCAAAGGTTGGGTAATGGGTGACATCTATTTGCCAGACTGAACTAAGTAGCACACCTCTAGGGTTAACTCTTGATCTGCCAAGGGACCCCAATGATGCAAGAAGTACACACTTTGCACAGAACCTTGTAAGATATTAAATTGGAACATGGGCAATTTGAACAAGAAGCTTATGTAAATTCTGAGGGGAAAAATGAAATTGCTTATATAATATTCTTGCTTCTTCTAGCATTCAATGTCTACAGCCAGAATCAATCAGGGTATCAGTTCTTTCATTTCCTTCTGCTAACATGCCAGGCAATTTAGAATGTGATCTTATGTGTGACATGAACCAGCAATGTGCCCTATTCTCAAGATCCTTCTGGATAGATCACATGAAGGGTAAGAACAGCTTGTGCTGCATATTGGATATCTGGGAAAGTATTAAATGATTCCTGTTGGCAACACTCAAAAATTTTCAGGAGTCCAAATAATTTACCTAGATACACTGAGCTATGGTAGTTGTGTACTTTTCCCCAGGTCTTTGGATAAGAACCACACATCTGGCTTTATTTGCATCAGAAAAGATGACAGTTGCCTTAGGGATGGGGTAAGAGCTAAGTATGCTAAATGTTTTAACTATAATTGGCAGCTGGGACAAAGCAGAAAGACATTTGTCTGGTGACATGTGATTATCCAAGGAGCCTGTGCACCCCACCACTATTTCTTGAAAGCTAATGGAATCTGCCCATAATTATTGAGAATGTCATAAGGAGAATGGTAGAATTATTTTGTCTGCTTCCCTGTTATAAGTTCTCCTTGCTAAGCCTCTCTCCTAAAGGGTGAGGCAGAAGGCAATCTCAAACTTTGAGGTAATCTGAAGTAAATCAGAGTGGGCCTGGTGCAACCACATGAGGGGCCCATTCCAGCATAACCCTCCTATGACCCCATCAAGGGACCACAGAATTATGCCCCTAAGGAGTTTCCTTGGGTCATGCCATACCAGAGTTGATACAGAAAGGAGAACCATAACTTTCTGTAGTAGGTGATGTTAGTTTACCCCAGTGAAGGGTTGCTAGGTCCCTCCAAGAGAGAAAAGAGGAGCCTCCTGTCCTGATCCAGAATAGACAGGAAAGGTTTGAGCCAGTTAACAATTCAACATAATTGTAATTCCATGAGGGAGTAGGACTCTTTTGCCATAATGGAGAAGCCCAGGGGCTTATTCTTGTCAGAAATAGATAAAAGCCAAGGAAGGCATGGGGGGAACTCTTTGAATCTTTTCAGGAGCAACCATCAAATTGAGTTTTTGTAAGTTAAGTAACAATTGAGAGGATACATTTTCAAGGCTAGGATGTGCAATCATAATATCATCCATGTTATGGACTACTAATACAAAACCCGAACATTTTAAATGTCAATTCAAAGCTCCTTGCTTTTGCAGAAGATAGAAATTCACACTATCTTTTAACTTTACATTGATAATCTTGCTTTGACCTTTCTCTTGTGTCTATAATTAAACAACTATATAAAAAGTTTCTAGACTTCTGCATTAATATCTTCTTTTATTCCCAATACTGGATTTCTACATCTTTTTTTTTTTCTTTTGAAGGACAAGCAGTTTGGCAGCACAAACTCAGGAAATGCTGATGACTCCAAGCCATTGGAATCTGATTCTTCTCCCCCTTCACATTAGTTTGTCAAGACCTTGTCTGCTCCATTACCACAATAGAAGCTCACATGAGATTTCCTAGCTGGAAGACTGTTAGATTTGCTTGGCAGCATTGTGGATCATATCTACATTACTGACTAGCAGCTCTCTGAGTTTTATTGTTTCTACTGAAACTACACATTTAGTGAAGAGCATACAGCAATTCTTTCCCAAAGAATGTTAGTACCAGCATGCTCCTTTCTCCTTCTGAGCATGATAACTATCAAATATGTTATGTAAAAAGAATCAAGCGCCTTTCTACCTCCCTTTTCACCTAGGAGGAGGAAGGACCAGCCAGGGGGCACAGACCTCAGAATTGGCAGGACAGCTAGCACAGGATCCTTCTTACCTCCCTCTTCACCTAGGAGGAAGTTCTGCAGATCCACAGCCCTATCTGCCCCTTCCCCGCAAGCAGAGAACTTGTCTTTGGGGAGGGCTCCAACCCAGAGACTCAGATGAGATCTCCATTTTCTCTCTGGTAACCTTCTAAGGTGGGACCAGCCAGAAGGCACAAGCCTCAGAAAAAGCAGGGCAGCCAGTGCAGGATCCTTTCTACCTCCCTCTTCACCTAGGAGGAGGTTCCGCAGATCCACGGCCCTGTCTGCCTCTTCCCTACAAGTGGAGAGTCAGTCTCTAGGGATTGTTCTGACCCCAGGACTCAAGTGGGACAACTGATTCACAGCCCACTGCACACAGGTCTTACCTGAGGAGAGCTGAACACCCAGAAGTGCTGACACAGGCTTACAGACAAACAGGAGGAACAAGCTCCAGCCAGAGACAGCAAGAACATCTAACACCAGAGATGAACAGATGGTGAAAGGCAAATGCAAGAATCTTACCAACAAAAACCAAGACTACTTGGCTTCATCAGAACTTAGTACTCTCACCACAACAAGTCCTGGATATCCCAAAATACCAGAAAAGCAAGATTTGGATCTAAAATCATATCTCATGATAGTGATAGAGGAATTTAAGAAGAGCATGAATAACTCCCTTAAAGAAATACAGGAAAATACAGGTAAACAGGTCAAGCCCTTAAAGAGGAATCTTAAAGAATTATAGGAGAACACAAGTAAACAAGTAGAAGTCCTTCAAGAGGAAACACAAAAATCTCTTAAAGAATTACAGGAAAGCACAACCAAACAGGAGAAAGAATTGAACAAAACCATCCAGGACCTAAAAATGGAAGGAAAAACAGTTAAGAAATCACAAAGAGAGACAACTCTGGAGATACAAATCCTAGAAAAGAAGTCAGAAACCATAGATGCAAGCATCACCAAGAGAATACAAGAGATTGAAGAGAGAATCTCAGGTGCAGAAGATACCATAGAAAACCTTGACACAACAGTCAAACAAAACTCAAAACACAAAAAGCTCCTAACCCAAAACATCCAGAAAATCCAGGACACAATGAGAAGACCAAACCTAAGGATAATAGGTATAGAAAAAAGTGAAGACCTCCAAATTAAAGGACCAGTAAATATCTTCAACAAAATTATAGAAGAAACCTTCCCTAACCTAAAGAAAGAGATGCCCACGAACATACAAGAAGTTTATAGAACTCCAAATAGACTGGACCTGAAAAGAAATTCCTCCCGCCACATAATAGTCAAAACACCAAATACACAAAACAAAGAAAATATTAAAAGCAATGAGGGGAAAAGGTCAAGTAACATATAATGGCAGGCCTATCAGAATTACACCAGACTTCTCCAGAGACTATGAAAGCCAGAAGATCACAGGTTGATGTCATACAAACCTTAAGAGAACACAAATGCCAGCTCAGGCTACTATATCCATCAAAAATCTCATTTACCATAGATAGAGAAAACAAAGTATTCCATGACAAAACCAAATTTTCACAATATATTTCCACAAATCAAGCCCTTCAAAGGGTAATAAATGGAAAATTTCAACACAAGAAGGGAAACTACATCCTAGCAAAAGCAAAAAAGTTATTTTCCAACAAAATTAAAAGAAGAGAGGCACATGAACTGATTTCTAACTCTAAAACCAAAAATAACAGGAAGCAACAATTACCTTTCTTTAATATCTATTGATATCAATGGACTCAATTCTCCAATAAAAAAACATAGACTATCAGATTGGGTAAGTAAACAGGACCCAACATTTTGTTGCATACAGGAAGCCCACCTCAGTGACAAAGACAGACACTACCTCAGAATAAAAGGATGGAAAACAATTTTCCAAGCCAATGATCCCAAGAACAAAAGGTGGAGTAGCCATTCTAATATTGAATAAAATCGACTTTCACCCTAAAGTGATCAGAAAAGATAAGGAGGGACATTTCATATTCATCAAAGGTGTGATCTACCAAGAGGAACTTTCAATTCTGAATCTCTATGCTCCAAATGCAAGGGAATCTATATTCATAGAAGAAACTTTACTAAAGCTCAAAGAACACATTGTACAGCACACAATAGTGGGAGATTTCAACACCCCACTCTCTGCAATGTACAGATCATGGAAACAGAAACTAAACAGAGGCATGGTGAGACTAACAGAAGTTATGAAACAGAAGTATGTAACAGATATCTATAGAACTTTTTATCCTAAAACAAAAGGGTATACCTTCTTCTCAGCACATCATGGTACCTTCTCCAAAATTGACCATATAATTGGTTACAGATCAGGCCTCAACAGATACAAGAACATTGAAATATTTCCTTGCATCTTATCAGATCATGATGGACTAATACTGCTCCTCAATAACAGCATAAACAATAGAATGCCCACATATACATGGAAGATCAACAACACTCTACTCAATGACAAATTGGTAAAGGAAGAAATAAAGTAAGAAATTAAAGACTTTCTAGAGTTTAATGACGAAGCCAAAAGATACCCAAACTTATGGGACAAAATGAAACCAGTACTAAGAGGAAAACTCATAGGTTTAAGTGCCTCCAAAAAGAAACTGGACAGAGCATATACAAGCAATTTGACAGCACATCTGAATGCTCTAGAACAAAAAGAAGCAAATTCGCCCCAGAGGAGTCAAAGGCAGGAAATCATCAAACTCAGGGCTGAAATCAACCAAATAAAAACAAAAAGAGCTATACAAAGAATCAACTAAACCAGGAGCTGGTTCTTTGAGAAAATTAACAAAATAGATAAACCCTTAGCCCAACTAACTAGAGGGCACAGAGACAGTATCCTAATTAACAAGATCAGAAATGAAAAGGGAGACATAACAACAGACACTGAGGAAATCCAAAAAATCATGAGATTCTACTACAAAAGCCTGTACTCAACAAAACTGGAAAACCTGAATGAAATGGACAATTTTCTACACATACCAGATACCAAAGTTAAATCAAGATCAGGTCAATGATCTAAATAGTCCCATATATGCTAATGAAATAAAGAGTCATTAATAGTCTCCCAACCAAAAAAAAAGCCCAAGACCAGATGAGTTTAGTGCAGAGTTTTATCAGACCTTCAAAGAAAACCTAATACCAATACTCCTCAAACTATTCCACATCATAGAAACAGAAGGTACTCTACCCAATTCGTTCTATGAAGCCATAATGACTCTCATACCTAAACAACATAAAGACCTAACAAAGAAAAAAAACTTCAGACCAATTTCCCTTATGAATATCGATGCAAAAATACTAAATAAAATTCTTCCAAACCAAATCAAAGAATGCATCAAAACAATCAACCATCATGATCAAGTAGGCTTCATCCCAGGGATGCAGGGATGGTTCAATATTCATAAATTCATTAACGTAATTCACTATATAAACAAACTCAAAGAAAAAACCATATGATCATCTCATTACATGTTGAGAAAGTATTTGACAAAATCCAACATCCCTTTATGATAAAAGTCTTTGTAATATCAGGAATTCAAGGCCCATACTTAAACATAGTAAAAGAAATATACAGCAAACCAGTAGCCAACATCAAACCAAATGGAGAGAAATCAGGTAATAGACAAGGCTGCCCACTCTCTCCCTGCTTATTCAATATTGTACTTGACATCCTAGCCAGAGCAATTAGACAACACAAGGAGATCAAAGGGATACGAATTGGAAAGAAAGAAGTCAAATTATCACTATTTACTGATGATATCATAGTATACTTAAGTGACCCCAAAAATTCTACCATAGAGCTCCTAAACCTGATAAAAAACTTCAGCAAAGTAGCTGGATAAAAAATTAACTCAAGCAAATCAGAGGCCTTCCTATACACAAAGGATAAACAGGCTGAGAAAGAAATTAGGGAAAACACCCTTCACAATAGTCACAAATAGTATAAAATACATTGGTGTTACTCTAACTAAGCAAGTAAAAGATCTGTTTGAGAAAAACTTCAAGTCTCTGACAAAGGAAATTGAAGAAGTTCTCAGAAGTTGGAAAGATCTTCCTTGCTTGTGGATTGGCAGGATTAATATAGTAAAAATGACCATCTTGCCAAAAGCAATCAACAGGTTCAATGCAATCTCCATCAAAATTCTGACTAAATTCTACACAGACTTAGAAAGAGCAATTTGCAAATTCATCTGGAACAACAAAAGACCCAGGATAGCTAAAACTATTCTCTACAATAAAGGAACCTCTGGTGAAATCACAATCCTGGACCTTAAGCTGTACTACAGAGCAATTGTGATAAAAACTGCATGGTATTGATACAGTGGCAGGCAGGTAGATCAATGGAACAGAATTGAAGACCCAGAAATAAACCCACACACTTATGGTCACTTGATCTTTGACAAAGGAGCTAAAACCATACAGTGGAAAAAAGACAGCATTTTCAACAAATGGTGCTGGCTCAACTGGAGGTTAGCATGTAGAGGAAAGCAAATTGATCCATTCTTATCTCCTTGTACAAAGCTCAAGTCCAAGTGGATCAAGGACCTCCAC
>NW_022196905.1:4181102-4220848 GCF_008632895.1 Mastomys coucha
ATACACTGAAACTAATAGAAAAGAAAGTGGGGAAGAGCCTTGAGTACATAGGCACAGGGGAAAATTTCCTGAACAGAACATCAATAGCTTATGCCCCAGATCAAGAATCGACAAATGGGACTTCATAAAATTGCAAAGCTTTTGTAAGGCTAAAGACACTATCAATAGGACAAAACGGCAACCAAAAATTGGAAAAGATCTTTACCAATCCTATATCTGATAGAGGGCTAATATCCAATATATACAAAGAACTCAAGAAGTTAGACTCCAGAGAAACAAATAAACCGATTAAAAAATGGAGTACAGAGCTAAACAAAGAATTGTCAACTGATGAATACTGAATGGCTGATAAGTACCTAAAGGAATGTTCAACATCCTTAGTAATCAGGGAATTGCAAATCAAAACAACCCTGAGATTCCACCTCACACCAGTCAGAGTGGCTAGGATAAAAAACTCAGGTGACAGCAGATGCTGGAGAGGTTGTGGAGAAAAAGGAACACTCCTTCATTGTTGGTGGGATTGCAAACTGGTACAACCACTCTGGAAATCAGTTTGGCGGTTCCTCCAGAAATTGGACATAGTACTAGCAGAGTTCCTAGCTATACCACTCCTGGGCATATCCCCAGAAGATGCTTCAACATGTAATAAGGACACATCCTCCACCATGTTCATGGCAGTCTTATTTATAATAGCCAGAAACTGGAAACAACCCAGATGTCCCTCAACAGAGGAATGGATACAGAAAATGTGCTATATCTATACAATGTAGTACTACTTAGCTATTAAATACAATGAACTTATCAAATTCTTGGGGGAAATGGATGGACATCAAGAATATCATCCTGAGTGAGGTAACCCAACCACAAAAGAACACACGTGGTATGAATTCTCTGATAAGTGGATATTAGCCTAGAAGATCGGAATATACAAAGTACAATCCACAACCACAAGAAACTCAAGAAGAAGAAAGACCAAAATGTGGATACTTCCTTCCTTCTTAAAAGGGGGAACAAAATACCCATGGAAGGGTTTTCAGAGACAAACTATGGAGCAGAGACTGAAGGAAGGACAATCCAGAGACTGCTCCACCTGGGAATCCTTCCCATATTCAGTCATCAAATCCAGACACTATTGTGGATGTCAGCAAGTGCTGGTTGACAGGAGCCTGATATAGCTGTCTCCTGAGAGGCTCTGACAGTACCTGACTAGTACAGAAGTAGAGGCTCACAGCCATCCATTGGACTGAGTACATGGTCCCCAACGAAGGAGCTAGAGAAAGGACCCAAAGAGCTGAAGGGTTTGCAGCTCCTTTGGATGAACAACAATATGACCTCAGAGCTCCCAGGGACTAAAACTCTAACCAAAGAGTACACATGGGGGGACTCATGGCTCCAGTAGCATGTGTATAGCAGAGGATGGCCAAGTCAGTCATCAATGGAAGGAGAGGCCCTGTGAAGGTTCTATGCCCCAGTGTAGGGGATTGCCAGGGCCAGGAAGTGGGAGAGGGTGATGTGGTGAGCAGGGGGAGGGGGATGGGAACAGAGTATTGTTTTAATTTTTGTTTTTGTTTTATGCTATTTTTTCTAATTTTATTTTGTTTTTCTTTTTTCTTTTGGAGGGGAGCCTGGGAAAGGAGATATTGTAAATAAAGAAAACATCTAATAAAAAAAAGATTCAAGCAACATTAGTCTATCCTCAGCTGATTTATTTCACTTAGCATAATTGTCAGCCCATACTGTAAGCAAATTGAACTTTCTAATTGCAAAATTGCATTATATTCATTAGTAAATTTTCTTTACTTGTTCAACCACTCATTGGCTGATAGCTAGATACACTTTTTGCCTACAGTTAATGATGCATCTGTGAACTTGTCAGTGCATACATCTCTTTGAGGTCCTGATGCCATTTTATTTGGATACCTTGGAGACTTATTAATGATTCTGATGGCAATTAGTAAAGTTCAGGATCTCTTGTATATTTTATGGTCATCTCTTGATAGATGTTTATTCAAGTCTTTTTCCATTTCTATTGAGTATATCTTGGTTTTGTATTCACTATTGCGTTTAGATGATATTCAGATTTTGGATATTAATCACTTCTCAGTCCCATGATCAGCACTTGTTTTTCCTTATCCTATATGTGAAAAAGTCCCCACCTCCTTGTCTTATTTGTCTCCAGTTATTTTTATTCACTATGTTCCTCTATTTAAAGTTTTGGGTTGTGTTCCTGACTTATGATAACTAGTATAAGAAAGAACTGAGAATGGCAGAATCTGTGAGTCAGTAAAAATAGTGTGGGGGACATTAGAAAATTTATCTGGTACACAGGCCATACTAAAGAAGCATTTAAAATTTGCCATGAAGTTGGTTTGGCTTGTTGAAAAGTTTAACTCAGGATCGTTAGACTGAGAAGAAAATAACCCCTTAACACATATATTTCCTCTCTCCTTTTCTTGGATTCATTCAGTTAACATCTGCCTATAAACTTGGAGGCAAATATTTTAAAATATGGTATTAAGTAGAGAGAATATACACATTATCTACTTTACAGGAAGATAATTTACTTGGAATATAAAATCTAAGAGATTCATTTATATCAAATGAAAGTTCTACTTTTAATAAATTATCTTGGATTTTTCGAGTGTTTGGGAGGAATACCTAAATTGAGCATATATATCTATTTGATATATATACATCAAAGGAGTTCCAAGGTCAACTGAAAAATTAATGGAGTGCCATTAATTGGAAATAAACTGATCACTGATTTCTGAATATTAATTATGCATTTATGGATAATTATTTGTTTTCAAATAAGTTCCAAATAAATATTTTAAATACATAATTTATAGAATCAGGAAGACAAGGTAAAAATATACTCATTTATCTAGACTGTGAAATTTAGTTTTTACTAAAATTATAGAAGCAACATTTTATCATTTAGAAGTTAGTTATAAAGATGCCCAGAACAAAAACAATAATTATGAAGTTGATTAAAGTTAATTATATGGAAAAGGTGTTTTCTTGACTTCAGCTAAATATTTCTAAATTTTGTTACATATCAATTTTAATGATATATTATATTTTCATAAAATCAGCATAGCAGTATGGTCTCTAATATTATAAGTATAATTGATCATTACATGCATTAAATTCCATGATTAAAAAAAGCATAGGTTGATACATTAATACAGAGTGGCTTATGAAACCCTTCACTATACATCAATGCGAACTTCAAGAGCTTATTAGGAGTCATGATTCCAAGGACCTCACTTTCCTTAATGAATCAGAGTTTACTGGGATAGAGCCCTAGCCTTTCTTCAGTTAGGTTTCCCAAATAAACTAAATGACATTTATTTTGACAGCAAATTATTTAAAAGATCTAACTGCTTTTCAGAAATAAAGGTACTATAGAGCAGTCATGGTTATCTTTCTACCAATGAGTAGTGGCATCTAGTTTTCAGCCTAGAGCCAATTTGGGAGGTTGGGTTTGCATGAAAAAGTCCTGCCAAAACACACTATCTCCTTTTGAAATCTGAAGAGTTTGACCTGTAGCAAGTCATTTGTCTTAAATGTTCTATAGAGGCTTTATAAGACATAACAGCTGAATTCAGAAATATAGGGATTCTGGGGTTTATTTCATCACATCTTACAAAAACTAAGCTTATTCAAAGACAAATATTTTTTAAAGTTATCATGCCAACTTACCATAAATACATGCAGGGTCTGTTGTTCCTCATCCCCATAAAGTCTTAACATTCCCACTTTTTTCTTGTAAACTGTTGGAATGTGGTAATATCTAGGTTTTGTTGTGATTTGTATTTTACTGAAGGGTAATAAAGTTAAATTTGCTACTCTCAGTATTTTTATACTGTATCATGTACATATTTGTCTCATGTTTTAAGTTAGAAACACCTCTGTTCATGATTTTCAACAAACCTCAACTTGAAGGTTTCAATTTTTTTTGGACACAATTGTATACTGATTTATTGCTGTTCTCAGAATCATGTTTATCTTATCTGTATTGTTTTAATGCTTAGTTAAAGTGCTACCAAAACCAATAAAAGGGTATATATATATATATATATATATATGTATATATATATATATATATATATATTGAAATATTCACATACGTGAAATACAAATAAGGTGATGACTGACAAACTGTGTCTTTCCAGTGCAGAATAATGAGTTCTTAATTTTTCAACTATATTTATTCTCAAAACAATCAATATCGTTATTATAATGGATTAGATATACTACTGCTGAGCAACAAGCAGTGAGATATTGGCACATCCTCTAATGAGCTAATTGCAAGGGTTTCGAGACTGGAGAGATGGCTCAGTAAAAATACACTGAATACTCTGGCAGAGTACCTGGATTCCATTTCAGCAACTGACTGGTGGCTAACTCATAGCTGTCCATACCTTCAGTCCCAGGGGATATGACATACTCTTCTGGTCTTTGTGTATAACAAACATGCATGTGTTGCACAAATTTATATACAAACCAACCACTCTTACACACAACAATTAATTAGCTAGTTAATTAATAAAAACAATGACAAAAGAGTTGTCATGATTAACCAGTGGACCAAAGAGCCCAAGTAGCCCATGGCGGCTTTTTATTGTTAGGATGACATTTTAGTCACTGTTTGCTCAATGATCAAGTGCTGAGTCAAAGTTCTTGGATAACCTCAGTGAAATGAGTGATTGGATTTTATGACACATAGTAAAAGAGAAATGTAAATGAAGGACAAACATACAAATAGGTACAGATATCCAGTTCTAGCCTTGACATTCAGTTAGCTTCCACTGCTAAATTTCTAAGTCCATCTTTCCTCTAGACTCAGATCCAGTTCAACGCTCAAGGTCAATGCTGATGTGAGTCTGAGGACTTGAACAGTCCTTGCTCTACAGTTTGGCTTGGCATCATCTTTGTACACTTCACATACCATCTTCCTCTAATGTGCATTTAAACTCTGTTTACCTAATTAATTCACAAACTCAAGATTCTTAAACCCTCTGCCAGTGCACTTTTAACTGTATCAATTCCATCCACTTTTCTGCCCTTTTTTAGTGTTTCTGGTGTCACCTGCTTCATTCTCCTCATACTTTTTAGGTTTCAGATGTATTCTCTTTACCAATTTCCTTGAACTAAAACCATCCTTATGTTGCACCAGGCAGATGGGAGTCAGTCACAAAGAGAGTGAAAATATTATTTGCTGATGTGATGTTCTCAGGAACCTTTAATTGATGAGTTGTTCTAGAGCACAGGATGTGACTTCTCTGTCAGATGAATCTTTCTAACACAAACTTCTACTGCGTCTTAGAAATATGAATTCCATGTATTCTGTTTTGAGGAGGTTTTGTTTGTTGTTATTTGTTTGGATATTTTAGATCTGACATGATGCTTTACAACAAACTTTTGTTCTGCAGTCAAAGCCTGTGGCTGTGGTATCAGTCATGACCGTCACTAGGTAGCAAGGAGAACTAAGTCCTTCTCCATGTCTTAATGTCACAGAATTACTGAGCATCACTGTCTTTCCCAAGTTAATAAAATATCTCCATTCTTTCTTTTTAAATTATCACCTTGTGTTATGAAGTTATACAATGATTAGTGATAAAACTTTTAATGAAAACTAAGGTTTTAACCTATGAGCTTATTATAAAAGAACAATTTAGCACTGATATTCAATGATCACAGAAGCATAGTGAAGGAAAATAGGAGCTTTGCAAATACTTAGTGTAGTTCTCAATTCTACCAACTCACTATAGCAGACAAAATAAGAGGCCCTCAGAGATGAATGTGTTTTGGTACCTATAATGTGTTTCTAAAGATGAATACAGTAAAAGATAGAAGCAAAACTACTCAGCAGCTTACCTTATAATAGAGTTTAGACCAGGCCATCTCAGTGTAGGATTAGGATTCTTATAGATAAAAGAAAAAGTATGGAGATTTTCATGCAAATGATTCTATATAAGAAACAACCAAACCCACTACCTATTTTGGCAGTCGAAGAAGCTTAGAAAGGTAAGTACCTCTATGGGATGGGAAAGATACAGAGGAGAATTGTCCATTAGAGTTAACACAAAGGATGGTAGCTCTGTGTACCAATCAGTTTGGGCTTCAAACTAACTCACCCGAAACATATGAAAAAATTGTGGTAATTTATTATAATAGTTACAGAAAACTAATATAGCTAATTATTAGTATTTGAATTTAAGCAAGCTAACCATGTGATATTCAGCTATTTCTTCTAAATGTTATTACTAATATATTCTACTAAGTATAAGAATTTGTTAATTATAATTATATATAAATATCTGTACATAGATAAAACATTACTGATATATAAATTATAGTGCTAATTTAACCTTGGTACAAATCTTTCATTGCTCTTAGTGTTCTTATATTACACTTCAGGGTTCTTTCAGACTTACTAACATGGAGATTTCCACATTATATTGACAGTCAAAAAAGAGAAATTTTAAAAGGTGGATGCTAAAACATTTTCACTTTCAGAATATCAACACATATGTATATGGAGATGTATTATATATATGGATGATATAGATTCCTGTTTATCTTTCTCTTGAAAAACAAAGAGAAATAAAGAAACCTGAAATTCAAAGCTAGGTAATCATCCGTAGAGGAATGCAATATTTTATTCAATTTAATTAAATGTTGTGCAGCCCTATTGAAATGAGCTCCTATAAAACTCAAGGTCAGTGCTAAATCTGATGAATAAAGACAGTAAACACTGCCAGTTCACAAGGGAAGTATTTTGATTGACACATCCTGATATACCAAAACAGCAGAAAATGATCAACTGGAAAAATATAGAAATTTTGTGAGTTTTCTTAACCTTCTTTTCATCTCTAGACCTTATGAATTTTTATAAAATGCTAGTTACATTAAGGACATGCTTTTAATTTTAGTGGAAATCATAATTCTGGATAACGAAGTATTTAAAATAAGTTCATTAATATTTATAGAATCAAAATAAATCCAAACAGATATTTCCTTAATATCTAAACAAAGCAATAGAAATTGATGAACAGTTAAATATATGTGGGGAAGAAGAGAGATAATCTACGGAACAAGTAAAATTACTTTATGATAAAATGTATTAAAAACTACCTTGCTTTACCCTCATTGGTATGACCTTTTGCAGAAAACTACACCATTAAATATACCAAAATATTTTCTGATTAATTGATCCAGCTGGCACTGTGAAAAACATGCATAAGCAAGCAAATAAACATGGTACATATTACACTGAAGAAATTTAAAAATATTAAATAGAAGTCTTAAAATTGAAAAATCCATGCTTGTCAGTAACCATATTTGACAGTTCCTTAAAAAGATAAATCAATTTTAACTTAACCAAACAAAGTTTATGTAAAAAAAAAAAAAAACTTAGATTCATAGCGTAATTTCATAGTCACTCTATTAATAATTAAAATATTCTGCAGTGGGTAATTTTTATATGGTAATTATATCTATCAGTTAAAATAATCATCATAGAGACAAAAGAGATGAGATAGGTATATGGATAGTTAGACATATAAACATATATAGACATACAAACATATAAAGACAGAGAAAAAAGCCAAAAAATGATACATGATATGCGAAAGTTGGTGGGAAATGATTTTTTTAAAAGTAGCCCATTTTGACTTTATAATTTTTTTCTAATTGAGGATTTAATGTCAAATTTACATTTTGGTGGAGGTGTGGTCATTATTTTCTAATCTACTATTTAATTTCAACTATGCATTGTTTAAGAGATGTAGTTTACTCTATCTTACAGCCCTAAGATCATGGTTGAACACTGAAAAAAATTCAGGACTGAAACTCAATCCATAAAACTGGACCTTAGAAGTGAAGCAGAGAGTATGGCGGAATGCTGCTTTCTTTTCACTCATTTGTTCTATAACCCCTACTACCTTCAGTACTATTTGCACATGGGCATGTTCATCTAACTAGTGAATAATCTTGTAGGTTAACAACATATTAGTCACTGTGGCCTATCATCAATACAATCAAGACCAGCCTCTTGAGAGTTACAAATGCCCAAATACTTCTGTTGAAATATAGATAGAGAAATATAGAGAACATTTCCACTTGTAATTCTAAATGCAACTATTAAAATTCTTTATGTAACATGAGTATAAACTTATATTTACCATTGCTTGAGTAAAACTCTGTAAGTGTTGATAATAAAAACTGCAAATCATAATATACTATAACTGTGTTATCATTTAAATAGCTAGTTACAAAGAAATTAACAGTATATAAATATTAAGAGGATGTTTTATATAAATATTAATAAATATCTAAACATGTTTAGATAGTAAATGCAAAAAATATATCAATACATAAAACAAAATCATAATAATTGGTATTCCATTATGTCCAAGTGTGTTCATTTCTGAGGAACCTTGGCTGTGCTGCCAATTAAAAATAAGGAGCCAATTAACTTCAGTAATATAATTTCATTTTATTTTAAGAAATTTTATTTATGCTATCAGTCTTTGAAATAAAGAGTACATATAGGAAATTGATAATTTCATTTATTTGAAAATGTTTATGAATCTAAGACAAAATAACAAATCATATAACAAACTAAAAGTTGGTTAGAGAACTTCTATGAAGTTGGATGTGTCAAAATTTCATGGATTTATGTTTAGGATTGCAATATCTTCTTAGCTAATGACTCTTTTATTAGGATGAAATGTCCTTCAGAATTCTTTCAGTTTGAAGCCTAATTTATCAGCTATTAAATACAACAAGGAGAATCATATTATCTTTTGTTTGCCTAGAGCTACATGTAATATGTAAATACCTGTGTATGCTTATACATAGACATACTGTTTAAATAAATTACATCACTAGGGTAAGGGGAATACTGATCCACTAGGGAGCCTTAGACTCCCTACCAAACCTTTAGTACCATGGATGAGATACCTAGTTTGGAATTGTTGATCAGGGAAGCACAATAGAAACCTAAAACTATATATGTTGTTGCCATTGCCTTTGGTTTCCTCTCAGATTGAAAGCTTCTACTTCGAGGGTTAGATCTCATAGTATCTGAAGCTGTTATGGAAGTTCCTAAAGGAAGGGAGCAAGCAATAACTCTGGTAACCTGCACAGCCTATGAACTACAAGGACTGGTCTGGCAAGGTATCTGCACTAGTGGAATATCTTAGAGTTACCAATGGTGTTTAATTGGATTGAGGGCCTGATTCACAGAAGGGAAATTATAGCTGCTACCTCAAACCTATCCAATCAACTACCTGTGGCTATCAAGGTCAGACTGAAGAAGAGAGTCTACTTCTGCCAGCTTCCTAAACAAATACAATTTATAACTTTGTTCTAAATGCCCATCTTTATACCCACAAGTAAGCATAACCCTCATTTCTCATCAAAGAAATCTCTTTTTACAACAGATGAAGACAATTAAAGAGATCCACAGCTAGTTAAATGCTGATAAGTGACTGTGAGATATCTAACCCCAACTGATATGACTGTTATTAAATCCTTAATCTTGAGTCTCAGAGAAAATCATAGAAGAGGATATGGAAAGATGGTAAGAGCCAGAGGTCAGAAATGCCCATGGATAGATCATATCCCTAGACATGACAATAAAAGTCCCCATGAGTTCTGAACAATATGACTGCCCAAATAAGACCATCAAAATGACAAGACCAATGGACATGCATATGGGGACAGGAACAAAAAGACACATGCCTACATGAAGAACCATGGGAGGACAATGAATGTTGAAAAAATATGCATGTATACATATATGTATATGCATATATACATGAACAGTAGCAGAACAAACTCCATTTTGTTTTTCAAACTCCACTAAGTTAACTTGCTCTCGGAGAGACATGGCCCCCACCATTGAGTTCTGGTAAAAACAATGAGATATTCTTGGCAGTTGTAAAATAGATATAACAGATGTGGCTAGCTGATAATAACAGGATGGGCTAAGTAAATATGAATCATTCCCTGTTCAAGACGTTCCTTTTATATGTGTGGTCCTTCCTTGTGGTTTAACCAGATGCTGGGACCCAATCAACTTAAAGGCCAACATTGCTTTACCCTCTTACCCAATCATGTAATGCCAAAGATTGGCAATCTCCACTTGCTTGTTTTACCTTTATAAACCCCGTTCCCCTAGACCTTGAGCTGCTCTCCTATAGTGTTCCATCAGGAAGGTTCATGGCCCAGGCTTAAGCCTGAATAAAGACTCTTGTGTGCTTACAGCAGAGTTGTGGTCCCTGGTGATCTCTTTGGTAGTCTCACAATCTAGGAATAGCATACATATATATTTATATACATGTAACAATGATATTTTAAAAAAATTGGGAAGGCAACAAGTGGGTGTGGGTATGTAGATGTACATATGAAATTCTCAAAATAAAACTTTTATTTTTCCAAGACAGGGTTTCTCTATGTAGCCATGGGTATCCTGAAAGTCTCTCCATAGACCACACTGGTCTTGAACTGCCTGACTCACTGCTTCCCCAGTGCAGGTGTTAAAGGTGTACACCTCTACTGCTGTGACTAAATTTGTTTTAGTGAAAAATAATAAAAATGACAAAAGAAATTAATTTGGTACAAGAACAGACTAAAGATGTTCAATATCTCTGTTTCTAGTTAGAAGGTTCTAGACCTTTTAGAATGTTCCATATCTCAGCATATATAATGAGCATTTCTCCCCTTGTGATGAATGTTAGAGATTTTTGTTTGTTTGTTTGTTTGGTTGGTTGGTTGGTTGGTTGGTTGGTTTAGGTTTTTCGAGACAGGGTTTCTCAGTATAGCGCTGGCTGTCCTGAAACTCACTCTGTAGACTAAACTGGCCTTGAACTCAGAAATCTGCTTGCCTCTGCTTCCCAAGTGCTAGGATTAAAGGTGTGCACCTCAACTGCCCGGCATGAGATTCTTAAAGTAAAACAGAACTGCTTAGTAATTTAAAGAAAAAAGAAAAAAATAACATTTCTCTTAAGTCAAATAAAGTCATGTTTCTGGCTGGCACTGTATAAACTCATGATTTCGCTAATTCATCTTTTCACTCTGAGGAAGCAAAACAAACAGAGCAGACACAGACACCAGGAAGATGATGTATGCACAGTTCACATCAGAATAATAACTGAAAAAATCAGTTTGAGTGAACAGGTGCTATTACAAATCAGTAAATTGCACATCAGATCCAGAAAATTATAAAACATATAAAAATTGCAAAATATGTATCTCTATATGTATTTTCTAAAGAATAGTGTCTACTGTGTACAGCTCAACTTTTAAATAATTTACACTTTGAAAAAAATTAACATTATTTACTTTTAATAAACTTTGGTATTCTACCTTTATAGAGTTTTTAAGTCATTGTGTTGAACAAAAGAGTAACAAAATATATATGATACATTCTGTTGCCTTAGAAATTATTTCAACCATCACTATTTGTAATATAAACACCCTGAAAAAGTATAAGAATTTCGCATGTGACATTTCAGGACAATAGCATTAATGAATAGTATGCTTGTGAGATCACGAGAACTCATACCTAATATATATTGTAAACTATTTGGAGCCTTTAAGAGACTGGAAAAAACATCAAAGATAACAAACATCACAAATCAGTTGAGGCTAAGCAGAAAAACAGTTTACAGTTTTATAAGGCAAAGGGACTGCTTTAACTTTATGTCATTTTCTGAAAAATAGAAAATTTATCATGGATGACCACATGACAACATAGAAAAGTACCTAGTAATTTAGCGTCATTAAGTTAAATTAATGTTTACACAGCAATAATCTCTCCTAATATATTATTATAATAAATATTTGCCCTCTATACCAAAGCAAGGCATAATAAAAGAGAACTAAGAAAACAATTACTTTGTAGAAGAAAAATCCAGGTTTCTAAAATGATTAAGAAAATCATCCACTTAAAAAGCTAAGTTGAAATTATATTTTCCAATGGAAAAAATATAAATGTTAAAAAGGAAACATTTTAGGATTTTCTGAGATTAATAGCATATTAGTAATAAAGGATTCAGAAGGTAACATGAGAAGCCACACCAAGTCATGAGAAGCCACACCAAGTCATGAGAAACCACTTCTGTTGGATATACAGCTCTAGGAAAATGACAGTAAGTAACTGCACTTGACTGGTACAGTGACACCCAAGAACAAGAGTTAGGGAACCAGTGAACTAATTAGTGTGCTCAAATTGGAAACAATGTTTTACAGGTGTTGAATGCACTGTTAAAAGCAGAGATGGAAACTACAACATGAAACTCAAAATACTAGATATTTAGCTAATCCACTGCAAAGTAAGCTAATTCCACCTTAAAAATACTTTTTCATATCAGTGCTTATTAATAAAGACAACGTGAATCAGTTTTCAGTCATAGAGGAGAAAGAAGAGTAAGCAACCTAATTTACTAGTGGTTTTCTTAAGTATGTTGTGCATACAGATACTCTAATTTTCATGAAGTGGCACAAATTAAAATACTCTTTCACTATATTGATGACATTAAGTGTGTGAAGGAACTGTACTACCTAAAAAATTTCTAAAAACTTTATTGTTGAAGCGGAGGGATTGGGACACCAATTCAGTCACAAAATCTTAACCTACAATTTGTCCTGCATGAAACATATGCTGCAAGCAATGGTAGCACAGAACTTGTAAAAGTAGACGATCAATGACTGGTCTAACTAGAGGTCCACATGACACTGCCTGGATGACCAGGCACTGCATTGCCCAGAAGGCTAGGCTAGATGCAAACATGACTAGACCAAAAGGAAAAGAAAAAAACACCAAGCTAAAATAAAAAAAAAAAAGAAAAGAAATGATAATTAATAATATTCTGTCAACCATCAGAGAAGCTTCACCTGACAACTAATGGGAACGATGAGTACCAACAGATACAGAGATTCAGACCAACATTAGTTGGAGCCGTGGAACCTTAAGAAAAAGGAGGGAGGATTGTAGGAGCCAGGAAGGTCAAGAACGCCAGGAGGACACAGCAAACAGAATCAAATAAGCAAATCTCATGGTTACTTTTAGAAACTGAAGTGATAAACATAGACCCTGTGCTAGTTCCTCTGCATGTATGTAATGGTTGTTCAGCTTGGTGCTTTTACGCAACCCCTAACAATGGGAGTTTGGATGGGAAACCTGTGACTCCCTTCCCTGCCCTTGGGACACTTTTCCTCCTACTGGATTGCCTTCTCCAGCCTTGCTAGGAGGGTTTGTGCCCAGTTTTATTTTATCTTGTTGTGCTGTGTTTGATAGGAGCAGAGAGACCTGTTCTTTTCTGAAGGAAAACAGAAGAGGAGTAGATCTGGGGGAGAAGGGAGGTTTGGGGTGTTTGGGAGGGATGGAGGGAAGAGAAATTACTGTCAGTTATTGTATGAGAGAAGAATGAATGAATAAATAAATAAATAAGTAAAATAACCAAGTAGATAGGTAATGATACATAGATGATAGATAATTAGATAAATAGATTGATCGATGATATGTGATAGATAGATAGATGATAGATATAGATAGATGACAGATGATAGCATAGAGAGATAGAAAATGAAGACTCAGAATCTATTCGATTTCAAATTTTAAAGGAAGCATTTACTACATTACAACAGAATGCTTAAGCTTATTTACTAGGGTGGCTATTTCTAGCAATGCGTGAAGCATGAGCTCTTTTTCAGCAGTCCAAGCTCTGATCCAAGTAGTCTTGCTCTTCAGGCCTTTTAATTAGTTGAGCAAATGTATCAAAATGCAAGTAATAGGCTAAGGATATATATTTATTCTTTGGTATATTGGTAAATATATTCATTTCTTTGGGAAGCCAAAATACAACAATCAACACAAATCTTGGAGTTAGATCAAGATTTTAAGTTAAAAAACAAACAAACATGGAGCAAATAGGGAGACAAAATGTGGAGCAGAGACTAACAGAAAGGCCATCCAGAGAGTGTTCCACCTGGGGATCCGTCCCAGATACAGTCATCAAACCCAAACACTATTGTGGATGCCAAGAAGTACATGCTGACAGAATCCTGATATAGCTGTCTCCTGAGAGGCACTGCTAGAGCCTGTCAAATACAGAGGCAGATGCTTGCAGCCAACCTTTGGACTGAACACAGGATCCCCAATGGAGGAGTTAGAGAAAGGACTGAAGGAACTGAAGATGTTTGCAACCCCATAAGAAGAATAACAAACAATATCAACCAACCAGGAGCCCCTCCCCCCGAGCTCCCATGGACTAAACCACCAACCAGAGAGTACACATGGAGGGACCCATGGTTCCAGCTGCATGTGTAGTATAGGATAGCCTTGTCAGGCATCACTGGGAAGAGATGCTCTTGGTCCTGTGAAGGGTCAATGCTCCAGTATAGGGGAATGTGAAGAAGAGGAGGCAGAGGTGTTTGGGTTGGTGAGTGGGTGGGTGGCGGTATACCCCATAGAAGCAGGGGGAGTGGGGATAAGATAGAGGGTTTCAGGGGGGGGGAGAAAACAGGGAAAGGGGATAACATTTGAAATGTAAATAAAGAAAATATACAATAAGACAAACAAACAAACCCCAAAGTCTGCTTTCAAAACTTCTAAGCTCAAGCAGTGATAACACTTTAAACTTCACAGCTTGGTCATATGTCCTAGTCTGTCTTCCATGTTCTGATCATTATGTAATCCTTCTTACTGCTTCTTACTGTAGAGTTAAAACTCCACAGCAGCATTACATTTTGAAGTAATAATAATACAAGACGTAAGTGTAAGCAGCCCAGAAGGCACTACAAAGCTGTATGAGAGATACTCATTTTCTTGCTGTATTTTGCCTTTGGTTGTATATAAAATATATATGTACTTATAGTACATATATACATACATACATACATATGGACAGACATGTTCAGAACAAAGTCCCAACAATGTCACGTACATACATTTTTGGTAGATGGAGCTAAGCTTCAGCAAGATCCAACCATTTTACATACATACATACATAATACATATATACATATGTTCATATACATTCATAAATTGGGTGGAACGCAACAAAGGTTCAACCACTTTACATACATACATGCATTTTGTGGTTGAATGGAGCAAAGTTCCAACAACCTCCAACACATTATTTTTTTCCTCCACAGCTTATATATCTCAGCAAAACCTTCAGGCAACATAGAACTACAATGTGATTACATTCTAGTTTTCTTCATGTAAATGACTATGAAAAAAACAGTATGTTCCCCAATATATTTCCATGAAAAAAGATTATATAGTACAGGTAAAGAAAACAAATTATTCCCAAGAACCTATGTACATTGGTAACTAAGCAACTTGTTTTAGATTAGCAAAGTGTGAGCAAGCATGGTAATTTTCTCAGCCAGTTTCTCTCACTGGAAAGCAGGAATTTGCAGCTACAAAGAAAAGAGTAGTTATTTCATTATTTATTTTAAACAGTAATCTTATAAAAATCTTAAAGAAATCACAAATCTAAACTTTTATACAAAAGCAACCAACCATTTCTCCTTTAGTTTCTCAGAATGCACAACAATTCATCTGCAATTTTTATTAAATCATATCAGGAATCTGGAAGCAAAACTATTGAGTAGAATAGATCAATCATTACTAGTCCAGCCTCAGTGAGAGTCATGTCAGCCAGTGCTTGCTGTATAGACTGCCATTGATCTTGTTCCCTGACCTCAAAAAGTCCCCAGTCCCTAGCTCAACTAATAAGTGTATTTTTCTGAACTTCAAATTGTTCCCTAAGATTTTCTACATTACCGACACTAGCAAAAACATCTTAACCTAACTTCACTAACAATTTATTTTCCCCACTGCTTTCTAAGAGTAGTGGTTATTACTGTCCATTTATATTTTCTAAGTTTTTTCCTAGAATGGTGATTGAGTCATTGATCTGCTCCAGTAGCAATGCCTAAAAATGACCAAGAACTATTATTTCAGTGCCAGTGATACTCGCCAGTGAGGGGCTGGAAGCACCCATAGAGTTCTCATAAAATTCTTAAATTAAGAGGATGTGAAAGCAACAATCAGACCAAAACTCCACAATGGCATGAAGTCCTCAGGACATGTAGTCATCAGGGCCAGACCTCTCTGAGACACACCCATTATGGTTGTGCTAACCAGTAGGCCAAATTCCATTTGCTGTTCCATCTGCACAGCCCTGGATATTTCTGAAATATTGATCTGCACTAATTCATGAGCAATGACTAATAATAAATATCTCAGGATAGGAAAACTAGTATAAACAGACTTAGAACCGGAAGTTCCCAGATAGATAAAAAGAGAAGCAACCTCAATGGCTCTACAATATGGATTCAGTCATCCAAACAAAGGCATACTCTGAGTGTGGTAGTAAACAATTCATGCCCAGAAAGGCTCCAAACAACAAGGCAAAATCAATGACCGAATCTCTGGATGCCCCTCCTCTTGGCTACTATCTTTCTGTTTCCATAGACACGACAGAATCGATGAATGGCTTTATGTGCAAAACCTGGTCTGCTACCATCATTATTGAATACTTATCCTGCCAATAACAGAGGCAAAGGCTCCGTGGTGAGATAATAACAGGAGAGTTTGTTGATTTTTGTAATGGTGAGATGACAATTTTCCCTCTGAGAAACGTGTACACAATAGTTTTTCCTTCTCACATATCACTTTGGGCTTCAGCAAACTTATTTTTTGCACATTCTGATTGGCTTTTCCCTGGGTGAATTTAGAGAGTGGAAGAGTAAGAAACAGGCAAAGAGGAGTTTCAATATTTTTCAGTATTTATCCTCTTGAAACTCTTGCTTGCTTCAGGCTGTGGTGTTTGGGAGACAGCTCTTTCCTAAAGCTCCTGCTTCCAGCCTTGAGGTCAGGTGGGGCCAATGGCCTTCAATGAACTAACTATTCCTTTGCTTTGTGTGCTTAACAACCCTGCTAACACATTTTACAGTTACTTACATTTCTTCAATTATCTCATTCATAAGTGTTATCTGTTTCCACATGAAAAACCCTACTGAATCTTATGATGTACCTTATAAATCTATCTGTAATATGTACTTATCAACATGATTTTCCATTGATATATGTGTGTGTATATATACTTTACTATATACTTTCAGTTACTTTATGGTTTCATTTAAAATAAATCTTTAATAAAATATAAAAACACAGAGGATAATATTGTAATGTAGAAGTGTTACTTTTCTTCTTTCTTTTAAACCAAATAGATTCAGTAGCTTACCAAATAATTCAACGATTGCTTTGTAGTATGAAATGTCACCTCTATGCAGTTGAATACAATCCTAGGTTTTTCCATATTAAGGGTACATTAAAGGATTAAATTACCACAGTAACTTAAGAACATATCAAAGGAATAAATTATTATAATACAAGCAGATTTAATGATATAAGTACATTGAAGATCTAATTCCAAAATGTTAAATTTTCAAAGAATAGGCTTGTGTTTCCATCATACACATCAGATTCCTGTATCACTAGAAAACATGACTATTTTCTTATAAGCAATACAATAAACACCAGCAGTATATGTTCATGAAAGAGGTGCAAATAAGATCATCTCCTAGGTTAGCTTAGTTCAACCGGAACACAGAACACAAAAACAAAGTAAAATCAGAAGTTGAACAGAGCTTGAATCTTATATTTTCAGGAGAAGGTTTGTCACAGAACTTCTCAACACTGTTTTTCTATTTTTAAAAAGTGTGAAACAATAAATGCTTAGGATTCCATGCAGAATATAGTGAAATAATTTGGCAGAATTGTTACTGATTAAAAGTGAATAAGGTATAAACTAAGAATCTGGTAATAAAACTTGGCTGCAGTAACATGCCACAGAATGATAGTTTACCTACCCATTGCTTTTCACTAATAAAAACTAGATAAATTATTCTTAGTCTTTTAGTTATGTGTACATTATTTTAAGTTATAAAATACAACTTCTATGGCCAGAGAAATGATTCAGTAGGTAAAGCTACTTGCTTCCCACACAATTCAAGCTTAACAACCTGAATTTGACACTTGATATCATGTAAATTTGGGAGAAGAAAATAGACTCCACAAATTCATACTATGACCTCTATACATATATGTATATATTTATATATGCATATATATGTGTGTGTATGTGTGTATACCAATAACCCCACAATAATTAATAATAATAATAATACACTTGAAAATCGAAGAAATACACTATGAGAGAGATTATTTTTCTCTAATATTCACTAAAAGATTTTAAAATACAAAACATACTATGATTTCCCCATACCTTCACATTATAAAAGAGAGTTTCATGGAATCTATCACTATTCACACTGTATATATTCTTTAAGAAGTGGCTTAGAACACTTCATTTTCTTCAAAAAGATCTGAGTTAGATTCCCAACACCCACACCGTGACTCATAAGTACCTGTAACTACAGATAAAGGTAGTGTAAAAGCCTCTTCTGGCCTTCATGCACACCTACACACATGACATAAATATATACGCACACATTATCTCATATATACATATATATGAGAAAAAAATTGAAGGGAATAAAACAGAATTCTCCAAACTAATCCAAATGGAGACAGGATAAATATAAAGAAATTAGACTTGCATATGTGTGATTATGAAACCTCATAAATATAAATTCCTGTCATATAAATTTAGAAAGCTATCTGTAAATCCCTACATATTTATAAAATAATGTTACAGTAAATTTATAACCCTTTCATTAGACAAAGTTAATTCTTTCACTCTCAAGACAATTATAAACCTTGAAGGAATAAAAACATATGACATTTGTAGACACATACTGTCCAGGCTTTTGCTGTTTATTTCAGACCCACATTTCTGTACCCACCTGTAATTTATTTGTCTTCAGTATGCTATTCTAGGCTATGTTCTTAATATTGAGTCCAGTTCCAGGATCAGGTTTAAAGATCAATGAACGTATGAAGCACGATCTTCTGGAGTCATTCCTCTCAGTGCCTCAGCTGACAGCATTCCCTGTCACAGCTGCCCACAGGCTACTGACCATAGAGTCTCATTCCGCCAGATTCCAAGCACATTCATCCCATGAGGAGGGGATGGCAGAACATATCTCCTAAAAAGCAATCTGATATCACCCACCATGTAAAGGAGCCAGATTCAATTCTCTACTGCAAAGAGATAAATAGGGAGATTTTATTTCAATGATATAACAGATCTCAAAGGAAGTAGCAGTTCTCAAAATTTTGTCAATTCAAAAATGGAGATTTGAAGTGTACAGCATCATATGATATTGTACTGACTTCTATCATCCAGGAGTTCTTAAAAAACTTAAAGTGAAACCATGCAGTAGATAAATGTTACATTAATGTGCAATCTTCTTAATTATAGAATCACATGACAAACTTTGTTATACAACTGTACTTATAAAATATAAAATTTGCCACATCTGTATCAATGTGAAACTCATCCTTTTATATGTATTATTATTTTTTTTTAATTTGGCTGACTTTGTATATAGGCCATGTTTCCTGTAGTTACCAACTCTCATCAAAGAAGTCTGTCTTTACAATTAATAGAGATAATCACAGAAAACTACAACTGGATATAGTGCAAGGATCAACAGACCATGAGAACCTCAGGCCCAATGGATCACAACTTCTGTAGTTATACTTCAGGAAACATGATGGAAGCTGAAGTAGAAAGATATAAGGATGAAAATATCAAGAACTAAGCTGTCAAACAGTCTCTTCTAGAAATTGTTACATAAATAAGCCCAGAACATTGGTAATCCCAACAGACATGGTAGTACAGAAGGGAGAAAATTTAAGGGAGTCTCAATACCAGACAAGAAACTACTAGCAGCTGATGTCAGCTGAGCGAAGGAGAAATAGCTTCTCCAAGGAAATGAACCATTTAGCAGTTCTCTACTGCACAGTGATCAGCCCTGAAACTATATACAGGCAAACCACAAAGTGGACTCAGTAAATTTATATGTATTGCATAGACATACATACATACATATGCACATATATGTATGCAACAATAATAAAGAAAATGTGGCTATCAACTTGAGACTTTGATGGCATGGGAAGCATTAGAAGGAGGATAGCACAGAGGGACAAAGGAAGAAAAAGAGAAAAGAAAGCTATGTAATTCTATTTTAATTAAAGTCATACTTTTACCTTCTTCTAGAAATATTGCAGGTGTGACTGCTATGTCACATGTGCATCTGTAGGTGGCAGAGAGGAGAGAGGTTATGTCTACACTCAGTGTTCTGAACCATAAACATCTCAATGATTAGCAACCTTAGAATTCCCTGAAAACAGCAAGCCTGAGATGATCACCAGTACAGTGCAGCACAGGTCTGGGTGGGGCATTGCCAAGATGACCCCTGCCCAGTGCCATAATGTACACATTGCAAGACAACTCCTGAGATGACCTCAGATTCTCAGAGACCCTGGGCACCACTAAGGGAAGCAAGTAAGTGGTGGAGAAATGGAAAAGAAGGAGAAACACAGATATGGCACAATGAAGAGAAGTAGACTAGACACTTGAGGATAGTGAGGAATAGCCTGATATGGATAGCCAGTGATGCCACCTTAGATCATGGTGGGGTCCTGGCCTGTGCTGCCACCAGGGCCCATATCTGGGTCCATGGCCTTATAGCAGCAGATATTTGTTACCATCAATGGTGAGGTAAATGTTCTTTGTCTGAGCTGCTGTCCAGGGACATGGCTTCACCCATCACCTGAGTGCTGTATGAGAGATAACCCATAGGACTTGAAGGCAGGAAAATTGACCCTGCCCTTAGCTAGCTCCAGTACTCAGAAAAAGGTCCTTGCACATTGTGGGAGTTGTGAGTGAGATGGCCCCAAGGATGATATGTACATGGAAGAGCTGGCCCATGTAGTGGAATAGACAAGAAAGAGATAGCCTCCTTACCCTCTTGTGTCTGACAACATGTGGCAGGTGGGAGACCTGTCTCTAGGGTCATGAGAGCAGGAGAGCTATCCCTGCCCCTCATCAGCTGCAGCACTTGGGATTGCAGGCCTTGTATACCTGAGCAGCACAGTAGAGCTGAAACTGATGGAGTGGGGCACTAGTGAGCTGCCCTGAGGGTGTAAGCACTAGAGAGCTGGCCCTCTATTTGTCCATTATGTGGTGATATGCCTGAGGGAGAGGTAGCCCCCTCTACCCCTACCACCCCTTGCCAACTACAGCAGACAGGAGAGCTAGCCCCTCAGTAATCAGAGCAGGAGATCTGGTCCTGGATGATAGAGAGTTGCCCTTACTCCTCTCCCTCATCCATCAATACCTATGGTGAGGATGATAGGAGAGCTGGTCCCTGGATCAGGAGAATAGGAGAACTGGCCATGTCACTTTTCAGTTGTAATACTCAGGAGAGTGGCCCCGTACCTCACCTGGACAGTAGGGTAAAACTGACCCTGGGTATGGGTGTTGCTGGTGTCCCAGCCCTGAGTGTGTGAGAGTGGAAGAGCCAGCTGGCTGATTAGCTTAGCTACTACTTCTTAGGCCCAGATCCAGAGATTTGATTTGGCCCACCACAATATCTGACCCATTGATGAAATGGTTGAGTACATGAACTGGTCCTACAAATCCAAAACTACAAGATCTCCATGACATAGGGCAACAATGGGATATCTAAGAGTAGTCCCAGTGAGTTTCTAGCAGAACCAGAGGCCTTATACCAGATCAATGAGTCATTTCAATAAACATTTGTAAGCAGTGTGGACAAAGGGTATAATAGGGGACACATTGTGACACACTGCAGCTTCTATAATGAATATTTTTTCTTTTTTTCTCTTTTGGGGGAGGTTGCAAAGGTGGAGGACAAGTACAAGGGACAGAGAGATGAATGGTATTGAAGTGGATAGTATGAAATTGACAAAAAAAATAAAAAAAAATAAGGAAAACATATTTTAGAAACAGGGCTGCCTCGCAGGCCCAGTAGATAAATCACTTAGCCCTGGGGCCTAAAAATTTGGATTTAATCCCTCGAACCAGTGAGGTGAAGGGGACATCTGACTCTTACAGGTTGCCCTCTGACCTTCACATGTGAGTTGTAGAAGGTAACTTCTCAGTGCACACACATACACTTACTAAATAAATAGTTTCAAAACTAAAGAATTAAGAACAATAATGTACATAATAGTATATCAGGTTTTTATTTTTAAATTTACTTTATTTATGTGTATGGATATTTTGTGTACATGTATGTCTGTACATCTAGGTGAGACAAGGGCCAGAAGAGAGCATCTGATCCCCTAGAACTAAGGTTGCGTAAGAAATGAGCAACAAATGTGGGACAGAACCAAATCCTCTGCAAAGGCAGCCAGTGATCCAACCACAGTCACAATTAACTGTGTAACTTTTCTTTATAAATTATAAATACAGCAATGAAACACATTTTTATTTTCCGTTTCAATAAATAGCCTTTAACTGTTCTATATAGTACAAATTCAGGAGTTTTTTATTTTATTCATTAATAATTTTGTATTTTGGCTGATGTGATACAAGATAAAATTATAGTCACAACTAAATGGCTTAATGTCACAATTGTTACCAACTTCTTTCTTCATACTTTATTTTAATACTTTCCTTGGAATACACAGGAAGTATTCTATCGAATGCTATAATACTTGACTTTAGCAATTGATATACACTGTGTCAAAATGAATTTATCCATATTCTTCCTTCAATTCCTAGCTAATTATTTGTTTTTCTCTGCAAAGCTCTTTCTAGACATATGATTTGCACTGGTCACATCTGTATTTCAAATTCTTTGGCTTAAACCAATACCTTCTTTCATTGTTCTTTGATAGCATGTGGCTTTTCAAATGCAAGAGCTTTGGTCATTCACTAATACCAAAGAAATTCAAATGTAGAAAACCCACTCTGATCCTTCATCAGAGTGAGTAGTCTCATTAACGTTTTATATTTCATGCAGGTTTTAACCAGAAATGAAGTTCTAGAAGCTAATGATTGCTAAGACTAGAATGATGTTGGCATCCCTCAATTGGAGCTTTACACACAGCAGGTAGATTCTAAAGTAAAATTTGTAACAGAATAGAAAAGCAGAGGAAGCCATGCAACATTGTACCATAAATCCACATGCTAGACATCATTTCAGAATGACATTCCAACCTCATTCCCCAGCTCCATAACTACATATTCCCTCTGAATCAAACAATCATAATAGGAATTAAAATACACATACAGCAAGGGGGGACCCTGAACAGGGGGAATTCCTTCCTGGTCCACTAGATTAGAAACAAACCAAGCCAAAGCATGCCTTTTCAGAGAGATCCTTTACTGAGCAGGAAAGAAAGGTTAGGATGGCTGCTTTCTGACTCAGGTAGAAAACCAGCAGCAAATGACCTTGAAGGTATAATTTTTAAGAAGAGAAAAAAGGAAAAATCTATGTTAGAATGGGCTAGTATGAAGTGGTATGTTTTGATTAGTCGTGTTAATTAGGAGAACCAAAGGGGGCTTTTTATTGCTGGACCTTGATAGTCAGTCTCAGGAGGAGGAAGGGGCCAAATAAGGGAATAGACCTTAGTGAGTAGCTTTGAGAATGTAATCTAATGGTTTTTAGCAAGCCCGAGGGAATCAGAGAAAAGGGAAAAGCCTTCCAGAGCCATGTTTAATAGGCCCTGGCTGGTCAGAGTCTCTCCAGAGACAGAGAGACAGAGACTGAGACAGATTAGGACACAACCTTTGATTCAGAGCACAAAGCACCTACTGACAAACCCAAGAAACTGAATTTGATTCTTTCCTGTAGCATGCAAGTTGTCCTCTCTTTCCCCAAGGACAATATGGCATATATGTCCCCAACACACACAACACTAGATAGATAGACAGACAGGTCAAAAGGCAGATAGATAGATAATAGTTAAATGGAAAGCACTTTATAAAATCATGATAAACAGCTAAATGGGGCTGGTGTTTTGTGTCTAGTCATCACTGCTGCCTTAGGCCAGTAACTGTGTTCTCTAGCTTGCATACTCTGAACAGTCATTATTATTTCTGTCTAGAATTTCATAGTTAACACTTTTAAATTAATAAAGAGATATTATAAATTGACATTTAAAATGGGCATTTATTTTACTTAGCCTTAATAATTAAGAAAGAGATGCTGGGTAAGAGCAAAGTTGAATTCCATTATAAGCCAATATGAAGCCCATTATTAGCAAGAGCATACAGCATTTATCAGAAGAAACAAAAAGCTTTACAACCAAACCATGCCAGAAAAAAGTTGAATATTCAAATAATCAAACTTACTGTCAAACTAAGCATTTTTATTCTACTGTATCTCAAATCACTAATTGGTTTTCCACACATTAAATAGACAATTTAAATTACAAATTTCTATAATAGACTTTTCTCTTTCTCAATGTATACATCACTGTTCCCCTCTAAGCTCAAGGACACTAGTTTGAGAGTATGGGAAGTAATTCAGACAGTTCTCTACTTGTCAAACTGTTGGCACTAGGATACCCAGAGCCTATGAAGTTATTTTGAACCTTTACTTTTAAAATGATTGTATATGGATTGGGAGAGTCCCAAATTATATAGCATAATATTAAAAAAAATCTTACAAATGAAAGGAAACTAGCAAAAAGTCACAGAAAGGGCATGGTCTTGAAGCTTAGAAAAAAGATGTGGTTTGAATTGACCACTTACTGTGTCTTTTTGGAAAGAAATGTGGTGTCTCTGGGCTTCACTCTCCTCCCATAGAAGATCAAAACATTAGTCCCTATCTTTCCAGGCTGTAAGGAAAACTAGAGAAAAACCTAAGGTTTCTAACAGGGGAAGTTACTTCATACTTTTTGTAAATTCTTAGTGAAGTGCTATCACAGAATCATAGTCATTTTTTCTGGGTTCTATTCCATTTTATATTGTAATTAAATAATTCTCTGGTTAAAGTCAAAGTAACAACAATATTAATGGAAGTCAATAGTTTCTAATTTAGTTGAGTAAAAATGATCACAAAGAAAATATTCCTCAAAACGTACATAGAATTATTCTTTTATTTGCTTTTTCCAAATTTTTTCATAGTTTCAAAATGCAGAATGTGACATACAAGTTTTCTTCACAAGATAACATTCAGTGATACTTCCTGTAGAGAAGCATCTTTATACAGAGATGGGAACCATTTTCATCTAAGCTTCAATGTCTCTAACTCCTGACCAGTCACATCTTGTCAAAAGAAATGACTTCCTCAGAACCAACAAGATCCATGGTTAAAAATAATAAGCAATTTAAGATGAACAACAACCCAGCAGAACCATATGGCTCTACAGAAACGCCAAGAGAAAGCCCCTCAAAGGACCAAATATATGTGTAGAGCAAAGGTCGGGTTGAGCCACCAGCCTTCTTTAGTGAGCCAGCTCCAATCATTCCTCTGGGTTTTAAGTCTTCAATGCTTTATGAGAACCTTCCCAGAGCAGGACGAGGTATGACTATACGTTTCTTAATAAACAACAAATGATTTAAAATGTTCCTCAAGCAAAGTTCCACCATGTTTTATATGCTGTTATAATTCTAACTACTATAAAACACAATTAAAAATAATCTAAAGCCCGTAGCAAAGCCAAGAGATCTCACTGCAAGCTTCCCTGTTCCGCCCCTTGCTGCCTCTGTGCTGGCCAAGCTAGGTTGTTTTTAGTTCTTAAAAAACAAACAAACAAAAACTACCCTTAGGACCTTTGTACTACCTGTTCCTTAATCACTAATGCTCTTTCTCCAACATGGTGCACAGATCATGTCCTCGATTAGATCTATCCATGAAGAAATATCTCTTGGTCAGCCACAGGAGTAAACATCTCAGTTTCTTAGTCTCTCTGTGTTTTGTATTAAATCTCAATGAAAATAATGACGAGGTAAAAAAAAAAATTAACTGCTCAAAACTCCCTGGTGGTATGTGTGCACTCATCGCTACCCTCCCCAATGCTCTGGATTCCTGAGTGAAAGACACATAAGCACAACTTTATATTTAATATGCCCTAAGCAGGTCAATAGCTAGTACATCCCCTTTCTGCACGTGCCTAACTCATACTCATCTCTGATATTGAATTATTACTTACTAGAACCTGTATTTTATCTTTGCAGTCCTGGACCTTGATGGATAGCCCTCCTGGGGCTGCTTCTCCTGTTTACAGACATGTCAGCAGTATCTCCCTCCTGCACTTTTCTGTCTCCTACAACCTCCTCATAGCAGAGTCCTTTCTTCCTCCTCTCTCTGTACCTTCCCAGGAAACCTAAATGTCCCACCTCTGTCTCTCTGTTGAGCCATTGGCTACTGGCAACTTTATTGACCAGTCAAAAACCAACTTGGGGCAGGCTTCCTTTAGTTCTATGTGTGGGGTACTGCAAATAGTTTTTTTGGGTAACATAATTAGCATGAGAACATGAGCTCCTATAATTAATGCTGTTAAAAATATAAGTTTAGAGAACAACAGAGCTGCCTGTCTTCTCATACCTTAAGGCCTCATAGGTTCGATTATTAGCATCCAGTGATCCCAAAAACAAAGGAACAGAGTGCTTCTGTGAGAAAGTCTGCATCTGAAATTCAAGGTAACCATGCTCCATTTCTCTTTATCATGACTATGATCCTTTAGATATTTTTACATAACAATAAAACGCAAAGATCTCTTAAAACCATGCAACAGTTTAACATCGAAGTATTTCATCTACTAACATGGCATCCTAACAGCACACAGGGAAGGTTATAGTCACAAAGCCTGGAAACTGTGTCTCTTGTAGACAGTGAATTTTGCTCAAGTAAATGTGAAGTCAGTAGCCTTCATTGATCAACAGACTGACTGTGGAGTAAATGAATGTACCAGCAGCACGCCACCCTTCACAGAGGCTATTTTTTTTGATCTAAGAAGATTTTTTAATGTTTGATACTGTCCTAGAATAGCTGTTTGGAATAAATGTCACTTAAAATATCATCAAATTCTTTTTTCCACACCATAATATTTTATTAGTTATTTAAGAATTTTATACAATGTGCTCTGATCCCACTCAAGACATGAAACTCGATTATTTCATAGGATGGGACTTAAAATGGTATGTGAAACACACACACACACATACACACACACACACACACACGTATATGAACACATGGAATGTCCCCAGCTAAGGGCTATATACAACATGCTTCTCTTTTCTTTCATCTCACAACTCTTGAGGGCAGAAATCGGCTTTCTCTTTTAATTCTCTGTCATTTTTCCCCCACAAGAGAAAGGTTCCCTTCATGTCACTGACAAAAAGCATATTATATCTACATATATCTCAATTTCTGAGAAGGATTTTGCTGTTTTATCTTTGACATCAAACAATGAAAGGATAAGGAAGGAAAATTCTATGCAAGACAAATAGCAGGTTTCATTCTATTTCAAATGGATATATGTTATACCACATGCTCGAAATACATTCATAACAAGATTTTGTGCAATCCATTCTGACTAAAGTCTATAATGTTCTCTCACTAATTGTAGTATGCTCCCAAAATTATAGATATTTGGAGAAGAAAAACACCATGATTTCTAAGTTCGCAACAACAAAAGTAAGTGAGAAAGTATCATCAATAGTTTAAAGTATCACCCTAATCATATTGGCAAAGAAGAAAAGGATACATTTAGTACCATGTGACACTACTGTATTTTTGAACCTCAAACATAATCCCTTGTAAATAAAAGTGAACTGTTAAGAGAAGCTCTCTTCTCACATAGCTAAGTCCTACTGTAGTGTGCAACCACCTAGTTGTTGTGCTACTTACTTAAAGTTAAACCTGACCTAGAGATTTATGCCTGCAGTGAGTATCTGAGACTCAACTACCTCAAGCAGTGACACTTCAATAAAGAGCAGAATGACAGCTCTTCAAAGAAATTAAAATAAAGCAAAGACAACTTGGAGCCAATGCAGCTTTCTTTGGCTCTGACTCCTCTTTTTATCACATTCAATTTTTTTCTTCTCACAAATGCCTTTCAGTTCACAATATAAGCAGAGACTTCCTGAATCTTCTCTGTTTCTGAAGACTGGCCGATTATAACTCTTTCTTTGCTTACTTAAATTGGTTTAGACTAAAGCTTGGTTTTAAAAATAACTCCTTAGACACTTTTAGCATTTTATAAAAAAAGTGTTTTCAAACTATCTTTCAGGACTTAACACTTTTGAAAGTATCAAGTGTGGAAGAGGGGAAGAAAGGATTGTAGAAGCCAGAGCTGTCCAGGATACCATAAGAATATGGCCCACAGAATCAACTAACCAGAATTCATAGGGGCTAACAGAGATGGAAGCAACAATCTGGGAGCCTATATGGGTCCTCAAGAGGTCCTCTGCATATATATCATGGTTGTGTAGTTTGGCCCTTTTATGGAAATCATAATGGTGGAAGTGGTGGCTGTCTCTGACTCTTTTGCCTGCTCTTGGGATCCTTTCCCTCCTACTGGGTTGCCTCATTTAGGCTTGATATGAGGGTTGTTCATAGTCCTGTTGTAACTTGTTATGCGTTTTTAGTTGATATCTCTAGAAGGCCTGCTCTTTTTCTGATGAGAAATAGAGGAGGAGTGGTTCTAGGGGAGAGGGGAGGTAATGGGAAGGAACTGAGAAGGGGAGATGCAATATATGAAGAAGAATGAAAAGCAAAATTGTGGAGAGTCTACAGCAAACCCACTTGTCTTTACCTATCACTACTCATGCTCACAAATCTGTGCCTTCACTCTATGGAGACTTTACCCTGATTTTCCTCAGAAAACAAATAGACAGAAGCAAAACTTTAATAGTGCTTCACCACATAGCTGTGTAGGTTCTGAAACTTTTTAGTGTATTTTCAAAGGATAATCTCATTAACAGTACAAAGAATTCTAGGGAGATATTCTAAAATCAACTTCCAGAAACACTAAAAAAATTAAAAAGCCATATGTGTTTTCTCTATATGAGTGACACACCATGTGCAATGGAGAAGGGAGGGTTGCAATTACTTCATAGACTTTTAAAATATTTACTATGAATGTCTGCCAGATATTCTAAGTGATGTTAAAATTAGTTTATAAATATATCTACATCTCTTAGCATTTTTATTTGTTTGTGCTGAGGAAAAATACCTTTTCCTTGCTAGGTATTGAAACATATATCATCAATCATACAGTTGGACGTATCTGTTATCTCTTCCCTATGTTTAAGCAAAAATGAAGATTTAAGTTAGTAAAACAGGGGCACACATAAAACCTCTATATTTAAAAAATGTCCCTGCCTGAGCCAATAAAATAACAAATGACTTTAACATAAAATATATTGTGGACAATAATTTTAAAAACCTGCCAAGTTCCCTCACTACCGCCAGCAACTCTCTGACCCAGCACTGTCCCACTAGCTCTGTTGCTAGCTAGTCCCTGCAGCGTTTGCTGTATTCCTAGCTCTGGTTTGCTTGTCTCTGGAGACACTTGTTCCTTCTTAACCATAAACCCCTGTAGTTGGCAGTCCCACATTCCCGCAACCAAGTAAATCAAAACTTTCAAAGCTTATAATTAACAAGTCAGATTTATATATCAATAAATTCTCTATTCACAAGATGCCAATACAATAATTTCAGAACCAATAGCTAGTGATAAAAGTTACCCACCTAGGTTAGACAAATTATCCCAATTATTCTAACCTTTATGATATCATAACTACCTGTGGGTATTTAAAGCCATGCTGGCTCAGGTTCTTCTTTCTGTCTATTCACCTCTATCTGTGCTCTTTTTTCTCTCTCAAGATGCTCTCTGTCTCTGCCACTCTTATCTCTACCTCTCTTTCCCCTGTCCAATCACAGGCCTCTTGATGCACTAATATTTTAATGTGATTGGACAAGGAAAACCCTGTCACAAAAATATGGTTTTATGCATATGCAAAATAATCACCAAATCTTAAAAGCAAGTTCAGGTAGCCCATACCATCTGAAAGTGCACTTGGAAATATGCAAATGTTCAGGCCAGCATCCAGTGGCAAGAGCAGCTATGAATAGGGAAGGACATGTGTAGCATTCTGTGCAGCTTAGGTCATGGAATGCTAGCTATAGACACTGAAGGACTGAAGAGCAAACAGGCACAGGCAGTGAATCTAGGATGAGCTGGGGTTCTGCTATCACTGCTATGGCATTTGGAACCTCAGTGTGTTTACACTAAGTACAGTTGAATGGGAGGAGTTGGTGAGTCTAGGTAAGAAGTTTCCGTAGAAAGCAGTCTCAGAATGTAAAGATCAAGGAGAAAAAAGCTGCTATTGATATAAACTTTCCACACAGTGATCAATGGTTCATCAACAGCTTTGTTGTAGGACTTGAGTCTGGCCCAAGTGCATGAGTACAACTCTTCAAGTTGTCTCATGTATCCAAAGCCTTGGAGCCACATGTCTGTGCCCAAGTCAAAATAAAAATCCACTCAGGATTTAACTCATGTAGGTATTTCCCTGTTCCGTAAGTCACAACTAGAAACTACTTCTATAGGAACAGCTATAAAATTTCAAAGTCCACTTGAATGTTTGAGTTGGGAATCAAACTAGACACTAGTTTTTCCTGTGTGTTGCAAGGTATTTTTAGTTTCAGACAATTATTATCCCTATCAGATTTAGTCTCCAAATGATACCTGTGTGGTCAAACATCCTTGGCAGAAAAATTCTAAAGCTTAAGAAAGGATCCTTGCTTTCTAGTTTGCTAATGTACAGACACTTCAATTGCTAAGAAAAACTGCTTTTCATCAATAGACACTCTCTATTGTATCTCTATATACTGTATAGTTATTCACTCAATGTCGCGACCACCTGCCAGCAGGAAGGATGATGACAACAGCAGGATTCTTCTCAACCACACTTTATTAGGAGCACCCAAGATTGAAGCGAGAGAAGGACCCCGCCCTCTGGAGCGGTCAACTTATAAACCCTATTGTGTGGATGTGTCGATGCCTGATTGGCTCATCAGTGTCTGCTGACCACTGCGTCACCCATTTGGAGAGGGTGCAGCAGGAAAGGCAAGCATAGGCAGGTGTGCAGAGTAAACATGCCTATGTGGCTGGCATTGCACAGATGTACGGAGTTTACGTGGCTGGTGTTGGCCAGTGCCCAACAGTGCCCAACAACTCAACAAGTGCAATAGAGGGCTTCATATGTGTTGAGAATGTTTTCAGAGACAATGAGGTAAAGGGTAAATCAACAGCAAATGGCTCTTATTGTCTTGGAGTTCACAGTTCAACAAGCAGTGTAGACAATACAACAACGTGGTATTTATTTTCAAGGGGAATTAAAAAAAAAGACACAAAGCCTCTTCAAAATTATTCTACTTATTTGAAATTCTAGAAAAATAATCATTGGAGGCAAATCTCCTATGCTCACAGATGGGCAGGATTAAACATAGTAAAAATGACCGTCTTACTAATTCAATGCAATCCCCATCATAACTCCAACTCAAGTCTTCACAGAGATGGAAAGAGCAATTCTCAAATTCATCTAGAATAACAAAAGCCCAGGATATCAAAAACTATTCACAGTAATAAAAGATCTTCTGGGGTAATCACAATCCCTGACCTCAAGCTGTACTACAGAACAATAGTGATAAAAAAAACAAAACAACAACAACAAAAAAAACCACACATGGTATTAGTAGAGTGTCAGACAGATAGATCAATGGAATAAAATATAAGATCCAGAAATGAACCCACACATCTAAAGTAACCTTATCTTTGACAAAGAAGCAAAAATTATCCAGTGGAAAAAAGACAGCAATTTCAACAAATGGTGCTGGTTTCAACTGCTGGTCAGCATGTAGAAGAATGGAAATTGATTCATTGTTATCTCATTGTACAAAGCTCAAGTCCAAGTGGGTCAAGGACCTTCACAGAATATCAGATACCCTCAAACTAATAGAAGAGAAAGTGGGAAAGAGTCTTAAACACATCACCACAGGGGAAATGTTCCTGAACAGAACACCAATGGCTTATGCTCTAAGATCAAGAAATGACAAATGGGACCTCATAAAATTGCAAAAGTTCTGTAAAGCAATGGACACTATCAATAGAGCAAAATGGTAACCAACAAATTGAAAAAATAGCTTTACCAATCCTAGATCCAATAGAAGACTAATATCCAATATATACAAAGAACTCAAGAAGTTAGACTCCCAGAGAACCAAATAACCCTATTAAAAATGACATACATAATTAAAACAATGAATTCTCAACTGAGGAATCTCGAATGGCTGAGAAGCATTTAAAGAAATTTCCAACACCCTTAGTTACTAGGAAAATGCAAATCAAAATGACTCTGAGATTCCATTTCACACCTTTCAGAATGGCTAAGATAAAAAACTCAAGTGACAGCAGATGCTTCAGAGGATATAGAGAAAGAGAAACACTACTCCATTGCTGGTGGGATTGCAAACTGGTTTCACCACTCTGGAAATCAGCCTAGTGCTTCTCTGGAAATCAGCCTAGTGCTTCCTCAAAAAAATTAGAAACAGTTTATCCTGAGGACCTAGGTATACTACTCCTAGGCATATACCCAAAAGATGCTCCAACATATAACAAGGACACATGCTCCACAATGTTCATAGCAGCCTTATTTGTAATAGCCAGAAGTTGGAAGCAACCCAGATGTCCCTCAATAGAAGAATGGCTACAGAAAATGTGGTACATTTACAAAATGAAGTACTTTACAATATAAAGCTATTAAAAACAATGACTTCATGAAATTTGCAGTCAAATGGATAGAAGTAGAAAATATTATCCTGACTGAGGTAATCCAGTCACGAATGAATACACATGGTATGTACTCACTGATAAGTGGATATTAGTCCAAAATCTCAGAATACCCATGATACAACACACAGACCATATGAAGAAGGAAGAACAAAGTATGGATGCTTCAGTCCTACTTAGAAGGAGGAACAAAATAATCATAGGCAGTAGAGGGAGGGAAGAACATGGGAGAGATAGGAGAGGGGTGAAGGGGGAGACAGGATCAGGTGTGGAATATGACTGGGGAGAAGTGCAGAGCATCAGGAAATTGAATCAAGGTATGTAGCAGTGGGAGATGGGATTCTGTGAGTAGCCACTAGAAAGTCCTACAAGCCAGGGAAGCAAGAATTCCCAGGATCCAATGCATTTTTCATTAACTTAAATAACCAACAAAGTAGAGAAAAAACCTGTAGAGACCATATCCAGTAGATAGGTATAGTTCTCGGTTGAGACCACTTACCCACCTCAAAAATTTTAACCCAGAATTCTTCCTGTCTAAAAGAAATGCAGGGACAAAGGGTGGAGCAGAGACTGTAGGAAAAGCAATCCAGAGACTGCTCTACCTGGGGATTCATCCCACCTGCAGACAATAAACCGAGACACTATCGCTGATGTCAGAAAGTGCTTGCTGATAGAAGCCTGATATAGCTGTTTTCTGAGAAGCTCTGCCAGAGCTTTATCAATACAGATGTGGATGCTTGCAGCCAACCCAGCATGGAGACCCCAATGGAAGAGTTAGGGGAAGGACTGAAGGAGCTGGAGAGGATTGCAACCCTATAGGAAAAAGAACAATATCAACTAACCAGACCTCCCCCCGCCCCCCAGAGATCCCAGGTAATAAGCCACCAACCAAAGAGTACACATGTGGGGACCAATGGATCCAGCTGCATATGTAGAAAAGGATTGCCTTATCTGGCATCAGTAGAAGGGGAGGCCCTTGGTCCTATGGAGGCTCAATGCCATAGTGTAGGGGGATGCTAGGGCAGTGAGGCAGGCTGGTGGGTGGGTGGGGGAACACCCTCATAAAACCAGGGTGAAAGGGGAATGGGATAGGGAATTGTGGACGGGAAAATGGGAAGTGGGACATCATTTGAAATACAAATAAATAAAATAACCAATAAATAAAACAATCATTCAAGGCATTAGAAAATTAGAAATGATTTTTATTAGAGAGATTGAGTTAAGGGCTTGGAAAAGATTTGAGGAACCCTTCTAGAAAAGGTAGTACCTTATGTCTCAAGAGATTTAAATTTTTATATCATATATATCATTAATACTTATACTTACTGTTTTCATTTCATAGATTTTTTTCTCAAAACATTTTTATTTCAAAATCCTACATTTTTTTTATTTATAGACTGGGGACAACATGGAGCTTTCAGGTATGGAAATTGAGGACAACATGTGTGAGTTGGTCCTCTCTTTCTTCTATATTTGTCCCAGGGATCATACTCACAGTTTTGGCAGCAAATGCCTTTTCCTGTTGATTTTATCATTAAAATAATTCTTAATGCTAATATAATATAACATCCTACTGAAATGCTCGGTGGTTAATTGCCCCATATGTAAATACTTGGAAATAACTATATGAAAAAATAGATTCATAGATGATGAGTATATGATATGTTTAGAAGTGCTAATAACCAAATTTAACAGCAGATGTACTTCTTTTGGCAGCAATAATTCATTCAACTTTTCTGTAATATAGTATTTTCATAACAAAATGTTATTCAGGAAAAAAAGAAGAAAAATAGAATAGTACTCTGTAGCTATTTACCCCTAGATAAAATATTGGGAGTGAAGTTAATTAAGACACAGTATACTGTATAGGGAGATAAAATATTCCCTCCTAATAAGAAGCTCTTTAAAATTCATAAAGAAAATAGCTCCATAGATTTAGGAAGTTTTAAAAATTGACCAAATTTAATAGGGCACACCCTATACAAGCATACATAAGCAGTTTAGAGTGCTGGGAGACATTCACAGACAACAGGAGTTGTTTACAAGGTATGAAAACTACTTTACTTGTCCAAAAGAGACACCCTCTAACCTGGTGAGCAACCTGTAAGGCATGCCAGGTTTGTAGCTTTTATAAGCTGTCAGGTATGTCAGGGTAGGATTTTGTTAATGCAGCTGTCATTGAGTCATGTCAATTTCTATAATTAATCCCTCAGCCATACTCTGTTGGCAACCCCAATAAAAGTCATTCAGTCACAATGTTGGATTTTGTTGGCATCTGTACTGTGGTTTGTCCTCAGGTCTCTATCTTGAGTGATAGCCATTTATTCCCATCTCCATATGAATGGTGTCATCAGTAATATATACGAATTGGATAAATAAGTAGTAAGAAATGAGTAGGATTAAAATATAGATGAGTCAGGCTCTATTGATCCCTTTATATTTCATTTTATTTCAAAACAATGAGAAATCATTGAAGGTCTCTGAGAAAAGCAATTAGGGAACTTTTCAACTGTCTATCCCACGTGACCATTAACCAGGAAAAACTAGAAGCAGGAGAGATAATGTGGTGGTATAAGTAAGATGATAAAAGCTTAGACCCAGGGACTAGTTGTGGCATAAAGATAAATGGTATAATTTTGTATTTGCTCTGGAACCTAAGCAACAGACTTTGCTGGTACATTTTCCAACAGTACTTCTGTTAGTTTCTACATTATAAGAAAACATGGTAGCCTGTACTTTTCCCATCTTAGCAAAACCAAGAACTCTGTCCTATTTTTACTCAGTACAAATCATTTTCAATTTTCCATTTGATGTTAACAATACTGCTTTCTGAAGCTAGTGACCTTTTTTCACCCAATGACTATTGACGGATCTCAGTTACTTGTGGGTGTGGGAGTAAGGCTCCTACTTTTCCTGTTTTTTGTTCACCACTGGCTGTGATCAGTTCCTGGAGGACTTTCAGCTCTTCATTAAAAGACTTTGCAGAAAGGATGTTTCCAATTTGGAGCTCACTTCTTCAAAGCTAGTAAGAAAATTTTCTCACTTCAGAAAGAACCACTTGTGACTTTTAAGAGCTCTTGCCTAATTAAATCAGGGTCTCCTTAAATAATCTCAAGTTAACTGACTTAAAAATTTTGTAGAATATTAATTATCTGAAAATATCTCTTACTTAGATAGAATGACATGACCTCATTACAAGACTAATAACTGATCATACCTGCAGATCATCCCCACACTCAAGGAAGCAGACTGTGTAGGGCAAATATATTAATATTAGAAGCTGGAAATATTAATGATCATCTTAACCTCCTTCCTACCTACTATACAACAAATTCTCATCCATTTTCCTATTTAAAGGATTTCATCTTTTGGATGAAATTGTTGCAAACAAAAACTTCTTTGGACATCAAAGGGTATAACTTTAATGACTGTACATTTCTTGCTATGTGTAAACAACCACAAGAATTTTTTATAACAGTTCACTCTAACTCCATAAGTGTTTGATTCTTACTGAGCTTCATTCATGACTCCATTAAGGACATCATTGTTCTCTGACTGAGAGAACAGATTTACATTATAAATGATAATTTTCTCCATTCTAATGAAAATTATAATATCTGTATTATAATTTTTGTTTTTTGATGGTTTTGTATATTTATATAATGAATTTGAGCTGTTTCCAAGCCCTGTGCCCATGTCTTTCACCCTATCTTCCACTTGTGTTCTTCCTTTCAAGAATCCTCCCACATTCTTTCACATCTTCTTGAGGTATGTGACACATTGAATTTAATTAAAATGTCTTGTCTGAGCATATACCAAGGTTATTTACTGGATCAAAAGCAACTTACCAGTGGCTGCAGCACTGGAGAAATTGACATCTCATACCATAGTAACCTGAGTGTGCCCAAATTCTCCTCATTGTAGTTCTAATTTATTTTCTCATTGACTGATAACCTTAAGCATATTTTCACATTTTTTCCAAAAAAAAAACCCTAAATGTTTTGTGAAGTAGCCTTCAAGTTTTAATCAACATGTCTATGGATGGGTAAATTCAGACAGGACTGGAGTCAGAGAAAAGGTCACAAAATGGTCCTGCTTTGAGACTCTTATGTCGTGTCTTAACTATATTTTCTGTTGCTCCCACCTATTAATGAGATCTTTGAATAAGTGTTTCCTATTAAACAGATGTACTCTAAGACTGCTTAGAAGATATATATTTTGGGGGAAATGTCCTTTTCTTCATGGTGTGTATGTGATTCATTGGCTCAAGGAAATATTTCAACACCTCAGCTGTTCACTAAGGTGTAATGAAAGAACACTCATTGCCAAGACAAAGTGGACACTATAAATTCACAAGACCAAGCAAGACACTCAATAGATTCACAGAGAGCTCTGACCTATGCTGCTTGAAGCCATATTTTGATTATGCTGTTTCCAGTTGTGTGTTATTGGGGAAATTGCATAATATATCAGATGCGAGTTTCCTCATATGTTGAACAATAATACTAGAATATTCTTCATGGTATTGTGCAACAAATAAAGAAGATAGTTACTTTTACCTATGACTCACTCCACTCAGAGGAATAGAAATTTAAATGAAGTTAATGTGGTATGGTACAAATCAAAAATGGAAATTGTGATTTATCTGAGTGAATGAAGAATCAAACACACACACATACACATATGTATATGCCTATATATATATATACATATATATATGACAATCATGATAATGATGATGATGATGATGATAGATAGATAGATAGATAGATAGATAGATAGATAGATAGATAGATGAAAGATGGATAGATAGATAGGTGATAGAGAGATAGACATGTGTATGTGCATGAGCATATGCATATGTATGTGTATATGTATTGCCCCTGCATTTACAGGAAAGGAAAGAGAAAATAATTTTTCATTCATTCTCAACTTGCCAGTGCATGGCAAGCAATTTATTTGGAGATATCCCTGAGATTTCATGTAAGAAAACACAACAGCTGCGGAGCTACTGGGAATGTGCTGTCAGGTTTCACAAACATGCTCTGTAATCTTTCAAACATACATATATGTTTTTATGATTTCTGTTGTATAGCACACTATTGAAAAGATGAGTGGACTAAGGCAAATGTTTTGTCTTCACTAAGAGCCACTTAGGGATTGGTTATTCTAGGCTGGGGTTAATAGGAAAATTCTGTACCCCATGTTGCTCTTTCCTTTTTTTCTTCCTAGATATAAAAGGCTCAGGTATGTGATTTTCCCACTGAAAGGAAAGACATGGAATCACATAAAAAGGAGCTTATAAGAACTCTTTGATGCCAAGGTTCTGAAGAGCTAAATACTGATTTCCAAATGTAGTAGCTTTATACTAAGTAAAAGACATCATACAGAACTCACAGTCAAGGGAAAGGAATGAACTATATCCATCTTGTGAAAAGAGTTCTAATATATACAACAAATAGCTTAAGTAGAAGGGGGCATGAAAATTATAGTTTGGGTAGATGGAAGAATAAAAATAATGTATCTAAGTAAAACCTGTTGTTTATTCTTTCATTTTCTTCAATAGAAGAAATAATGCTCCGTCTGTCTGGGCCAGCATCCTAAGTAGAACTTGGGCATAAATTCTGCACAACACACAGAGGAAGCTCCAATCCCAGGCACTCAAACATGCCCAGGACCATAGGATCAGAGGTGAGGAGGAAACAACATCTGTCCCAACACAGGGAGTAACTGAGAACAGTGGGATTCAGGCACACAGGAACTCCACCAGTCCAGTGGCACAGGTTCCTTCTGGTCTCTCTGAGCCAGTGCCCTATGCAGACCTTGAGCACAAACTCAGCACAACACCAAGAGGAGGCTCCACTCCTAGGCTCTCTAAAACACTCAGGATCATAGGATCAGAGTTGAGGAGGACACACCATCTGTGCCAAGACGGAGATTACTGGGACCAGCGGGAACCAGGCATACAGTAACTCCACTAGCCCAGTGGCATGGGTTCCTTCTGGTCTGTCTTGGCTGTTGCCCTAGCCAAACTCTGCAGTGAGTCCCATAATACTCAGAGAAAGCTCTACTCCCAGGTGCTCTAAGGGACCTAGGGTCACAGGATCCCAGAATCCCAGAATCCCAGAGATAGCTTGACTCTAAGAAGTTCTGACACAAGCAGCTTTACAGGAAAGACAGGCTCCAGTCAGATTTAACCTGGACAGGTAGCACTAGAGATAACCAAATGGCAGGAGGTAAACATAAGAAAATAAGCAACAGAAACCAAGGTTACTTGGCATCATCAGAACCCAAATCACCCACCATAGCAATTCCTGAACACAGCATCACACCAGAAAAGCAAGATTCAGATACAAAATCATTTCTCATGATGATGATACAGGACTTTAAGAAGGACATAAATAACTCCCTCAAAGAAATACAGGAGAACACAGGTAAACAGCTAGAAGCCCTTAAAGCAGAAACACAAAAGTACCTTAAAGAACTACAGGAAAACACAATCAAACTGGTAAATGAAATGAACTAAACCATCCAGGCTCTAAAAATGCAAATAGAAGCAATAAAGAAATAACAAAGGAAGACAACCCTGGAGTTAGAGAACCTAGAAAAGAGATCAGGAGTCATAGATGCCAACAGAATACAATAGATAGAAGAGAGAATTTCAGGGGCAGAAGATACCATAGAAAACATTAACACAACAGTCAAAGAAATGCAAAAATAAAAAAGCTCTCAAACCAAAACACCCAGTAAATCCAGGACACAATGAGAAGTCTAAACCTAAGGATAATAAGCATGGAAGAGAGTGAAGACTCCCAAATTAAAGGGCCAGTAAATATCTTCAACAAAATTATAGAAGAAAATTTCCTTAACCTAAAGAAAGAGATAAAAGTGAACATACTCCATAGTTAATCTCCGCAACTCCTCCCGTGGGTATTTGATTCCCCCTTTTAAGAAGGAA
>NW_022196905.1:4222226-4223189 GCF_008632895.1 Mastomys coucha
GAACCAGAAAAGAAATTCCTCCTGTCACATAATAATCAAAATACCAAATACACTAAACAAAGAAAGAACTTTAAAAGCCGTAAGGGAAAAAGGTCAAATAACATATAAATGCAGGCCTATCAGAATTACACCAGACTTCTCATCAGAGACTATGAAAGCTAGAAGACCCTGGGCAGATGTCATACAGACCCTAAAAGAACACAAATGCCAGCCCAGGCTACTATATCCAACAAAACTCTCAATTACCATAGGTGGAGAAAAGAAGATATTCCATGACAAAACCAAATTTACACAATATCTTCCCACAAATCCAGTCCTACAAAGGATAATAGATTGAAAACTCCAACATAAGAAGCAAAACTGCACCCTAGAAGAAGCAAGAAACTAATCTTTCAACAAATTCACACAAACGTAATTCCACCTCTAACAACAAAAATAACAGGAAGTAACAATTACTTTTTCTTAATATGAAAATTAATAATACCAACATATCCTTATCGATTGAAATTCAACAGTATGAGGAATTAGAAATTTGTTGGCTATCATCTGGTGGACTCTCTAATTTGGTTATTGGAGAAATAGGCCCAATATTGTACAATCTATATATACTTTCTGCTTATTTATACCTGACAGTGTCTTGCTGTGTGCTACATAATGGTCTTGAAATCATGTTTCTCCTATCTCAGCCTCTCTTTTAGTAGGATTATTTATTTGATATTTTTATATTATACTATGGTTTTTAGAACAGCTTACATATTTCAAAATTCTTTATATAGCCCAAAGAATCATAGACTGTAGGCAGCCGCTTACTTGGACAATAAAATCCAAGATGGCGCCGGTTCCCGATACACTGTAGCAATAGCCGATTCCACTGCGCATGTGCCCCTCCCAAGCGGGTGTATGCTAATGAGGGTCTGCCGGAGAACCAATCCAGGAGGACTTGGCAGCTCAGGCTTGGGTATA
>NW_022196905.1:4223199-4242851 GCF_008632895.1 Mastomys coucha
GAAGAAGAAGAAGAAGAAGAAGAAGAAGAAGAAGAAGAAGAAGAAGAAGAAGAAGCAACATCAAGAACAGCCAAGACACCAAAAAGAGCTGTGACATCTAGAAGAGCTGTAACACTTAAGAACCTAGGAAAGCTGTAATACCTAGGTACTTAAAGAGCTGTAACACCTAGATACCTAGGAGAGCTGTAACACAAAAGAAAACTCCTGAGTAAACCATCGAAAGAAGAAGTCTAGGTGTTCTGTCATCACTGGTGCTGGTGGGCAGCAGAGGCGCGGAACACAATAGCCAATTAATTTGGGAGGTGGCTTGTAAGAGAAAAACAAAGAGTAAGACTGGATGCTTGATGTTTGTAACTATTGTATCAATTTTGAAGAAGGGGACTTTATAAGTAATTCTTTCTCTGAGATGAATGCTTTTCAAAATGACCACAGCCAATGAACCAGATTCTTACCCTTACCTAATGTCTGAGCCACCCTCTAAGCAGAACCATTATTCATTGAAACAGTTGGTGAATTACTTCATGGATAGACCATCTTAATACACACACCATTTCTTAAATAAATGTAACCTGTTCTCTGTGGGCTGAGAATGAAGACAATCACTCAAGTCAAATAGCTTTGACCATAGCAGGAAATCTGTATCCAAAAATTATGCCTACAATTCATTCCTTGGTGCAGCACAATTGTCAACTCTTAGCTTAGCTACTATGGAGATAAAATCCTTTGGTGATGTGAGGACCATTGAAGTACAGCTTTAGTACAATGAACTCCAATGTCTAAAATATTGCTCTTATATTGGGCTTGTACCACAGCCAAGATTTTAAGTTCTACTAAAAACAAAACAAACAAACAAACAATAAGACTTTATCTATATTCATGTTCATTCAAAAAAAAAACTAATAGCAATGCATTATTTAAAAATATACAGTTAATATGTTTGGAGTTATTTAAAATTTATATTGAGAAAAATGTATGTATTTTTAGTATTGCTGTAGACAAGCATCTACATAAGACTTTTCAATTGATTGTTGTTTTATATCAAACAACTTTTATAATACAATTGTTTATTTGTTACAATATTTTATAAAATTTAAAGAATATGACAAAATGGTATTGCAGCTATGGATGGGGGTCTCTGGGAGGAGTTGGGGTACAAAAGGGAAAGAAGAATGTGATGTAATTCTATTTACTTAAAATGTGTTTTTAAATGTTAACAAATTCAGATAAATTGAAATTACGTCTTATCATAATGAAATAAAACTTAAATAAAAAAAAAAAAGAAAGAAATTCTGCAATAAAATCACCCAGTGTGGAGTTAAAGGTTTAAGCAAGTATGGAGATAGAGGTAAGGGGAAGAGGGTGGGAGATAAGCAAAACTAAGCCTGTATGATTAAACACTGCAGAAACATTAATTTATGAGCTAACTGGAAAATATGAATTCAAAATGCAAAGGATGTTTGAACACAGATATCTTGCAGGGGTGGACAATGATTACTCCAAAAGTCATGAGTTTTTTAAATGAAATTCTCAGTGTGGGAACTCTTGGTCAATGGCTCGGAGGCCTCACAGAGGCTCTTAGATAACACATGCCATTGCCATTGCTCTTAGTCTCCCAGCAGGAACACATAGTAAGACCCTTTCACTGAAGATACAGACATTCTGGTAACAGAATATAAAGAAATTAAACTGGTACTGACTTGAGAATTTCCTCCCTGCTGGCCAGTATTTACAGAGTCAGAGAGTGTTATGCAGGTCATTTTTTTTAAAATGGGATATCAGTGGAACCTTTCACACAACCTGCAATGCAAAATACTGATCTCCCAGTAAGATCTTCCACAATAATGTCATGAAGGTTATAGGTGTAACCAATCACTTTTGAATTGGACATGAAGCCTGATATACAGGAAAAATTATTGCCTGACACTGTAAATCTGTTTGAAAGTTCATGACTTAAGAAGTCACAGGCCTAGGGGTGGACCTATGATTATTGTGCTGCTAAATGACCTGTCGAACTGCCTTTTAGATGTTTATGATAATACCCATAGTTTAGTGTTGCCCTCAACCTTGGCCATAAAAAGTTCTCTTTCCAATGTCAGCAATTAATTCAGAGACTCATCTATCCCACCACTCCCCAATCTATCCCACCACTACCCAAAACTCAGGTTCAGGAAATATTCCAGGATAGGAGTACAAAGAATTCAAGAGCTGGAATGTGTGGAGTAGTGCTGTGAAATGCTGTCTTCTAGACTCACTGCAGCTATGGCAAGCTGCAAAAACAAGATCAAATCTACAAAGTCAGTCAATACTCTAACAGGCAGCACTGTTGGATTCTAAAACTTATTGACAAAGCAAAAAATAAGATATAAAGGGGAAGGGGACATGTTGGTTGCTCCAGGGGGAGGGATTGGAGTTATATGATCAAGATGAATTGCTTATGTGTATGACATTGTCAAAGAGTAGAAGATATTATATTTTTAAGAAAAATATTCTGATTTGATAGAGTAGCATGCATCATTTACCACCTATTCACATGAGGATTTACATGTAATCACAAATGGGCTTCTAGATAAAATGGACAAATTAAAGAAATAGAAATATAACACAAGAAAACAGAACTTGGTGTATACATAAGAAATATTATTTTCTTTTAAAGTAAATTTCCTTTTAAATGGCATTCTCTTATTGCACATGACATTTTTATTAAATAATGTCACCTTTACAAGCCCAGTTTAAGTTCTATTTCTTTTATGATTATTGGGAAGCTGAGTATCTCAGAGTTTGATGGTGTCCTTCCATGCCCTTTGCTAACATAAAAGACACTTTCTAAAACCTATTTTTATTCTGTATTCTGCTATTTCCTCACTACAGGCTTGTTTTCCTTTGGCTATGTAAGAAAATCTAATCAAGTGTAGTGACTGAATCGTCTATTGCATCTTTAGTCTTAAAAATTCTAATTTTTTTGTTCCTTTCATTAGAAAAGTATGGATTTTTATCATTTTTTCAGACTTCTGTGTTTACTCTGCCCTGTGCAGGACCACTTTCCAGGGCTGCACCTAAAGCTGGGGAATGAAATCACATTCACTAGGATTATTAAGTCATCTGTCATATAACAATATAGAATGTTAAATATTACTACTTGCACTTGGGTTCACCTAAACATTGCTTAATTTCCTTATAATCTGAAAAAATAGAGAACAGTAATTGGCAAATGAAAATAAATTTTTTCTCTGTTATAGAACCATTATGTCAAAGCACATTCTTGTAGTCAAGTAATATTTTTGTAAGTGAATAAAACAACCCATGCCATCAGAGAAACTACTTAACCAAAGGAAGACAGTGAGAGAGGGTGGGAAAAAGGACTATAGGAAGACTAGAAAATAATTCATAAAGCCCCTGTTGTAAGATTAATGGTTATATCAATAATCTTGAAATCAAATTTATTTAATTTACAGTTAAAACATACCAGAGCATTGAGGTAGATTAAATGTCTAAGGCTGACAAAATATTTTTTTACCTCTTAGACCTAGATGTGAAGTGGTAAGATATTTCATGTAAAGAGGATCCAAATGAATGTAGATGTAATTATTTTTAAATTATATCTAAATTAATTTTAAATCAAAACCAGCCAAGGAAACAGAGGTCCTTATGTAATACTGAGTTTGGTCCTTCAATATTTCTTATATGTTCACACAATACCAAAAGCAAGTAACAATAATACTAAAGTACAAACAGACTCAAGTGCAGTAAAACAGCATACTTTAACACAGCAGTGTGAACAATGGACAGACATCTCAGATAAAATAAGACAGAAGCATGAAAAAAATCCACACGATTGTCTCATTAGATGCTGAAAAATCCTTTGGAAAAATACAACATCGCTTCATGATAAAAGTCTTGGAAAGATCAGGGATTCAAGGCACATATCTAAATATAATAAAAGCAATATACAGCAAACTAATACTTAAAATATTTCTTAAGCACATCTACATGTTTCTGGCTGAAAGACAAAACTCAAGAGTGTTTTGTATTAAATTCCCAAAGCTATACTAGAATCTACATTTTAATAGACCTGGTTTCTAGTAATCAAATTGTGTATTGTTGGTTTATATCAACACCAGATTATTTTTATTAATCTAACTTTATGTTAAATTTTAGTAGCTAGCTTTCTTTTAATGTTGTCATTTTCACCTGCTGTCTTTTTTCCTAAAATGTTTGTCTTTATGCATTTAAAGTATATTTTCTACATTGAAATTATATATATACATGTATACATATGTATATATGTGTGTGTGTGTATATATATGTGTGTGTGTGTGTGTGTGTGTGTGTGTGTGTATTCACATATATACTTGATTTTTCAAGACAGGGTTTCTCTGTGTAGCCCTGGCTGTCCTGGAACTCACTCTGTAGACCAGGCTGGCCTCTAACTCAGAAATACACCTCTCTCTGCCTCCCAAGTGCTGGGATTAAAGGTGTGCACAACCACTTCCTGACTTAAATTTTTATTCTAATGTTTGTTGTAGTCATGGCACCACTGTCTAATTTGTGATTTATTGAGAAATTTTGAAACATTTATTTTTAAATGGGATGTCTTTGTCAAGCCCCTCCTATTGTGGCTTATGATGATCAGAGGATGTGGAAAGATTTTAATAGCCTGAGGTAATGGAGGACACCAGATGCAACAGGACTGATATGTGTGAATTCACAGAGCCTATGGCAGCACACATAGGCCTGCATGGGTTCAAGCCAGAGCGGGATCAAGCACTGAGAATGAGAAGCAGACACAAAGTCCCACCCCTAACCAAGGAAAGCTACTTCCAATTGATATCTTCTAGCAAAAGGAAAACCAGTTTTCTCCAATGAAGTGTTACTGGATATATTAATCACACTCCAGGGCAGACCCCGTGATAAGAAGTAGTTGACCAATATGAAACTCACATATTTAAATGCCTATTAAGTAACAAAATAATGCAGTTTGTAGACTAAATATCTTACTTGACTAGTGAAATATGTCTTTAAAACAAGTCCCAATTTCTGTGCTTTTCCTGATGTCTATAATGGAAAATCAAATACAGGCTTGAAATCATGTGAGCACATGGACTTTAAGAAGATGATCCTCCAGCCATGAATTAGGAACAGTACCTGGTGCTGTTTCTACAGATCAACATTTCTTTCTTTTCTTTTAAGATTTATTTATTTATTATATGTAAGTACACTGTAGCTATCTTCAGACACTCCAAAAGAGGATGTCAGATCTCATTACCAATGGTTGTGAGCCACCATGTGATTGCTGGGATTTGAACTCAGGTCCTTTGGAAGAGCAGTCAGTGTTCTTAACCACTGAGCCATCTCTCCAGCCCCCAACATTTCTTTGGACACTACCTGAGCACTCTCCACTAGACCCAAGCTACTTTGTCTCTTTGAGAATGCTTAATACAGGACTGCTTTGTGCTGGGAATTGATGTCCTATGCCTAATTTGGGTTACAGGAGGGAGCACCTCACAGTGCAAAAGTCTCTCCACTATTTGTTTTTGTTAGAATTCCTTTCAATTAAAAATGTGCTTATAAATAATGTAGAATGTCCTTTCAATGAGTACATATTAGGTTCTGTGCTTTTGTATTTAAACATTCTTGAACATCTTATTTTCTTAATAAGAAGTCAATAGGAAAATACAGTTATTTTGAATGTAAAGTAACAACATATGATAATTTTCAAATTGTTAAATAGGTTGTCATGACAAATACCTACCTCTGCTCCAATAACTTGAAATGCTATCCTGAAAAGTAAAAAGCATCACCCTTTCTTCCTTGAAGAATAACATCAATACACTATGTAGGTGGTTCCTTGGGAGCTTCATCTCTTCTGTTCCACAAGAAATTAATCATGCTTTTATAGTCTGTAATTAATTCTATGTATTTTTAGTTTTATTATGCCATATGTTTAAGAACATGTTAGCACTGTATTTTGTATCACATAGTAAATTATTTATGCTTTGGAGCAAAGTTCTTTTTTTGGACATAAAGTATCTGCATGTGTGTGTGTGTGTGTGACTGTGTATGTGTATGTGTGTGTGTTTGACTGTGTATGTGTGTGTGTGTGTCTCCCTACATCCTTCACTCATTCACTCCACAATCTTATCTCACATAGGCATGGCTGCACACACACACACACACACACACACACACACAACACACATACACACACACATACAACACACACATTAGCAAAGTCTATGCACATGATGGCTGTTCAGTCAACAATTGTAGAATATTGGAGTTTTTAATTAATTACTTTGTTGCTTTTAGAATGACAGCATAAAAAGGAAACACTAAGTAAATTTAGATATGTATTTTGGCAGCTGTCTCTTTAAGAGATGAGTGTTTCTATAAGAATTCAAAAGTTAATTCTCTCTCTAAGGAATGAATGTTGTTTTGCTGATCAGGAAAAAAGTTTCTGTTGTCTGTGGCTTGAGCTCTCACGCATTCTGTGCCATCTGTGAAGGACTAACAAAAATTAAAAATAAGGGGGAAGGGAGAATCCTTGCTGCAGAGATCTCGACAACAGGCATTTCAACGTGTTTTAAATTCTTTCCAAGCTTCTTTACAATACTCTCATAGAAAATAAACCCAAAACCTCTCCCACACCTGATGCAGGAAGCTGGGGTTAGGACTGCACTTCTTACAGAAAGTTAATAGTATAAGAACCAGAAGAGTCAATTTGCTTTCTGACTAAAAACCTTTGACTGGAGAACAGGAGTACTCAAGAGGGGAAATTTAGTGGCAAGAGGGGAAATTTACTGGCATTGTTTCCTTAACTTAACATGTTGTCGAATGGCTGCCTAAATATTTGTGTTCATAGACTGGTGCCCCACTTAGCCTGAGGAAGTGCCACTCCTGTGTGCAGGGAGAGATGAGCATTGTAGAGACTCACATTTGCTGAAAGTAATTAACTGATGAGCATTCAGGATTGAACTGGACATCTATGTCAATCTCCTCAGAGACCTAGAGAACATCACAGAAGAGAAAGTATGGAAAATACGATCAGAGGACACTACTTTTCAGATTGAGTATTGGAATTACAATCCTAAACACACAGCAGCTGTGGATATATGCACAACACTGAGTCCTCCAACATTCCACCATGACTGGAGGAGGTGCCCTTGAGGACTCACTCCTAAATGGCTAGTAACTGTTTGTCCCATCCTTATCAATCTTGCCACCCCCTTCCTTCCTCAGATTCTTAGGTTTGTTTTGTTTTGTGACCCACTGGTGACAGGAAGAGCCAGATGATCATTGGTTTGGTGCTAGTCACTGAAATCAAGAAATTGTTTAAAAGCCAACATTATTCTACTAAGGAAAGAGAGAAACCACGAGGACACATTTGCGTTGAGAACTTGAACACTAACTCAGAATGCTAAAACTACCATGTGTGCCCTGAATACTAGCCAGGAGAAAAAGTGGGGATTTTCTGAGAAGATAATTCCTGGGCTTAAAGATTGATTATGATTGTGATGGCATGCTTGGTGTCAGATTACATCTAGAACTAACTAAACCCCAAGATGCTGGGAACAGGTGACAGGGATTTTCTTTTTTTAAATCAAATCTTTTGTAGTGGGAAGACACACTCTTAATCCAGATCTTGTAAGGTGGGAAGATCCTCTCCTAACCTGTCCCACACATTCTGTAAGCAGCCTATTTAAAGGACTAGGCAGAAGAAACCTTGCTCTCTGTACCTGCTTGCTCTTCCACTCTCTGGCAAGTCCATTCCTTAACTGGCATTACAGCCTATTTCTTCAGAATTCTGGTGCATACTGAAGACTAGATAAGACATCCAGCCTCATGATAATTACTGGGCTTTTGAACCTTCTATTCATAGAGAGCCATTGCCTGTAAGCCATTCTAATGAACCTATATTTATGAGAGACAGACAGAGAGAGAGAGAGAGAGAGAGAGAGAGAGAGTTCTGTTCCTCTAGAAATCCTCAACTTATTGTAAAGCAAATACATTTGTTTTTCACCAAAACCTGCCTGTATTTCTGATGTCTTAGTTCAGAGTTGGAAGGTTCCTGTCATTCCAAGAGTCTAGCATTTTTTTCTTTCTGTTGAGAAGACAGTTTGAATAAATATACTGTGTGCAATTCTTCTTGTATAGCCAGACATTTCATACAGAAATGTCTCCATCATATTGCTAAGCACATGATTTAGTTTCTGCCTAGAGGAATGATCACTTCTTAATCATATTAAGTAGCTCAATAACAAATCAAGTTGAATAGTGACAGCCCATGGTGGTAAGGAGAATATAGCAAAGAAATCCATCAAAGCCAGGCCTCCAGTTCAAGAGGGAATCACTGAGATTTGTATCTATCTTCTGAGTTTTAATGAGTTTTTAAAGCCTAAATTCTCTTATTATTATGTGAGAAGTAAAAAGATAATATAAACTTAGCATGATTAAATTGTTCACTCATCGATACCTTGTGTCCTCAGGCCTGTGAACTGTAGCCATTGAAGTTACTTAGTGTGTGTTTTTTTAAACTTTAAAGTGGTTTTCAACCTGTGATATGTGACCCAATTGGGGGTGGAACTACCTTTTCACAGGGGTTACATATCAGATATCCTGCATACCATATATTTATATTACTATTCATAACATAAAATTTTATAGTTGGAGGTCTTCACAACACGAAGAACTGTATTAAAGGGTAACAGCATTAGGGAGGATGAGAAATACTGCTTTAAAATTAGTTTTCTCATGTTGATTTAAATCTAAAGCTTAGCAATTTTGTGCTCCTTCTTTATAATACACTATTACATTCTTACCATTGGGAGAGAAGTTTTACATAAGATGTGGTCTTGGATTAAACTCCTTAAATTGAATAAGTGGCAACAAGCACATGTAAGAGCCCTACAAAATTCATTGTTGTTAAGAAAATTATAATGAGCACACAGCTGCTGGTCATCCTCTGTTTAAAAGTCCAGATGCTCCAGGTGACACATACAGGCAGCAGACACCTTCCAAACTCTCAATGGTTTATATAATGCTTTAAATTAGGCATAAGCACAGGAATAATTAAATTGAACAGCAGCATCTGAATAGCTGTCTACAACTTGGTTTTTTTTTGTTTGTTTGTTTGTTTGGTTTTTGTTTTAAAGGACAAACCATTTTATCAGCCCTTTTTAGGGACACAGAAATACTATGACTCTTCTATTGAGCTTTTCCTAGTATTTTTTCTCATAGGTGCATGTAAAAAGTTTCCGAAGGAAAACACTACACTTCCATGAAGCAGAATGAGAAAGTGCAATTTATATGGCTCTCAATGTACTAACACACATACACTATTACTGTTCCATTACCAGCTGTTGCTGAATGAAGCCTCTAAGGTTGGCTGCTTCCAATTGTGTCATGCCTTCTTTTATTGTGGCAAGTGACATAGAATGTGAATCAATTGAGTACTTTTGACACATCTTATCCCATTTGCTGACAAAGTATGTCTATTTTTGTCCATTCATAGAGTCAGCTAACTCATTTGGGGCCTGTGATAATCATCTAAGGGTGCAATAATCCTCATGAGCTTGTCTGGTATGATGAGCACTCATTCGAGACCAGGGACTACCTCACACTTCTGAAAATGCTTTCCATATGGAGGATGAATAAGTAAAGGCAGTAAGTGGCTCCCTTACCATAGCCTGCAAAAATGCTTAATACTCCTCTAGTTCCTGTGTGAACTCTGGCTGAAAGGAATGGGCCCTGAATATGTATTCTTTTAGTTAAGAAGGTAATATAATAAATCTGATTTAAATAGTCACCTCCTAATAAACAACCTCTTAACTATATGTTCTTTTCTGTGTTTCTGCCTTGCTTGATGGGACATAGAATATCACAGGCATCAAAAATATATCAGGCTTACCTTTGGCCATGTGGTTGTAACACCACTCTAAAGGCCAAGTCACTGCCTTTGTTTCATACTCTGGACACAGTTAACACTTTCCTTAAATTATTTTTTTTTCTTATTGTGGTGTGGGAATTTGAACATAGAGACTTTCACATACTAAAGAAGAGCTATACCATTGAGTTTATTTCCTTGTCCAACTTAAACCGTAAAAGTCTTTTTAAGACTGGCTGAAGTAAGAAGACTGAAAATAATCAAACAAAAAAGATTTAATTATTCCTTCCTTGTTCAGACATTTAATTATATTCAAGACGTTTATTATGTCTTGAGAATCTCACATTACTTTTCTTTAGGTGTTGAAAATAAATAATGCAAATGAACTTAATTCTGGTTTCATGAGGGCAGTGTTTAAAGCTTGCTGATAGTGACACTAAGCAATTAGTTATAGGAAAGCACCAGGGCTCAACAGTGAGAAAATAGCAAAATGAAGAAGGATAGTAGAGATTTTCTGTGTATTAAAACTAGATACATATGAAGATTAAGAGACAATTAGTAGATACTTAGGAGGTTAGTCCACAATTGTCAAATTTAAATTCGGGCTGGCTTCCAGAAAAAAAAAAAAACTGTGTGTGTGTGTGTGTGTGTGTGTGTGTGTGTGTGTGTGTGTGTGTGTATGTGTGTGTGATAATAGGATTCCTTGAAGCCTTAATGCTTTGCCAGAGCTGGGCTTATGAATTATGAGGAACATAGCCCCAGCATCTGTTAAATGACCAATATAAGAAAGAAGACATGGGTTAAAGAGACAGCCAAAGTTGTCATGACAAAGTGCCCTCCAATACTGTTCATTTTAAAGGATTAAAATTAAAATTCTCAGACAAGCCACAGAAATCTAGCATTGTGGATCACACTTTACACAGATAGCATATTCACCAGGCTTCTAAATAAATTAGCCTTTCTGATCAAGTAAACAAGTAAATACAATGATACAGAATTGATCATAATATATTTATAAAATGAAGAAGAGTAATCTAAAGCAAGTTTTTGATAGTAAGGAACAATTAACTTAAGAGAATAAAGAAAAGATGTCTGAAGCTAATATCAGCAATATAGAAAGAAATATATCCAAATTATATCATTGCTATATAGAAAATGTCTTGAAGAGTTCATTACAATAAAGTACTTTTTAATTTGCCAAAATATCTTAGTGTCATGAGAAAAGAAAATATTTCTTCTAAAGAACAACTTAGAGGGAGTATAATTAGAAGTGAGTGGGTAGGGGAGACAAAACTAGAAAAACAATCTAAGACTACACAGAAACAAAAAAACTGAATAAACACACATACATATATATGTTTCTCAATTAAAAAATATCAAAAGAAGTCAGTGAGTAAAAGTCTAAGAAAAGGTGAACATACTGAAGAAGACATAAAGTTTACATTCTGTTAAAGTTTATATTCCACAGAAAGGATATAGCCATTACATGAAAAAATGCTATAAAATTAAGTAGTAATAAATGTCATAGACGCCATAAAAGAATAATGGAACAGAGACTATCTAGAAGCCCGTGTAGGACTAGAAATGTAGTAGTGAGGGAGAGAATAAATAGTGTGAAGCCAGCCATGCTCAAAGCTGGCCAGCCATGCTCTGCCTGGGAGAAGTATGATGAAAGACTGGAACCACTGCAAGGAAACTTTACAGTGATAATACGGCTGTCATGTATTAAAACCACCAAAAGCCATCAGTGAGGCTGGAATGCAAGGTAGACGGATTTGAGTCAAATACTGTCACAAAAGGAAAACCCCTTCTGGATTAGAATGTATAAGTTAGGTTAGGACAACAAGTCTCCAACTCAGATAATATTTAGGAGACTAATATTGAGATTTCATTTCCTTCATGCATCCATATATTGATACACACATACATATATACACATACAGACACACACATATATATATATATGTACATGTACATATTCTGGGAAGAAGTTAGGAAAACCTAGCTATTGGTAATAAAGCCTATATAATTGTACTACCCTCAATATGCAAATGAAATGGTGAGCATATTCAAGATATATTTTTGAAATAGAATTAGAAAAACTGGATATGGTTCTCTGCATCCTTCCTGTTTTTGAACGCTGCTGTGGAGACCTTTGAGGGGACTTCAAGTAAGCTCCATTTTTGAGACACGGTGTGTCTACAGTATACAGAGTTCTCATAAAATGACAGAATTGTTATGAATCACAGAAATCTCTTCAACATATTTTCCAGGCACTTGAAATTAATTTAAATAAGTATCAGGCCTCAGAAGTGACAGGGCAGCTGGGACAAGATCCTTTCTACCTCTTTCTACACCTAGGAGGGACAGCAGATCCACAGTCCTCACTGCACGTTTTCCCACAAGCAGAGAGCCTATCTCCAGGGTATGCTCTGACCCCAGGACTCAGGAGGAGCAACTGATCCACAGCCCTCTGCACATGGGTTTTACCAGAGGAGAGCTGATCTCCCAGAAGTGCTGACATAGGCTTACAAACCCACAAGAGGAACAAGCTCCAGCCAGAGACAGTAAGAACATCTAACACCAGAGATCAACAGATGGTGAAAGGCAAAAGCAAGAACCTTACCAACAGAAAGACTACTTGACTTCATCAGAACCTAGTACTCCCACCACAGCAAATCCTACTACAAAAGCCTATACTCAACAAAACTGGAAAACCTGGATTAAATGGACAATTTTCTAGACAGATACCAGGTACCAAAGTTAAATCAAGATCAGATAAATGATCTAAACAGTCCCAAATCTGCTAAAGAAATAGAAACAGTCATTAATAGTCTCCCAACCAAAAAAAAAAAAAAGCCCTGGACCAGGACCAGATGGATTTAGTACAGAGTTTTATCAGACCTTCAAAGAAGACCAAAACCAATACTCCTCAAACTATTCCACAAAAGAGAAACAGAAGAAGCCACAATTACTCTTATACCTAAGCCACACAAAGACCTAACAGAGAAAGAAAACTTTAGACCAATTTCCCTTACGAATGTCGATGCAAAAATACTCAACAAAATTCTTGCAAAACAAATCAAAGAACACATTAAAATGATTATCCATCATGATCAAGTAGGCTTCATCCCAGGGATGCAGGGATGGTTCAATATATGGAAATTCATCAATGTAATTCACTATATAAACAAACTCAAAGAAAAAAACCATATGATCATCTCATTAGATGCTGAGAAAGCATATGACAAAATCCAACATCCCTTCATGATAAAAGTCTTGGAAAGATCAGGAATTCAAGGCCCATACTTAAACATAGTAAAATCAATATACAGCAAACCATTAGCCAACATCAAACTAGGGGAGAAACTTGAAGCAATCCCACTAAAATCAGGGACTAGATAAGGCTGCCCACTCTCTCCCTACCTAGTCAATATTGTACTAGATGTTCTAGCCAGGGCAATTAGACAACAAAAGGAGATCAAAGGGATATGAACTGGAAAGGAAGAAGTCAAATTATCACTGTTTGCCAATGATATGATAGTATACTTAAGTGACCCCAAATATTCTACCAGAGAGCTTATAAATCTGATAGACAACTTCAGCAAAGTAGCTGGATATAAAATAAACTCAAGCAAATCAGTGGCCTTCCTCTACACAAAGGGTAAACACGCAGAGAAAGAAATTAGGGAAACAACACCTTTCAGAACAGGCACAAATAATATAAAATACCTTGGGGTAACTCTAACTAAGCAAGTAAAAGATCTGTTTGACAAGAACCTCAATTCTCTAAAGAACGAAATTGAAGAAGATCTCAGAAGATGGAAAGATCTCCCATGCTTGTGGATTGGCAGGATTAATATAGTAAAAATGGCCATCTTACTGAAGGCAATTTACAGATTCAATGCAATCCCCATCAAAATTACAACTCAATTCTTCACAGACTTAGAGCAATTTGCAAATTCATCTGGAATAACAAAAAACTCAAGATTGTGAAAACTATTCTCAACAATAAAACAACCTCTGGTAGAATAACCATCCTGGACTGTAAGCTGGACTACAGAACAATTGTGATAAAAATTGCATGGTATTGGTACAGCAACAGGCAAGTAGATCAATGGAATAGAATTGAAGACCCTGAAATGAACTCACTCACCTATGGTCACTTGATCTGTGACACAGGAGCTAAAACCATCCAGTGGGAAAAAAAGACAGCATCTTCAACAAATGGCACTGGCTCAACTGGGGGTTAGCATGTAGAAGAATGCAAATCGATCCATTCCTATCTCCTTGTACAAAGCTCAAGTGCAAGTGGGTCAAGGACCTCCACATCAAACCAGATACACTGAAACTAATAGAAAAGAAAGTGGGGAAGAGCCTCAAGCACATGGGCACAGGGGAAAATTTCCTGAACAGAACACCAATAGCTTATGCTTTAAGATTAAGAATTGACAAATGGGATCTCATAAAAATCACAAACCTTCTGTAAGGCACAGACATTGTCAATAGGACAAAATGGCAATCAACACATTGGGAAAAGATCTTTACCAATCCTATATCTGATAGAGGGCTATCAGTAAATGGGAAAAAATACTCAGCTTATAGATATAGCGTTCAGAGCTCATGAGATATAATCCCCTAATAACTGTTTTCTGGCAAGAAATAGCAATAATTGTAATAGATCAAAGAGAACTCTCAATGTGCTATTGTATCCTATGAATTAAAGTGTCAACCATGATGCTATGTACTATATAACCACCGACACTTTCTTATTTCAAAAACTAGTTTGTTCAGACCCATATAAAGATCAAAACATTGATTCTCCTCTTCTTCCACCATCTCCTGCAGATACATTTTTGGTAAAGAAACTTGCAGAAGCGGAAGGGCATGTAAAAAATAAAGTTATGTCTTTTTTCCTTTATTTCTTACATACACTATATAGTGTGATACTTTATTGACTAAATACCACCTTTCTTTTAAAAAAAGAGTTTTATGTATGTGTCTGAGTGCCTACATGAATATCTATGCACTGTGTGTGTCTTGTGCCTATGGAGTCCAGGAATGGATTTTTCTTATCCCTTGGAACCAGAGCTATAGGCAGTTGTAAAACATCTGATATAAGTTCTGGGAATGGACCCAATTCCTCTGTAAAGTCATAAATTATTCTTAGCTGCTATGTCAACTCTCTAGCTCCATGTTCCCTTTCTTGTCAATGAAGTGGGTCTGTGTTTGTAGCTGTAAGTTTTGGAGCTTTGTTTCTTACTGTAGAACATGTATATTCTAACACTGTCTTGCTGTTGAGGTTATTTTATATATTGACTTCAATCTACCTGATCTTTGAATAAAACAATATTCTTTAAAAGTATAATAGATTTCTGGCAAATATTATAAGGATGCACTCTATTAGACAAAAGCCACCTGAGCAACCCTTCCTTACTTGTTTTAAAATTCCTCTGGTGGTCTTTTACTGTTATAATTCCTACTATTTGACTGAACTTTCCTGTGAGGAATTGCATTTATCCATCTATGGTCTTAACAAGAGATTTTATAGCCACCTCATTGGTGGCATTTTTGGTTACATTTTCTAGGGAATGCCCTACATTAATATGTGCCTGGAACATTTTTTTTTAAATTAATGGGCTGTTTGTAATAGAAGAAAGTAATAGTTTATGAAACTAGTAATTTCTAATGCACTTCAACAATCTTCCTGAATTATTTCTCACACCTCTCCTTTTAGTTTAAGCAGGAGAAAGAAGAAAACAACTCTAAAACTTTGTCCAGCATCTCCTGATTCCAATATCAAGACTATTAGGTTCATTTTCTATAGTTATGTCATCATATATGACATGTTACTAAACCTTTATGCACTATTTAATAGCTGTTCATTATTCCAGATCTTAATGAAAATTTTCTTAGCCTTCAAAGTCCATTGAACTTGTAAGAGTCTATCCAAGGACATTAGAATTTCAATAATGGGATACTCAAAGCAACCCAACTTCTATCCACTTATGACAGACACAAAGTCTCTTTTAGAGATTTTTGTCTTCGTTCTTACTTCAAAGTACAAATATTTTATCAGTAGGCTGTGGATATAAGACAAATTAGCTGAAGCTTTAACAAGTGAACAGTAATAAACATCTATTATCTCATACCATTTCAGTGTCAGGAATTCTGCACAGCTTAGAAAGGGCTTCCCAATTCACTGTCTTCTATTGGATTGAACTTAAAATGTCAGCCAGGTCTTCTTTAGTCATCCCTGAAGAAAAGTGACTTGAGTGACTGATGGGCTAGATCTACATTTTAATTTATAAAAGAAAAGCTGAGTCGACTCATGACAAGTTACTGTTGGATATTCCACAGCCTCAGTTCCTTGCTTTGAGAATTTTTTCTGGGGCTGCAAACATGTCCTCACAATATGGAGGATGACTTCCTTGGGGATCTTCAAGAGCAAGGCAAAAAATTATTGTTTTTATTTTTAGAACCTAAAATCAGAACTGGCCTTTCCTGATGATTTCTGTGACATATGATTGGTAACATCAGTTAGAACCACACAAGTTCGAAGAGCCCCACACAAGGGTATGACATCACATAAGAATCATAAGAGATGGGAAAAGGTTTTACTTAATCTACTTCTACGTTACCTCTCAACAGTGTGAACCTTGAAAATATCTAGACCAATATTCTTTTTAATAAAGCACTTCATACATACATTTAATGTATTTCTGTTAAATCAACCACCATTACCTCCCATCTTGAGGAAGGTAATGGTGGTTGATTTAACAGAAATACAATATTTACCCTAACCCTCTACCACTTTCTTCTCCCAACTTTCAAAGCTACTTAGCCCACTTACTGCTAACACTATGTGCTTGGGTGTAAAATCATCTAGTGAACCATGGTAGCCTTTCAGGTGCTGCATCTCTGAATAAACTTGACTCCCCCTCTTCCAGCAGCCATCAATGGCTCATAGCTTCTTATCTAAGGTTGAGTCTTGGCTACAAGGTTATTTGACAGCCAACTGCTCACCACACATATCCAGTTATAAAATATTTCTAATTCTTTTATTTGGAAAGGTAAGTTTTTTTTTTGTTTTGTTTTGGGTTTTTTGTTTGTTTGTTTTTTTTGTTTTTAATCCCCAGGAACTGTAGCCATTTTGCAACAGCATATCTGTTGAAGATCCTTAGTTCTTTCAGATGACATTTTTGGAAAAGAAACTTGGTCTTCTTATTGCTCCTCTGCATAGTTTCCAGGATCACCTCAATCCCAATATAGCTTTCTTTCTCTAGGATGTCTGTCAATAGTTGACCAACACTTCTTTAGTTCCACAGAGAGGACTGAGGGATCAGGTGACAGCCTGAACTTAACCATGGGAAAAAATCAAGCTTTTGGGCAGTCCTGATGCATGATCCTTTTTGTTGTTTTAGAAATGCAGAACATCCCCTCTCTTCTCTTTGCAGAGATGAAATTCTCACAGGAGAATCTGCATTTTCATTGGCTCTCCTGTAGAATAGAGGTCTAGATCTCTTACACTTCTAAGACCTATTATCTGTTTCTTTCTTTGAATATTAAAGTTTTATCTATTAATATTGATTTATTTTACAAGAAATAGAGCATTATTAGTCTATTTTAAATTAGGATGTTTTAATGAACATGAGGAAGTTAGAGAGAGGTGACTTAGAAGCAGCTAGAAGAGGAGGAATAAAGAAGGTAGATACTATCATTATATTTTATTTAAAAATTAGAAAATTAAAAACTAACAAATATTTTTAAACTTGCAAAGTAACTCATTTAAGCATTACTTTATTTTGTTAATTTTAGAAGTGTTGCTCTTAACTCCTCCCACATAACACCTTTCTTTCATTTTAAAGATACCCATTACTCTGTTATTTAGTATTCTTCAAGTTGTAGAAAATGGAAAAACACCAAAGTTACTTTATATCACAGAAATATACAATTGTGAAATAGCTGTACTCTTCAAGTTAGAAAGGCACTGCACACAAGCCTTAGAGAGGTCTGGAAGATTGACTGTTGCTTCACATGGTACAGGAAGAGGTTTGACCAAAGAGCATATCTGGAGATTGGCTTTTGTATTGAAAAACAAGATAAGTGCCTAAGGCTTTACACATTCTGTCTTTTTGCTGCCTCATTAGAGTATGTATCACATTGCTTCTCTTGTTGTAGTTTGTATCTTTATTCATCGTGGTAGAATTTTTTCCTATCCTGCCTAGAGATACAATTGCTGCTCAGTGTCTGTAGAAGATTGATCCAGCCTCTACTACAGATGTCAAAATCCCCAGAAAATCAAGTTGATTGTACAAAGTATTTATTTGCATATAATCTAAACATGTCTTCCTAAATTCTTTAAATCATCTCTAGATTTCCTATAATGTTTCATAAATAACATGTAAATAGCTAGAAATAATAGCATGCAAACTGTTAATGTTTGCTTCCTTATGGTACTTTTAATGTGTTAGGTTTAACATAGTCTTCAAAGAAATTTGTAGAAGAATGTGCTCTATGACGACAAAGTCATAAACATAGAAAGCTAATCACATAGCAACACATGTCAGCAATCAAAGGAATTCTGGAGTACACATGCAGCTAGGGCCCAGGAAGACATCTATATACCAAATGAGGTGAACAACCAGATCACATGAGAAAAGTACTTGCAAATGATCTCAGTGGAGATTTCCAAAATTGATGAAATCTTGTTACTGATACGTTCACTTAAAAAACAAACAAACATAGATACAAAACAACAACAACAAAAATACCCCAAAATATTTTGCACTCAGGAAAATAGAAAGAATACCTAGAAGGGGGAAAATGCAGTTTATTAACAGCTTCATATATGAAAAATATTATCATTATCATAATATGATAATGAAGTACTTAATAATAATCACATATAAATTTCTATAGGATGAGATTGAGAGGATGAAGTATAAAGAATAGCAATTATGTATGGTGGAAATTGTGACCAGAAAAATAAAGGTATAATTCCCAGGGATTGGTGAAATAGGTTGGCCAGGAGAGTACTTGCCACACATGAGGGCCTAATTCAATGTCTCATACCAACATTAAAAGGCCAAATATGCTGGATGTGATTGTTAGTCCAATACTGGGAAGGTAAACACTAAAAGATGGCTGGCATTTCCTGGATTCTAGTCTACTGTGTGAGCTCTCCATAGCTTCAGTGATAGTGTCAGGTCTTGGGACCTCCGCTTGACCAGGATCCCACTTTGGGTTTGTAACTAGACCTTCTTTTCCTCAGGCTTCTCTCCATTTCCATCTCTGTAATTCTTTCAGACAGAAACAATAATGGGTCAGAGATGTGACTGTGGGGTAGCAACCCCATTCCTCACTTGATGTCCTTTTTTTCTGCTGGAAGTGGGCTCTATAAGTTCCCTCTCCCTATTGTCATCCATTTCTTCTAAGGTCTCTCCCTTTGATTCCTAAGATTATCTTACCTCCCAGGTCCCCGATGTATTCTGGAGGGTCCCCCCAACTTCCTATTTCCTGTGGTTGCCTGTTTCCATTCTTTCTGCTGGCCCTCAGGGATTCAGTCCTTTTCCCTCACCCAATTCCAGATCATGTTCCCCTCACCCACCCACCCCGTTCACTTTCCCTCTCAGGTTCCTCCCTTGCTCCCCACTTCTGATTGCTTTAATCTCTCTCCCAAGTGTAACTGAGGCATCCTCACTTAAATATGTCAGCTTGTTGACCTTTTTGAGTTCTGTGGACTGTATCATGGGTATTCTGTACTTTTTTT
>NW_022196905.1:4242861-4255361 GCF_008632895.1 Mastomys coucha
TGCTAATATCCACTTATTAGTGAGTACATACCATGCATGTCCTTTTGGGTCTGAATAACCTCAACTCAGGATGATATTTTCTAGTTCTATCCATTTGGCTGCAAAACACAGGAAACCACATTCTTAATAGCTGAGTAGTATTCTATTGTGTAAATGAACCACATTTTCTGTATTCATTCTTCTGCTGTGGGACCTCTAGGTTGTTTCCAGATTCTGGGTATCACAAATAAGGCCTCTATGAACATAGTGGAACATGTGCCCCTGTGGCATGGTGGAGCATCTTTTGGGTAGAGTCCCAAGAGCTATAGCTGGGTCTTCAGGTAGATCTATTTCCAATTTTCTGAGGAAACTCCAGACTGGTTTCCAGAGTGGTTGTACCACTTTACAATCCCACCAGTAATGGAGGAGCGATCCTCTTTCTCCATGTCCTCTCCAACATGTTTTGCCACCTGAGGTTTTGATCTTAGCCATTCTGATTGGTGTAAGGTGGAATCTCAGGGTCATTTTGATTTGCATTTCTCTCATCACTAAGGACTTTGAACATTTCTTTAGATGCTTTTCAGCCATTCAAGATTTCTCAGTTGTATATTCTTGGTTGAGTTCTATACCCCATTTTTTGATTGGGTTGTTTGGTGATTAACTTCTTGAGTTATTTATATATTTTAGATATTAACCCTCTATCAGATGTGGAGTTAGTGAAGATTTCCTTCTCCCAATATTTAGGTTGCCAATTGTCTTATTGACTATGTCCTTTGCCTTACAGAAGCTTTCCAGTTTCATACGGTCCTATTTATCAATTTTTTTTTTTTGTTTTTTTGTTTGTTTTTGTTTCTTTTGTTTTTTGATTTTCGAGACAGGGTTTCTCTGTGTAATCCTAGTTGTTCTGAAACTCACTCTGTAGACCAGGCTGGCCTTGAACTCAGAAAACTGCCTGCCTCTGCCTCCCAAGTCAATTTAACAATTCTTGATCTTAGAGCACGAGCCATTGGAGTTCTGTTTAGGAAATTTCCCCCTGTGCCAATGAGTTGAAGGCTCTTTCCCACTTTCTCTTCTACTAGATTCAGTGTATCTGGTTTTATGTTGAGGTCTATGAACCACTTGTACTTGAGCTTTGTCCAAGGTGACAAATATGGGTCTATTTTCATTCTTCTATATGCAGACAGCCAGTTAGACCAGCACCATTTATTGAAGAAGCTTTCTTTTATTCATTGTATACTTTTGGCATATTTGTCAAAGATCAAGTGGCTGTAAGTGTAGAGTTTTATTTCTGGGTCTTCAATTCTATTCCATTGATCAATGTGTATGTCTCTATACCAATACCATGCAGTTTTTATCACTGTTGCTCTGTTGTTAAGCTTGAGGTCAGGAATGGTGATACCCCCAGCTATTCTATTATTGTTAATATTGTTTTCACTATTCTGGGGTTTTTGCCTTTCCAGATGAACTTGAGAATTGCTCTTTCCATGGCTTTGAAGAATTGTGTTGGTATTTTGATGGGGATTACATTGAATCTATAGACTGCCTTTGGCAGAATGGCCGTTTTTACTATGTCAATTCTGCCAATCCATGAGCATGGAAGATCTCTCCATTTTCTGAGATTTTCTTTGATTTCTTTCTTGAGAGAAATGAAGTTATTGTCATACACATCTTTCACTTGTTTGGTTAGAGTTATCCCAAAATATTTTATATTATTTGTGGCTATTGTGAAGGGAGGTGTTTCCCTAGTTTCTTTCTCAGCCTGTTTATCTTTTATATAAAAGAAGGCTAGTGATTTATTTGAGTTAATTTTATATCCTGCCACTTCATTGAAGTTGCTTATCAGCTGGAGAAGTTCTCTGGTAGAATTTTTGGGGTCACTTATGTATATTATTATATCATCTGCAAATAATGATATCTTTATTTTTTCTTTACCAGTTTGTATTCCCTTGATCTCTTTTTGTTATCTTATTGTTCTAGCTAACACTTTGAGTACTATATTTAATAGATATGAGCAGAGTGGACAGCCTTGTCTTGTCCCTGACTTCAGTGGGATTGCTTCAAGGATGTCTCCATTTAATTTGATATTGCCTGTTGGTTTGCAGTAAATTGCTTTTATTATGTTTAGGTTTGGGCCTTGAATTCCTGATATATCCAACACTTTTAAGATGAAAGGGTGTTATATTTTGTCAAATTTTTTTTCTACATCTAAGGAGATGATCATGTGATTTTTTTCCTTTGAGTTTATTCATATAGTGGATTACATTTATGGATTTTTGTATTTTAAACCAATCTTGTATTCCTGTAATGAAGCATACTTGATTGGGGTGAATGATGGTTTTGATGTGTTCTTGGATTCAGTTTCCAAGAATTTTATTGAGTATTTTTGCATCTATATTCATAAGCAAGATTGGTTTGAAGTTCTCTTTTTTGGTTGAGTCCTTATATGGTTTAGGTATCAGAATAATTATGGCTTTATAAAATGATTTACATAGTGTTCCTTCTGTTTCTATTTTGTGGAGTAGTTTGAGGAAAACTGGTATCGAGTCTTCTTTGATGGTCTGGTAGAATTCTGGACTAAATCCATATCACCCTGGACTTTTTTGGTTGGGAGGTTTTTAATGACTTCTATTTCCTTGTGTGACATGGGCCTGTTTAGAAAATTTACCTGCTCTTGATTTAACTTTGGTATGTGGCATCTGTCTAGAAAACCATCCATTTCATCTAGATTTTCCAGTTTTGTTGAGTATAGGTTTTTATAGAAGGATCTGATGATTTTTTTAATTTCCTCCATTTCCGTTGTTATGTCTCCCTTTTCTTTTCTGATTTTAGTAATTTGGATACTGCCCTTGGCCCTTTAGTTAGTTTGGCTAGGAATTCATCTATCTTGTTGATTCTCTTAAAGAACAAGCTTTTGTTTTTTCTGATTCTTTATAATTTTATTTTGTTGATTTTGGCCCTGAGTTTGACTATTTCCTGCCTTCTACTCCTCTTGGGTAAATTTGTTTCTTATTGTTCTTGAGCTCTCAGGTGTGTTGTTAAGTTGTTAGTGTAAGATCTCTCCAGTTTCTTTACCAGGGCACTTACCACCATGAACTTTCCTCTTAGCACTGCTTTCATTGTGTCCCATAAGTTTGGGTAATATGAATTAATTTTTTTCATTAAATTCCATGAAGTTTTAATTTTTTTCTTTATTTCTTCCCTGACCAAGTTATCATTGAGAAAAGAGTTGTTCAGTTTCCATGTGTAGGTGGGCTTTCTGTAATTTTTGCTGTTCCTAAAGTCCAGCCTTAGGCCATGGTCATCTGATACAATGCATGGGATTATTTCAGTCTTTTTATATCTGTTAAGGGTTATTTTGTGACCAGTTATGTGGTTGATTTTAGAGAAGGGACCATGAGGTGCTGAGAAGAAGGTGTATTCTTTTGTTTTAGGTTGAAATGTTCTGTAGATATCTGTTAAATCCATTTGGTTCATAACCTCTATTAGTTTCACTGTGTCTCTGTTTAGTTTCTGTTTCAACGACCTGTCCATTGGTGAGAGTGGGGTGTTGAAATCTCCCACTTTTACAAATTTGGGTGGTCTCTCGTTTGGTGCATACATGTTCAAAATTGAGACTTTCTCTTGGTGGATTTTCCCGTCGATGAATATAAAGTGTCCTTCTCACACTTGATAACTTTTGGTTGAAAATCTATTTTATTGGCTATTAGGATGGCAACTCCTGATTGTTTCCTGGAATCATTTGCTTGGAGACCTTTTTCCATCCTTTTACTCTTACATAGTTCCTGTCTTTGTTATTGAAGTGTATTTCTTGTATGCAGCAAAATGCTGGATCCTATTTGCATATTCAATATGATAGCTTATATCTTTTTCTAGGAGAGTTGAGTCCATTAATATTGAGAGATATTAAAGAGAGATAGTTGTTAGTTCCTGTTATGTTTTTTTGTAAGTGACACTATGTGCTTATGCCTCTCTGCTTTTGATTTTGTTGTGAGATGCTTACTTAATATCTTGTCCTTTCTTTGGTATAGGTACCTTCCTTGTGTTGGAGTTTTCTTTCTAGGATACTCTGTAGGGCTGGGTTGGTAGTTAGATATTATTTGAACATAGTTTTGTTCTGGAATATTTGGTTTCTCCATATATGCTGATTGAGAGTTATGCTGGGTATAGTAGCCTGGACTGGCATTTGTGTTCTCTTAGAGTCTGCATGACCTCTGAGCAGGCTTTTCTGGCTTTCATAGTCTCTGCTAAGAAGTCTGGTGTAATTCTGATAGGTCTACCTTTGTATGTTACTTGGTCTTTTTCCCTTGCAGATTTTAATATTCTTTCTTTGCTCTGTGCATTTAGTGTTTCGATAATTATGTGACAAGATTTTCTTTTCTGGTCCCATTTATTTGGTGTTCTATAGGCTTCTTGTACCTTTATGGCCATCTGTTTCTCTAGATTGGGGAAGTTTTCTTCTATGATTTTGTTGAAGACATTTTCAGGTCCTTTAGACTAGGAATCTTTGTTCTCCTCTATTCTGATTATTTTTAGATGTGGACTTTTCTTGTGTCCTGAATTTCCTGGATGCTTTGGGTTAGGGTTTTTTATGTTTTGAATTTTCTTTGACAGTTGTGTCAATCTCTTCTACTGTATCTTCTACACCTGTGATTCTCTCTTCTATCTAGCACTTACATCTATAATTCCTGAACTCTTTCCTAGGATTTCCATTTCCAGATTTGCCTCCATTTGTGTTTTCTTTATTGTTTCTACTTCCACTTTTAGGTCTTGGATCACTTTATTCAATTCCTTAACCTTTTTGCCTGTGTTTTCTTGCATTTCTTTCAGTGAGTTATTGATATCATCCTTAAGGGACTCTATTATCTTCAAGAGATAGGATTTTAGGACAGATTCCTGATTTTCAGGTGTGTTGGTATATTCAGGGCTTGCTCTGGTGGGAGAACTGGGTTCTGAGGATGCCTGCATATTTTGGCTTCTGTTTTTTGTGGTCTTGTGCTTGCCTTTCACCATCTGGATATCCCTGGTGTTTGTTGTTCTGGGTGACTGTGGCCCTGCCGATATCAGACCACCTGTGGAGTCTTCCAACTGGGGGCTCTTCACAGGGGCAGAGAAGCTGCTCATCTGTTGCCCTGGCTGCAGTAGATCTCCTGGGAGACCTTCAGACTGTTGGGTCTTCAGTAGAACTGTCAAGCTGTTGTCCAACTGCCCTGAGTGCAGCCAATCCTCAACTGCTCTGAGAGCAGAGGATCCTCAATTGCTCTGAGTGCAGCAGGTCCTCTAAGATGGATCAGGATATAGAGTCTTCATGGGAGCAGACCAACTAGGAATCTTCCTCAGCAGAAAGGACTGAGTGGAAGGGGTGGAAGGGGAGTGGTATTCGGTAGGGTGGGGGTTTTGATGGATGATGGTTCCCGAGTCCACCAGGTTCACAGCAGCAGCTCCCGAACTGGGAACGTGGAGTTTTCTTACCAAGTGCTTTGAGTGCAGCAGGTCCTCTAGAATGGGTCAAGATATGGAATCTTCACAGGAGCAGACCAACTAGGGGTCTGCTCCAGCAGCAAGGACTGGACAGCTTCAACTCTGTTCTTGACCTCTGAAAATTCATCCCATGGAGGATGAAGACTCATGTCTATCTATCTTATGTTTGAGGCTCTCATGCTTTATAAATTGAAAAGAAAATTCTCCTTTTGGGAAAGGCTAACATCCAAAATATCCAATTAACTTTATTGGATATTTTAATATACGCACACTTATGGAAATTTTATTATTTTAATTGTGTTAAAAATAACAAAAATACTACCCAAGGTGACATCCAAAAGAATTCACAAAGTCTTTACTGGTCACTGGAGAAAGTGAGCCTTGTAAGGTGGGTACTGTGACAGAAGAGTTTGGTTGTGGAAGATAGTTTTATACATGACCAAAAAACAATTAACTTCTCAGATAATTTCCCCTGACACCCATAACATTGGTGCTGAATTCTGTGTATAAACCAAGAAAGCATAAACAGTGCAATGCAATTTTAATGATTCCTCAAAATACCCTTCCTTTTATTATTTTAAGATATTTCAGGAGTATAAAGCAGTGTGAGCAGATAAATTTTAGCCAGAAATGGAGCACATAATTCAGTTATAGTATCTAGCATAATGTCTCACCGAAAAGCAGGTAAAATATTAAGGCCTAAAACATGTATATGCTGCCTTACATCATAGAGGGAAGCTCACAGGCTAATTGAGTGTGGTAATATGTGTAAGTTATGAGAAGCCAGGACTTGTCAATCCACTGTGAAAACCACACTGAAGAAGTGGGTGGGGTAAAGATGGAGGAGGAGACTATAACTGATGGGATTTAGGCCGATTCTGGAAGCTGAGAAAGGTAAGGACTTCTCGACACTGAAGAAGAAAACAGCCCATCAGTGCCTTACTTACCATCTCTGACGTGACAGACTTCAAGGCGGGTATTGAATTCCTGGAACTGTAGCTACAGGTACTCTTGAGCCACCTGATGAACGTACTTGGAACAGAACCCCAGTCCCTGACCCGAATATAACCTTAAAGATGATAAGTACATTCTGTTCTGAGTCACTAAGTTTGTATAACTTATTACAGTCATAACAGGAAGCAAATTTAAAGAGTAAAAAGGAAAGAACAAAATATAGCATAAATGTGTCCTAATTATACTAATTAATAAAGTGACACTATTCTGAAAGTTTGAGACTTCAGACACAAACATCTCCAGTCAAAACCTTGGCCATTATGCTCAGCATGACAAAGTATACACAAAGAATGCACACACACACACACACACACACACACACACACACACACAAATAAGTACATTGGTTTTCAAGAGGGTTTCTTTGTGTAACAGTTCTGGCTATTCTAGAACTACTTTTGTAGACTAGGCTGGCCTCAAACTAGAGATCCACCTGCCTGTGCCTCTGCTTTCAATGTGCTGGGATCAAAGACAGGTGCCACCACAACCCAGTCCACTATATACATATATATATACTAATTTTAATATCATGAATCAATAATAGAAATGCAAAATATGTATGTTACATATACATTAGTTAATACATATGGAATTTAAATAAATGCATAACTCTTTACTTTTCAAACTTACACTATGGGGCTTACACTATGTCTTTTGTGTAAATATGTGACTGCAAGGCCCAGAGAAGCAACACTGTGTGGCTTTGAGTACCTGTTCATTTTTCTTTCCTACTAGTTTTACATGGAAGCCACACAAACAGCAGTGGCATGATGATTGGAGCAAGTGTATTTTCCAGAAGTATATATTTTTTCATTTCAAATTAGTCATAGCATAGCAACACCAGCTTCCAAACATTTATACCAAGCAAAGTGCTGCATATGCTCTTATGTTCAGTGTACTGAAACAGCACCAAGCAGCGACACCCAGGGAGGTAGGGAAGAAGAACTGAAAACAGGGTCATTTGGTTTTGATGCTTTTGAAATTACTGTTGTCTGTGGAGAGCATCACACTTTTAACATTATTTCAATACTGACAAAAATGTGTATATTTTGTGTTTAACCAGGGAATGGCACCCACAACTATTGGAATAATCATCATCATCAATATCGTTACAGAAGATTAGCTTCCAAAGCTGAAGAGTAGGGAGCCCTATTTTTAACTCATGACTGCAGTACCATTAACTTTGAGATTATCAGGGACAACCCTTCCTCTATTTCCTTCTCTGATTTGTGGAATCGAAGGAAAACAATTTATTCTTCCAGCTTGCAGGTGAGAGAAGCTGCTACAAAGTGTTCATTCTCTGGAACTCTGAGAAGAGTACTTAACCTATTTCCTTCTCCTTGCTGGGCCTCTCTCATTCTGAATTCTAGACACTTCTTTTGTCCACTGGAGATGACTGTGCTTATTAAAAATATAGCTGGGGGAATGTATGGTTCAATTTCCAAAGAGAGTAAGATGAGGAAGGATCTCAACTGAAGATTCACATGGCCTGCAGTGCTACCTGAAAGCCTTATTGCTGCTGCTGCTGCTGCTGCTGCTGCTGCTGCTGCTGCCTCTTTGAAGAAGCATGTGTGTTGTCCTGAATCAAGACATGAGGATAAATTAAATGTGTGCCTGCATGCATTCTCATACCTGTTTCCTGCTCTCTCCCTTTCCATGCTTCTCTTGAGAGAAGTTCTGGATGCAAGGTGGAGAACTTACAGAGATAAAAGACATGGGAACAAAACCTATCTATTCAAGTCACTCTTACTATTTTATACTTTTGACTATTTGGGATATATATTCTCTGAGGCACCCTTTGTCCTTCTGTTAAATAAAGCTTTATAACATGGCTTGCAGCATTGTTAATAGAGTCATTGAAGGAAGGAAAGTTCCTATTATCATCTTTGACTCTTCAGAAAGCATAGCTGGTACTAATCAGGGTACCATGTGCTGTTGTCTTCTGAATTCAACATACAAGGACCACCTTTACAGGTTAGCATTCTTATAAATGTTGCCATCATCTGCAACTGTAATCATAACAGTCTCCAAAGATACAAAGAATATTGCCACGCAGATTTGACCTGACACTGCTGTAGACAGAGCTAGAGGTGTTTCCTCTTTTTGAGAGAAAATAACAAACCAATTTTCTATGTAGAGAAATTGGGAACTGGTTTATTCAAAATTACTGAGCAAACATCAGATTGCTTGCCTTCTTAGGTGTCTGTCGGATTCTCCAGCTCTGTCCTCTAGAAGTGGCTGTCCTGGTGATTGGTGCCGCATGGCACATTTCCCTGGTAACCAGGCACTCCATTACAAAACCTTGGCAGAATGGCTTTGTTTAGCTCATCTCAAGTTGTGACTGCCCTCTGGTGGCAGCTGCCTTCCCCACACCTAAGTCTTTTTTTTTTTTTTTTCTACCTCTCACTTAAAATTCCTCTTCAGGAAGCAAAAGAGTTGTCCGGTTAGTTCATTGACTGGTTTTTATATGCAGCAAACAGAAACTACTGGCTTCCAGCTGGAGATTTTACTTTGTCTTGAGAAAGACTACCAACTCTTGAAACATTTGTCATTTAAGATTCTCTTCTCTCCAAGACTAATTTCAGCTCATAAAGAGAGAATCCAGGCTTCAAAAGGATTACCATGTTCTTTTTCAAAATGAAAAGAAGAACTGAGTATTTGATGAAGCAACAACCTGAAAAAGGCACTGGAATGCTGGGATCTAGCTGCCCAGGACTTAGGGCTGAGAAGCCTCTTCCAGACAAGACTCACCTGAGCTTCCTTCTGCCAGCTGAGCATTTATCACTGGAGGGCTTTTGTGCACCCCAAAGTTTGTAATATAAAACCAAAGTATCCCTCAAGTCTGTTACGCCCTCCTTGGCAAAGCTTTGTTTGGCAAGTCTAACTCACTTACTTGCAAATCTCTAAAATTGACTTTTCTATGTACTATCTATGTAACCATCTCTATTGGTACTGTTCTACTTTCTTTGCAGGTGTGCTACACCTGTGCCACAGCTGTTCCCTTCTGGCTATAATGGTATTGCTTTAATTATATGTCTGACAGTAATTATCTCCCAATTCATATAATTTCCACTGTCTACAGAGTAAAATCCAAACTCACCCAATTACTGTGGGCCTTTTGGAATCAACAGAACCCAATATGCCTTTCCAAGCTTTCTGCCCAATTGGACTCACTATCAAAGGAAACACTCCTGATTAAACCAGAGGCAATTTCCCATCCACATGTGATTCCTTCAGGTTGGTCCAATTTGATCTATCCAGTTCAAAGAATGTCTCCACTTAAAAGCACTCTCAATGTTCTGCAGTTCAGCTAAGCTAAAGATTTCCTTTTCAGACTCATGCATCTTTGGCTAACTCTGTGTTTACAGACAGTCTCATCCCATATCAAATCCTCTACAAATCCCCTGAGCTCCATGGGATTCTGTCTCTTGAACTTCATTTATTAATACATTCAACATATAACGTAAAGCACAGTTCTAAACATTGAGTAGGTACTTAAAGAGGCATTGCATATTAAGTCCAAATATTACCATAGTTTAAGTCACACAAGCTTCTATACTGCAGACAGAATTCAGTGATGAAGTGCATGTAGCTCACAGTAAAGGCCTGTGATGCTGAGTACATAGAGGTAGAAAAGGAATATGGCAAGACAAAGGATTGCCTGGGCAATAGAACAAGTTCTAGCCTAGGATGACCAATATAGCAATACTCTGTTCAAAAATAATGTTAAAGAGTTAAGAATGTAGTTCAATGGGAGAGTAGTTTCCTCACAAGTTGCGTTATTACTTGTTGGACTGAAACAATACCTGATAAAGTAGCATACACAAATAAGGATTTATTTTGGCTCACACTTCAAGGGTTTCCATCAGGGAGTGAAAGTCATGGTGTCAGGAATATGAGACAGCTGGTAACATTGCATTTCAGTCAGATGACAGCTCTCCTTTTAATCTTATTTTTTCTTAAAACTAGAATTATCATACTATACACTCTGACTAAGGTTCCCCTCTTGTGAACTATTTCCATATTCTCCCCACTTCCCTACTTACTCTTTCTTTTTCCTTCTCATTAGAATACAATCAGGTCTCATTAAAATTATAATACTAAATGAAATATGACAAAATAAAAACAAACAAACCAGTATATGACAAAATAAACAAACAAAAATGATAAAAGTCAATGAAGAAGCACAACAACACTTACAGATACAACACACGCACACGTGTGTGCACACACACACACACAGGGGGAGAGAGAGAGAGAGAAAGAGAGGGAGAGAGAGAGAGAAAGAGAGAGAGAGAACTCATAAAAACAAAATTAGAATATATATACATATATATATGCAAAAGATTTATAAACAAAAACAATATCCAAAATGATCATTAAGTTAATTTGGTGTTGGCTATTTACTGTTGGGTATGGGGGATGTGCTTCCCTTAACAATGCTAAATAATAAAAGAATTCCTGTAGATAAGATCATCTCAAATTGTACTGCAGAGCTATACTCATAAAACCAGCATGATACTGGCACAAAAACAGACACATTGTTCAAGAAATAGAAATGAAGACCTAGATATACATCCATCACCTATTGACACCTGAAGTTTTTAATGGAGCAACTAGAAATGCACACTGAAAATATAAAAATAAATAATATCTTCAATAATCAATATACTGTTCAGTATGGATGAGGACATGTAGATGGATGCAAATAGATCCACACTTATCTTCCTGCACAAAACTCAATTTTAAGTGAACCAAGGATCTTGTCTTAATTAGGGTTTCATTTGCTGTGAAGAGATACCATGATCAAGATAACCCTTATAAAGGATATAATTTAATTGGGACTGGCTTACATGCTCAGAGGTTCCATCCATTATCATCAAGGCTGGAACCCCGGCAGCATACAGACAGGCAAAACACTGGAGGAGCTGAGAGTTCTACATCATATTTTGGAGGCACCCAGGAGAACAGTGTCTTTCAAGCAGCTAGGAGAAGGTTCTTTCAAAACCCACCTCCACAGTGATACACTTCCTTCATCAAGGTCACACCTTCTCCGACAAAGCCATACCGCCTAATAAGTGCCACTTCCTGGGCCAAGCATTTTCAAAGTACCACAGAGCATAACAGAGACTAGACACACTAAATCTTATAGGAAAGAAAGTGAGTAATTGTCTTGAAGTCATTGGCCCCAGAAAAGACTTTTTGAATAGGACACTGATAGCACAGGAATTAAGATAAAAATTAGTAGATAGAGTCTCATTTTACTAAAAAATCTTCTGTATGGAAAAGCATACGATTGTTCTGTATAAACAGCAGGCTACAGAATGGAAAAAAGAGTTGTACCAACTCCACTTCCAATAGGTGACTAATATCTAAATATATGAAGAACTCAAAAAATTGACAACCAGAAAATAAATATCCAAATTAAAACTGATGTACATAGGTAAACAGAGAATTCTTTAAAGAGAAAACATAAATGGGTGAGAAACAAAGATACGTTCAACATCATTAGAAATCACAAAAATGAAAATCAAAACTATTTTGAGATTTCCTCTTACAACTATCAGGATGACTAATATCAATTAAACAAGTTGACAGCCCATGCTTGCAAGAATGAGTAAGAATACTAATCTATTGCTGGTGGGAGTGCAAACTTGCATAGCCACTATGGAAATTGGTGTGGTTGCTCCTTGGGAAAATGGAATTAGACTACCTCAAGATCCAGTCATACCACTTTTGGGCATATAACAAAAGACTCTACAGTTTACTACATTTGCTCAACCATTTGCAATGCTGCTCTATTTAAAATACCTAGGAATTGAAAACAGTCTAGATGGTCAAGAATGGTTAAATGGATAATGAAAGTGTAGTATTTACACAAGGTAACAATGAGCTGTTAAAACAATAAAAATAAAAAAACAACATGTCCACTACTTAGGTATAGGCCACAACAGTCATAATAGATGCAAGCCACTCCAATCAGAAGAACAGAGACCCCCTGGTGGACCAAAGGCCACACTGGTTGTCAG
>NW_022196905.1:4260361-4265927 GCF_008632895.1 Mastomys coucha
TCTTTATAAACTTAAAATTGCAAACATCTAATATATGTTAAATCATAATCTATTGACCAGATATCTAATATTATCACAACAGTAGTATCAGTCCAATATATGTTCACAATGTGCACAATGTGCAGTCACCTCCCTGAAAAATCCAGGGAGCATGCACAGAGCATGTACACCTTCCATTAGCTTACTACTGATAGCATAGTTAATTAACTATTTTTAATAGAAATTATCTCATTCCACATCCAGTTTCTGCCATGGCCTTTGAAAAATCTAGACCAATTGTCTTCTTTCTTTCTTATATACTCTTTGCACATCAGAATTTCTTTCAATTTTTTCCTAATTTATTTTTTCCTCAATAATCTTTAATAAATCCAGCTTCTGCATTGTAAACTCCCAAAGGTTAATGATATGAGTGTCCCTCATTTGTGAGACAAATGTTAAAGGACAAATATTTTCTATTAAGCAACCTAAAATCTTCTAAAATGAACAAACAAACAAACAAACAAAAAAGACTTTGGTTCTGAAGCCATATGGAAGCAGGAAGTATGGGCTTAGTCAAAGTTTAGTTCCAATTTAAACAGTGATTTGTTACTTGTGTAGCTTTGGAGAAAAATAAGTTATTAGTTTATATAAATATCATATTCAGTAAAAAAAAATCTATATCAGAGGATTACTATAAATCTAAACATTAATAATGTCTTTGAGTAGATGCAGAAATGGCATCTACTCGACAATTAATAAAGCCGGATGTTCTTGCAGGGAATGTGAATTCACTTTCCCTCAACTACATCAGGGAGCCTGGAATAGCCAACTTCAGCTCCAGATGATCTACCACTCTCTTTTGGCCTCTGAGGACACCTGCACACATGAGAAAAACATAAACACAGATGCATAATTTAAAGATAACTCGTGAAAAATATTTTAACAGTGTCTAATTCACACACACACACACACATACACACACACACACACACACATACACAAATGAAACTTATGGTAGCCATCACTGACTGAATCAAGCTGGATGCCAACAAGCAGAACGACTTCATTTGTGTAACTGGATAAATCCATCTAAAGTGAGGTCCATCACCCTTTCCTTTTAGGTTTTCATAAGAAAAGTATTATTTGGTTCTCACTTTAGTTGTAGAAGTAAATTACCACTCTTTAAGTATATATAACAGTTTAAACAGATGGCATAGTTCTGAAGAACAGGCCTTAATGTACTTAATTCTGTCCTTAATACTGTGAATATAAGAAGGTACCCAGAACCTATGCCTAGTGACATTAAAGTATATAAGGAAGGCAAAGTATGATAAGTAAATGAATAAAAATATGGAGGTTATAAATCAAGTGCTTGTGTGCCATCTCCCTGTATAGTATATAAAAACATTTTGAGATTTATACTTCCATGATTTCATTTACTCTGGTCTTAGCTCTTTCAAAAACTTTTCTTGGCTCTTGTTCTTAGACCCTAGCACATCATTATTATACTAATATTTAATTTATTTACAGAAGTTAAATATGCAGTTATCTAAACAATGTATTACTGTTTTAATAAATTTTATTTGGTATTTTAATAAGTTTTAAAGTATTTAGTTTCTTAAATTAGAAGCCATATAATTTCAAAATTGTGTTCATGTAAATATGAGACACTAAACTTGAGTCCAGATTGCATACATTTTACTACCTTGTCTCTCTTTAGTCACAGTAGCAACCTAGAAACCTCATAATTGTTGAATATAGTTATTTTAGGAGAAATCTAGAGAATTAAATTGATGTAAAATGTCCTCTTAAGACAGAGGAACCAATGATTGTGTAAGAGAGACCTAATTTAGATTTCAAGCAGTCATGGTAGATTCTAAGTAAATAATATTATGCTGATTTATTTCATGCTTCCCATTTAAGTTCATTATCCAATTTAGTTTCTGTATAAGGTAAGAGATGTAGGTTGAGATTAACTTCATTATAACAAGTATAAAATTGCTCCAACATTGTTTGTTGACAATGTTCTCTGTCTTATATTTAATAGATTGTGCATATTTTTAAAAAATAGCTTGTCAGATTTTTATTATGCATTTCTCAATTCTTCTTTGTTGTTTAATGTGTCCTTCTGCATCCCAAGGATTTACATGAATTGGCATCATTGTTGCATTCACTCATATAGTCCATGAACATAGTATGGCTATCACCATTTTGTTATATACCTGTTAATCACTTTTTGCAAGATTTATACAATCATACTACATTTTTTTCATTAATCAATTTGATTGCTTTACATCCTGGTCACATTCCCACCCTCCCAAGTCCCTTCCTTCATTTTCTCATCCCTTTCTTCTCAAAGAAGGGAAAGCCCCCCTTGGGTATCACTAGCACTCTCCTGGGGTATAAAGTCACAGCAGGACTAAGCACATCTTCTCCACTGAGACCTGACCAGGCAGTCCACCTAGAGCAAGGGGATCCAATGGCAGGCACAGAGTCAGACCATCTCCATTCTAATTATTAGGGGACCCACATGAAGATCAAGCTTTATATCTGCTACAAATGTCTAGGGGGCCTAGGACCAGCCCCTGCATACTCTTTGGTTGGTGGTCTGACCTCTGTGGTTCCAGAAGGGCCCAGGTTAGTTGACACTGCAGGTCTTCTTGTGGTATCCTTGGCCCCTCTAGCTCCCAACTCTTCCACATGACTCCCTGAGCTCCACCTCATGTGTGATGCAGGTCTCTGAACATGTTTTCATCTGCTGCTGGATGGAGAATCCCAGAAGTCAGTTATGTTAGGCTCCTGTCTGCAATCATAACAGATTATCATTAACATTTTCAGGGGTTAGCTCTCTCCCATGGGATGGGGTTCAAGTTGGGCCAGTCATTGATTGTCCATTTCTTCAATCTCTGCTCTATCTTTATTCATACTCATCTTATGGGTAGGACAAATTTTGGGTCAACAGTTTTAAGGATGAGTTAATGTCCCCTCTCCACTAAAAGTCCCAACTTGCTACAGGAAGTAGCCACTTCAGTATCCATATCCCAGAATGCAAGGAGTCTCAGCTAGGGCCTGCCCATAGACTCTCCAGAGTATCCACCATCCTACAGCTACAGCTAGTTCCAGAGATGGCCCTCATCAATTTCTGTTCTCTCTCCCTGCCCTCTTCTGCCCTCCTCCTCACACATGGTTCCCATCCCCATTACCTTCCTCACCACCTCTTCTCCTAAGTTTTCTTCCTCTGTCCATCTTATTTAGTTTCTCTACTGAGTGAGACTCATGATTCTTCCCTTGGGCCATCCTTATTATTTAGTTTCTTTGGATCTGGGGAGTACAGCATGACTAACATATGCTTTATGTCTAACATCCACTTCTAAATGAATACATGCCAGATGTGTCTTTCTGGGTCTGGATTTCCTCACTCAGGAGTATATTTTTTAATTCCAATGATTTTCCTACAAATTTCATGATGTCTTTCATAGCTGAGTACTACCGCATTGTATAGAAGTCCACATTTTTTCTTTTAAATCTTTTTTTATTGATTTAAATTTTATTGTATTATGATGAGAAAAGATACATGATTTCAATTTATCTAAATTTGTTAACATTTCAAAACATAATTTATGCAAATGGAATTAAATCACATTCTTGTTTCCCTTTTGTAACCCAACTACTCCCAGAGACCCCCCTTCAATGCATACAATACCTTTTTTGTCATATTCTTTAAAATTTATAAAATATTATAACAATAAAAATGAGTATTCTAAAAGTTGTCTGAAATAAAACAATCAATTTAACAGTCTTATGTAGATGCTTGTCTACAGCAATACTGAAAATACATACATTTTTCATGACATAAATTTTAAATAACTCTAAACATATTAACTGTATATTTTTGAATAATACATCACTACTAGTATTGTCTTAAGTGAACATAAATATATAAAGTCTTTTTGTTTGTTTGTTTATTTTATATTTACTAGAGCTTAAAATCTTGGCTCTTATTGTGGTACAAGCCCAAAATAAGAACAATTTTTAGACATTGGATTTCATTGTAATAAGGCTGTACTTCAATGACCCTCACATCACCAAAGGATTTTACCTCAACTGTAGCTAAGCTGAGAGTTGACAGTTTTGCTGATCCAAGGAATGAATTGTAGGCACAATTTTTGGAAACAGACTTCCTGCTATGGCCAAAGCTATTTGACTTAAGTGAGTGACTTCATTCTCAATCCACAGAGAACAAGTTACATTCATTTAAGAAATGGTGTGTATATTAAGATGGTCTATCCATAAAGTCATTCACCAACTGTTTCAATGAACAATGGTTCTGCTTGGAGGGTGGCACAGACATTAGGTGGGGGTAAGAATCTGATTCATTGGCTGTGATAATTTGGAAAAGCATTCATCTCAGAGAAAGAGTAATTTATAAAGTCCTCTCCTTCAAACTTCATACAGTAGTTACAAACATCAAGCAAAGCATTCAGTCTCACTCTTTGTTGTTCTCTTAAAAGCCACCTCCCAATTTAATTCTCTAGTGTCTTCTGGCTGTATAAATACTTTTGAAATATGTAAGCTGTTCTGAAAACCATAGTATAGTGTAAAAATATGAGATAAACAACAGTACTAATAGAGAGGCTGAGATAAGAGAAGCAATATTTCAAGGCCATTATGTTGTACACAGGAAGACACTGTCATGTACAAACAAGCAGAAAGTGTATATGGATTGTACAATATTTGACCTATTTCTCCAATTATCAAATTAATGAGACCATTGTATGACAATAAATAAACTTCTAATTCCTCATATTTTTGGATTTCAACTGATTAATATATGTTAGTAATATTAATTTTCATATTAAGACATTAAGAAAAAGTAATTGCTATTTCCTGTTATTTTTGTTGTTAGAGGTAGAATTAGGTTTGTGTGCGTTTGTTGAAAGATTACTTTCTTGCTTCTTCTAGGATGTAGTTTTGCTCCTTATGTTGGTGTTTTCCATCTATTTCCTTTGTAGGGCTGGGTTTGCGGAAAGATATTGTATAAATTTCATTTTATCATGGAATATCTTGTTTTCTCCATCTATGGTAATTGAGAGTTTTGCTGGGTATAGTATCCTGGGCTGGCATTTGTGTTCTTGTAGGGTTTGTATGACATCTGCCCAGGATCTTCTAGCTTTCATAGTCTCCAGTGAGAAGTCTGGTGTAATTCTGATAGGCCTGCCTTTATATGTTACTTGACCTTTTTCCTTTACTGCTTTTAAAATTCTTTCCTTGTTTAGTGCAAGGTGTTTTGATTATTATGTGACAGGAGGAATAATTTCTTTTCTTGTCCAGTCTATTTGGAGTTCTGTAGGCTTCTTGTATGTTCACGGGCATCTCTTTCTTTAGGTTAGGAAAGTTTTCGTCTAAAATTTTGTTGAAGATATTTACTGGCCCATTACATTGGGAGGCTTCACTCTCTTCTATACCTATTACCCTTAGGTTTGGTCTTCTCATTGCATCCTAGGTTTCCTGGATGGTCTGTTAAGAGCTTTTTGCTTTTTGCATTTTCTTTGACTGTTGTGTCAATGTTTTCTATGGTGTCTTCTGC
>NW_022196905.1:4266072-4281851 GCF_008632895.1 Mastomys coucha
TGTTGGTGATGCTTGCATCTATGACTCCTGATTTCTTTCCTAGGTTTTCTATCTCCAGGGTTTTCTCTTTTTCTGATTTCTTTATTGTTTCTATTTCCATTTTTAGATTCTGGATCGTTTTGTTCATTTCTTTCACCTGTTTGATTGTGTTTTCCTGTCATTCTTTAAGGTATTTTTGTGTTTCCTCTTTAAGGGCTTCTAGCTGTTTACCTGTGTTCTCCTGTATTTATTTGAGGGAGTTATTTATGTCTTTCTTAAAGTCCTGTATCATCATCATGAAAAGTGATTTTAGATCTGAATCTTGCTTTTCCAGTGTGATGGTGTGTCCAGGACTTGCTATGGTTGGATGTCGGATGTCGGATGATGCCAAGTAACCTTGGTTTGTGTTGCTTATTTTCTTATGCTTGCCTCCCCACATCTGGTTAACTCTAGTGCTACCTGCCCTTCCTAAATCTGACTGGAGCCTGTCCTTCCTGTGATCCTGGTTGGGTCAGAATTCCTCAGAGTCAAGCTGTCTCTGTGATCCTGTGATTCTGGGATCCTGTAATCCTGGGCTTATTAGAACACCTGAGAGTGGAGCTTCCTCTGGGTATTGTAGGACTAGATGTAGAGTTTGTGCCCAAGGTCTGCTCAGGACACTGGCTGGCCCAGACAGACTGGAAGCAACCTGAGCCACTGGGCTGGTGGAGTGCCTGTGTGCCTGGGTCCTGCTGGTCCCAGTTACTCCGGGTGTTGGGACAGATTGTGTCCTCCTCACCTCTGATCCTGGGTATGTTAGAGTGCCTCGTAGTGGAGCTTCCTCTGGATGTTGTGGGACTGGCTGCAGAGCTTGCACCTGATTTCTGTTCAGGGCACCGGCCCACACAGCAGTCCACATTTTCTTTATCCACTCTTAAGTTGAGGAACATCTAGGTTGTTTCCACTTTCTGGCTATTACCAATAAAGCTGCTATAAATGTAGTTGAGTAAGTAAGTTAAGCAAGACTCCATATGTTTATAACAATGTAGAAATATAATTGGTTTTGGAGATTGATTTACACAAGAAAAACTCACTGAACTTACCCATGAAATCTACAGTTTTCATTGTAAATTCCTCAGATTTCTGATTTAATGTCATCTTATCTTCAAATACAGTTATTCTTCATATATGATTAGTGTTTCTTTTAATTATTTTTCATTCTCTTATTCTGGCTTATATTGTAGGATATACAATGATATCTATATTGAGTAACAATAGTGATAAAAGATATAATTCAAAAAGAAATCAGATTTCCACCATCTAACATGATGTCAACTCTGGTTCTTTTTATCAGGTTTTAAAATGTATATTTTATGTCTATTGTTCTTGTTGTGAATTTTACAAAATAGGTTTTCTTAATCAATGGGTGTGAAATGATTTGATTCCTCTATTAGGATAATGGATTATGTAGCTTTTTAAGGATTTTTTGGGTCTACAGATATAGGGTTGTAGCTGCATCCACTTCACCACTGGGCACAATTACTTGGGGAGGTGGGACTCAGAGAGTTTGACTTCCCTTACCCCATGGCACCACCAGGGTGGGTGCTGGGCTGTAGGGATGAGTCAAACACTGCTCTGGGGGTGGGAAAGCACAGTCTGAGACATGGGAAAGCCAGAGCTGGTTCACTGGTCCCTGGGCCTGTGCCAACGGTAGAGCCTTTTGGTGCTCAGACTCTTGGACATCAAAGAACTGCTGGGAGTCAGGAAGCCATTGGGCTGGGGACAGCATCTAGCCCAGAGCTGGAGGGAAAGGGGAGCTCTGGCTTGTCATAGTAGGGATGATTGTCCTTATCTTCACAGACACAGGCTTGGTGGCTGTTGTGGCTGGGAGCACAAAGAGGCCTACTGTGAGAAGGCACAGAGGCAGGCTTCCTGCATCTATTCATTCCCCCCTCTGCTAGTGAATTTAGAGGTTAACCTTGGGCTCTCTAAAAACCTAGATTGTCTGTATGGGCTGGTTGATATTGGCCCCTCATCACTATCAGTCGAGTGATCCCCAGTCTGTTTTATAAATTGTAAAAGATTATTAATTTTGTGTGGCCCAAAGATGAGTAGCAGTGAAAGAATAATCAAGGGTCCCGTGATTGTAGAGATGAGGGTAGTTAGCCAGGGAAAAGAATCAAATAATACCAAACGATACCAAATTTTGGTGTTCTCTCATTCCTTTTGGCAGCTATCTGTTTTTTCTAATTTTACCTATTGACTCCTTAATGACTCCAGAATGGTTGACATAGAAAAAACTTTTTTTACACAAAGATCAGGCTGTGCCTCTGTAGGCAAAGGCCTTCCTCATGGCTCCCCATAGCAGATCTTAATGAAAAGAGCCAGTCTATGATTCCAAACAGTTTATTATCATGGAGGAAAGTGAATGAGTAAAACTATATCCCATTTTTCAGGGTGAACCTGAGATTAAATACCTTTTGCAGGGAAGAATGTCTGGGAAGGGAAGCTTATTGGCAATGCCCTCCAGACCTCTAGATACCTCATTAGCACAGAGAGCTCTGTTTTGAGCCTACTTGACTATGGTCATATTTCTTTCCCTATTGTCTTGTTCCAAGATGTTAGGGATGCCTCGTCTTCATGTGGAAGGGCTTGGAGCATTGACCTTACTTGACTGATGGCCACAATTCTGTGGGGAGGACTGTGACTACATGACGAAGGCCTGGTGCTGGGAGCAAGTAAAGTTTCTACTGTTCCTTCAGGGTCTCCAGGACATCCAGCCCTTACCTTGACCTTACCAGGCTTTCTTTTGAAATCTGCTTCTAGCACATAGTCAAGAAAAATGTTGATTACAGTTAAAAATAGTCTGTGCAAGATTGTATTCATATAATACTCTGGGAATTCATCTTCTATTCAATGAAAGAGAATTGTAGATTTTGTTGTTAGAATTTAAAACTATTTTCCAGGATTATCCAATGAAATAATCTAAGAATAAAGATTTGGAGAATCAGCAGGATTTTCCCCCCTTTGGTTTTTCGAGAAAGGGATTAAAGGCATGCAACACCACTGCCTGGCAGCAGGTCTTAAATTGTAATTTCAGTCCATTTAACTGAAATTAAAGTTCCAAAGTTATTCATATCATTCACGTGTAGTTTGTGAATGTAGTTTCTTTGTCTTTCAAGGAATCAGTCAATATCAATATTTAGTTGTTAAAATTATCTGCAAAGTTCTGTGTACTATTGTTTTACTGGTATTTAAAGTCTAAAGAACTCTTGTGATTCACAATTGATTGATAATATTGATATTATATATCTTTAGCTTTTTGCCTATCTTGGTAGATATGTGTTTATTTTAGTTATTTTTATTAACTTCCAAATTTTAATTTCAAAGATTTTTCTATATTTTTATATAATCTTTAAATTCATTAATGAATGAGTCTTTTTTCTTCTTTTTGATTGCTTTTAGATTCTTTGCTTTTTATTTTTTAGCTTCTCATGCACCTTGTACATGCATTGTGTCATAACTTATCTCCTTGCACTCTTAGATACATACTGTTATGCCCAGGTCTCAGGATTCCCAGAAGACTCTAAGAATTGTCAACCTGATGTAAAGTAACAAAAGAGTCTTTTATTAGAGTCAGACCCTGATCACAAACTTTCTTATTGCATGGACTCAGAGTCAAGTGTGACCACTAGTCTAGGGGCTTTGAATTTTTATACGCATATAAGCATAAGCAGGGATTGTTGGACTTCAAGGTTAAGTGACAGGGGGAGGTGACAATGAAAGTCATCCTCCAAACATGATATCATTTGTTCAGGCAGCAGGGCAGAATCGGGCAACTGGGAAGGGGGACTCTCCTGATCTGGGAAGAAACTTTATGGTGCTACCAGGAACTAGTGTGTTTACAAACTGGCCACAGCTGTTTGAGAACACTTAATTGCCCTCCTCTCATGGCCCAAAAATAGGGTACTTATCTATTCAATGATGTTTGAACTTCTATTCTCCCATGGACAGGAGTCATCTGCATTGGTTAGCAATTCCCAATGCTCAGGGGTTGTTTCTTGGCCCATTTGATCTCTTTTTCCATATAGACTGGGCATTCTGGCAGCCAACATGGAAGCAGTTGTTTCTTCTTAGACCACCTCTTTGGCAGCTTTGACAGCTAAATTGTTACCTCTAGCTACTGCCATTATTTGTTTCTGATGACCTGGACAGTGTATGATCACCACTCTCTTTGGCAGCTAGAGGGCTTTGAGTAATTGTAGTATTTCATCTTTTTTTGATAGTTTTTCCCTCTGTTGTTAGGAGCCCTCTCTCTTGGTATATGGTTCTATGTACAAATGTACATTGGGTGTCCATATAGATGTTGACAGCTAGCCCTTTTCTCATGATAAGGGCCTGGGATAGTGCTATCAGTTCATCCCTTTGAGCTGAGGTACCTGGGGGGAGGAACTGAGCCCAAAATTACCTGTTTCCATGGTTACTGCTTCTGCTTTCCTCTCACCCCCTTGAGTGAAACTACTTCTGTCTGTGAATCAAGTCTGCTCTACCCCTGTCAGAGGGGAATCCTTTAGGTCACGTTGAGTACTGTGTACTTGGGACAGGATTTTGCTGCATTGGTGGAGTGGGTGGTCCAAATCAGGGTCAGGGAGAAGTATCCCAGTATTTAAGGAAGCAGGCGGCTAGAAAGTAACTTGGCTTGGATTAATTAGTAAGGTCTGATAATGAGTCATGTGGGCATTATTGAGCCACCTGTCAGGCAGCAGTTGGAGTACTCCATTGATTGTATGGGGAGTAGTCCCAGCTAAATTTTGTCCCAAATTCAATTTATCTGCAACCTTAACCAGTAATGTTGTAACTGCAATGATACACAGGCAAGGTGGTCATGCTACTACCACTGGGTCTAATTTCTTTGACAATTAAACCACAGGGCATTTCATAGCTCCAAAGTTTGAGTAAAAACCCCTTTGACTATTCTTTTTCATTTGTTTATGTACAAGTAAAATGGCTTGTAGCCAAAATAGGAGCTGAGAGCAGGGCACGCTTTATTTCTTGCAAAAGGCCCTTGATGATCATGAGTCTAAACAATGTCTTTGGCTTTTCTGGTGGCTTCATATAAAGGTTTGGCTATTTCAGTGAAACCTGGAATCCATAGTATGCAAAAGCCTGTGGACCCCAAGAACTATCTTACTTGTCTTGGGCCCTCAGGAGTGGGTATGCTGAGAACAGTCTCTTTTTTGCCAAATACAGCCACCACTGACCCTCATTTAGAATATAGCTGAGATATGTGACTTCAGTCTTGTAACTTCTGAGCTGTACCTTCTTGGCAGACTCCTGATATTCCATGTCCCCCAGAGTCTGTAGGAGATTCTAGGTCCCTTTCTTGCATGCCTGCCGCAGGCCGGCCGATCTGAGCCTCCCTCAACCCGTGAGAGAAACGGGGTCCTAGTCAGGTCAGGTCGATGAGGCGTAGGCAAAGAAATGATGGCAGGGATGACACATGAAGTACAGGATCTGAATGTATTTCTTAAAAATGGCATCAGACTTTTACAGTCATTGCAAAAGAGAAATGATAAATCTAGCAGCTCATCAGTTAAGGTACATCTGAGGCCATCTAAAACACACTAGATCTAAAGCAGCAGCTATCTCCTCTGGACTGATGCTGCATCCCCCGGGCCCAAGCGCTCTGGGTCCAGGAGGACTGCGGACTGCATGAGTCTAAGTCCTAGCCCATCTAAGCTCTAGTTCTAGTCAGAGCTCCAGTACAAGTCCCAGCTCAAGTCCCCAAGTGAGAGTCTTGCATGCAAGTCCTTCTATACAAAGTAAAAAGCAGGCTTATATGGTATATAGAAAGCAGGGCAGATGATAAGAGTCACATAGGCAGGTGAGAGTCACATCAAGGTCAGTAATCTTACTAACCAAGATCACATATCCAGTTGTGAAGCAGGCAGAAGAGCAATGGTGCCCTCCCTGCTGGGGCTAATTTGGTATTCCTATGCTAATTCTCTGGTACTGCTGGAGGCACGGACCAGGAAGTTCCGATTTAACAGTTCCTACTAATGCCCTTGAGTGAGGGAATTCGATTATTCTCTAGTATGTAAAACATTTCTAACTATTGTGGGACTGCCCTGAGAATTCTAACTATGTTAATAGTAAGCAATGGTGCCTGACTTCTGTCGCTAACTCTGAGAAAAACCTGTCTGATAAGGCAGATTCCTTGAGAGAAATTCCAAGCTAAGGACAGCTAGGAATTGAATTAGGATAGGTTGGAAACATTGTGCTGGCCAGGAAACAATGCCCAATCTTAGCCATTTACGAATCATTTCTTGGGGTACCTTTATGCATAAATATGAGGGCGTGTTGACGATTGGAAGCACTAATCTGGAACACCTCTGAATTAGGAGATGCAAGCCACTGTCTGAATACCCAGGAGGCACAAGCTCCCTTTTGGGGCTATAATGCCTCTCATCCTTAATCAGGCTTTTACCCCCGATAATTCGGATATGACTGGAGTAGATGAGTGGGCGTGGCACACCCCTCTGGTTTCTGCTACAATTAGAAGATCATCTACATACTGTACAAGGGTTATGTTTGGGTTATTTACTCTGTACTCACCCAGCTCCTCATGTAAGGCTTCATCAAAAATAGTGGGTGAATTCTTGTAGCCTTGAGGGAGGCAGGTCCAGGTGAGTTGCTCATTAATGCCTCTTTCAGGATTATACCATTTAAAGGTAAATTATTTATGGCTTTTGGATGCCAAGGGGAAGCTGAAGAAAGTATCCTTTAGGTCATGAATACAGTTTCCAATCTGGAGGCAGAGAGCTCAATAGGGTATAAGAATTGGGCATAGCTAGGCAGTGGTGGTGAAAGCCTTTAATACCAGCACTTGGGAGGCAAAGGCAGGTGGATTTCTGAGTTTGAAGCCAGTCTAGTCTACAGAGTGAGTTCCAGGACAGCCAGGGCTATACAGAGAAAACCTGTCTAGAAAAAAAAAAAATTAGGCACTGTGGGGTGTATGCCCATCACTCTGCAGTTACTTTTCGTAACTTTGCAGTTAACTTTCCATAGGTCCTGACAAGGCAATAGTCATTCAACTTTGGCTTCTTCACAGGCAATAATGGGGGTATTCCAGGCTGATCAGCATGACTTAAGGACTCTCAAGTCCAGCAGTTTTCAGATATGTGGAATGACCCTATTCCAAATCTCTTGAAACATGGGATATTGGTGGACACATACTGGGTCTGGACCCAGTTTAAGGTTTACAGGTAAAGGGAATTGATGTTTTGTCAGTCTCATATCACTAGTTTTTTCCCATATCTGGGGATACCATCCAGACATCCACGTCTTGTTCAGAGGCAGCTTGTGACTTGTATAGTCTATACTAAGTCTCAGAGGCCAGATCAAGTGTCAATACCTGGATTGGATAACTGTTCTGGTCCATTAGCTGGATTTTCCTAGGGTTTAAAAGAATCCTGGCTCTCGTTTTGCCTAGTAGATTTTCCCCCAGTAAGGGGTAGGGACACTCAGGAATAACTATAAACAAATGAGATACTTGTCCCATTCCCAAGTCTACTGTTTTTTAAGGTAGTCGGTGAGTATTGTATGATGCCTGTGGCTCTTTGGACCTAGGATTTCTTATTAGACAATGGCCCTTCAGCCTTTATAAGCACTAAATGTTGGGCTCTAGTATCTACCAAGAAATCTAGAGGCTTCTTCCCCACCTTAAGGTTTACTTTGGGCTCATGGAAGGGATCCGGGCCCCAACTCTCTCAGACTTCTTTATTAGTGACCATAGACTTGTTTGGGGTCTTTTTCTGGCCTGATGTCTTTCCTCCTTACAATAGGCTCACTAGTTCTTACCTAAGGCTGGTCAGCAACCTTTTCTAGGCTCTGGCTGGTGACCTTCTTTAGGGTCTCTCCCCTCAGCAATGTTTCTGAGCTGGCACTTTCTCTCTCTCTCTGGTCCTGTGGTCAAAGGCATGAGAGCAAACTCTGGGTGTCAAAATTTATGCATGAACAAAGGCACAGGTGGAAACTTGGGGGTGAGTGCCAGCTCCACTAGCAGGAATGCTGGTACAGGAGCAGGCAGGGTACCAGGTGAGACAGGGACCACTGCCTCAGCTAGAACCAATGTCTGGGTGTAAGGTGGTGGGAAAAGAACTTTTTCTGGCATACTATCCTACAAAATGGGATAAAGGGACTTTGAAGATTTCGAGACTTCCTGTTTTTGTTCTTCTGTCATCAGGTCCGACATGGTTCCTGGAGGTAAAGAAGTGTTAGTTACACCAATAGGAATGGTTTCTCCCAAGGTGGCATGTTGGCAACCAAATCGTTTCAGACCACAATGTGGGGGAATTGTTATAGATGCCCCTGCACCTTCTGAAACACTCAGTCTCTACTGCTAGTACTGTAGGAAGGTGGAATGTTTCCTCTTGGGGCCATCCAACCCAGAAGGTGGGCCACACTGAGCTACAGTAAGTGTACATTTTCTTCTCATTTACATCCACTGAGAGATTGTGAGCTCTGGTTTTCACTTTCTTAAAGTGAACTAAACTAATGTTAAGAAGGTGGAAGTGAAGAGAGTAAGAGCTAACCTATCCCATTGTGTCTGTCACAGTCCAGTATAACACGAGACTAAACACTATCAGAAGCACCACAGAAAAACCCACACACATGAAATAGCCACGTGGTGACTGGAAACGAAGTAAATCCAGGCACTAAGGTTTACAGACTCTCGCCTCAGAAAGTGGAAGCAAGATGGATATGAAAGCAGACTACACTGAGGTCTCTCCTCGAACATTTCTAACTGATGGGTAGGTACCTCATCTACCCTGGACTTGGGGCCAGGAACATCTTTCTGATCCCTGTGGCTGTGACTCTCTAGCACATCTGCTCTTAGCCACCTCTTGCTGCTTATACCAGTACCTCAAAGCCTTTTCCTGATGCCAAAATATGACCTGAAAGAACAGATGTGAACAATACAGAAACACTAACACTCCTCACACTCGCTCGCCAGTCTTAGACACTCCAGATTATAGATTCCAGAACTCTGCTGGGGGATGCTGGACGAGCCCTCAAAATGTTATGGCCAGGTCTTGGGATTCCCAGAAGAACTCTAAGAATTGCCAACTCAATGCAAAGTAATAAAAGATCCTTTAATTTGAGTCAGAACTGGATAGCAAACCTTCTCACTGTGCATGTTAAAAGTGCAACCCTGGGTTCTGGGGGCTTGGAGTTTTTATACACATATAAGCATAAGTAGGGATTTGTTATAGTGGTTGTTTGTTGGTTAATTGACAAGCCACGCCCACAAATGTCCCAAACTGGCCTGGAACTCATAATATTCTCATTGAGTCTTCCACTTCTGAAGGTACAGCTGTGTGCTACCATACCTGGCAATTTCTTAGATTTTAATGTATAAAACTTTTTTTGTTTTCTTTTAGAATAGTTGCATTTTTTAGCAAAAGATATGGTCTTATAGTAGATACAACATATTCCTGGTTGCTGATCTGCTTCTGTTCCCCAATTTGAATTTAATGTTCTTGCTAACAGCATTCCAATGATAAAAAGTGTTTTGTTATAGAGTCTCACTGGACTTCTAAATTTTCAGTATATTAAAAAATAAAGAATTTCACTTAAAGTGTTTAGTATAGAGAGAACTATCAGGGATCTGATGAACAATGACTAGAAACTGATAGTATTATTGTAAGAACTGTTATCATGGAACTATTGGGTGAAATCCATCAGAAAAGTACAAGTGAATCCTATGGTGTTCTCTCCAGCAGCTATGAGACTGAGACTGGTTTAGTGACAAATGCTTTTTGGTGGTGGGAATGAAGCCTTAATTCTAGAGCAATTGATGTCTTGCACTGTCAGAGGAATTATCACAAAATAATGTATCACTTACCCCAGAAGCTTTTGTCCTCACTCCCCATTCACACCCCAGACCCCATGGATTCCAAGTGATGACTAGCAGATTGATGGCTACTACAAGTGATTGAAATACTGTCACAAAATGTATCTCTGTTCTCCTCTGCTGAAGGTAGGGCCTTCATATTCAGAACCGGTGACTGGCTGATAGGGAATTCTAGTTGTAAATATTGTTTTAACTTGTTTGTATACTCCACCATTTGTCCTTACTAATATTTCAGCAGTATATGTGGCAAGCCAAAATCATTTCATAATGCCTTCTATTCTGGAGCTACCCACCAGCAGGATAGCCATATAAAGATATAAAAATGTAAGATAGCCAGTTAAAATGTAATTTCAAGAGAAAAAAATTAATAGATTAAATTAAAAAATAAAATTGTGTTTCTGTGTCTTCACTAAAGTTGCTATTGCTAGGAAGAAATGCTGTGACCAAATGCAACTTATGGAAGAAAGGGTTTATTTTAGTGTATAGTTCCAGATCATAGTCTATCATCCAAGCAAGCCAGAGTACAAACTCAAACAGGACAGAAACATAAAGCAGACTATGCTCTCAAATACTCTAGCTTGCACCAAGATGACATGAAAAACTAGCCTTCAATCAGTGTCTTCTCAATCAGGAGGGGGAAAGCAGCTTATAAGATTTACCAGATAAACAAAATGTCACATGCCTTGGTAAACAGAAACATGGAAGATTCTCCATGCTGCCCCTTCAACAATACAGAAAAAAAAAAAAAAAGAATGAACAGCTGCAAGGGCAAAGAGGAATTCTTGGCCTATGTTCCATGCACAGACTTTCAAGTTTGTATTCTTCTGGAATCATCACCCATATTGGCTTGTGCTTTTCCATGATGCAGTTGTTCCTTTGACTCATCCCTGATCCTGTAGCTCCTCATCAATATTTCTATGAATAACCCCAACTCATTAGACCTCCAAGTTGAACTCTGGTGTAATAGTTACTTCAGTCTTTTGTGAGTTCCATTTTGAAGGAGAATAGAACTGTGTGCCCCAGAAAAAACCTATTACACTGAAGGGGTCCATTCATTCCATTTTTGCCTCCATTCAAAAACAAGACCACAAGGCATCTGTTCCAGCAGCAGACCTCAAAGTCCAGGAATAAAACAATAAAATTCCCCACCCAAGGAATGGACTGAAGAGAGACGCACAAATGGGAGATATCTTATCTTGGAATAGGCCATCTGTACTGGGTAGCCCATCTGGTCATTAATCATTCATGACACAGAAATGCAGTCCATCTAGACCATCCTGGTACCCAACAATGAGTTTTAGAAGACTTAACCCTAACATAGTAGCCAATCAAAATTGTACTAATGTCAGGGCTTTGTCCCCTACCAATCACATTAGAGATTACCTAATACTTCTAGAGAGTTCCCCCCAGTTCCCTATAAGAAAACCCACATGCCTTTTTCTTGGGGTAGTTGCCATTTTGATGCAGTGGTGACCCAGCATATTAGTTATTTCTGCAGAATAAATGCTTCTCTGTTCTTGCATACTATTTGAGTCTGGGGTTTTCCTTCATCGATTCCTGAACCCTAACCACATGACATTTTAGTATTGCCAAAGACTAGCTTTCACAAGCATATATGTTTCTTTGGAGCTTAACCACATTGGATATTTTGTATTTTATCTGAAAATCCTATTGTCAGCATCTTTCTTAACATTGTGTTTCGAGCAACTTTTACTAACCCATTGAAATTCTCTTGTTATATAAGCCACACTGTGTTTTGAAGCATGAAAACATCAGCATTCACAGGAGCTGTAGAAAAAATATGGAGTAGCAGTGAAATTTATGCTTCACAAATGAGGTTATTGTGTCTCCTCTGTAAGAATAAAGGAATCCATCTGTTTCTTTCTTGATAGTACTCAAGTAGATGCCAGTTACATGTTATCACCAGAAAGACAAAACTCTTTGTGAACTGTTCTTTTCCCAAAGCATATGACTAACAACCAGCCATGCTGTACAAGTGAGTATGTCAGAAACTCAGATGAACAGACATTCTGGACTCTTCTAGACTGCCTAAAATGTCAGGCCAGGAAATGAGTGCCCAGGAGCCTGACCTTAATAACTTCTCCGGGAACTATCACCCTCTATTCTGTTGATATGACACGCTGTAGTTATAACCAGAACACTAAGGGGTAAGTTACCCTGTTTTGCTCTTTTGGAACTTCACAAATTGAAGACTTCATTTTTTTTTCTGACTGCCCAGCTTTACAGTGAGAGAAATCAGTAAACTAAAGTTTTTTTTTCTTCTTCAGATAGTTAGCAACTCACGACACATCTAGCACTTTTCAATGGAGAGGTTTTCAAGTCTGAGCAAGCACTATGTTCTCCCCATTAACTATTTCCTGTGGAGGGAGTCGATTGGCTAAGCAATACTATAATCTGGTTATCATCACCTTTTCATGACATGACAATGCACTGAAACAATCAGCATGTTTTCTAGCTAAAGTTAAAACAGTCCTATGTATTCTTATTCTTTAACTCAAACCATCTAATAAGGTATACATATTAGCACCATCTTGGTATAAACTGGTATAAGCACAAAGTACACTAAAAAGAAAAGGAAGAAAAGAAAAGAAAAAGTAAACAAGACATACAGAACATAGATACAAACTTCCATGACTAAGATATTAACAAGATACCCTCAATAGTATATTGATTTATGTCATGTGGTCCTAGGAGACCCAGGATTTCATACTACCACATTAATAAAAATGGAGATAAGAGTACTGTGCGATTTACTTAGGTTACAAGGTTAAGATATAGCCCAGGACAAGGGGAAGCCAGGTCTGACAGGCTCTGTGTTCTATTACTTTGTGCAATTAGATGTTCTTGTTGTTAATACAAGGCTCCTGTAGATGCTGTTTAGGTCCACTGAACTAACTGAAGAGCCACAGATCTCATATCACCCAAAGTATATGTTGGTTTGTTCTCCAATTCTCCTTATTAAGGTTTTCTTTAATCTTCATATTCTGTGAAGCCTTTACATGTGTGACCTCCATTAAAATTCAATGTTCTTGATGTAGACTGAGGGTACAGTGTGTTTCCTTTCTTTTAATTTCATTTAATTAAATGTTAGCTCTGAACACTTAAACATTTTAGGCTGAAAGTTTGTTACCACTCTTTGACAAAATTCTAAGACCAGCCCTTATAAGTTTCTTCCTTTGTTTCATTCTTTCTCTCTCTCTCTTTCTTTCTTCCTTCCTTTCTTTCTTTCTTCCTTTCTTTCTTTCTTTCTTTTTACTTTCTTCCTTCCTTTTGTCCTTTCTTTCTAGTGTGTGTGTGTGTGTGTGTGTGTGTGTGTGTGTGTGTGTGTGCAGGACTGGTAATTGTGTACCTGAGGTAACACCATGTAGCAGGATTAGTGTTTAATACTATGATCTACTTTTGTAGTCATGAAGAATTTTATTGCCCAATAAATGATATCCTAAGGATGCAAAAAAAAAAAAACCATAATAACATAACTATGGTTGAGGTCTCAAAAGAGTGACAGATCAACATAGATGAACATGGGTAAAAACGTGTCATTCTAGGCATATTCAGCTGAGTCAGTCTTTAGAAGTTTTCAAGGAAGTGTTAAGTCGTTATGTAAAAGTTGTAAAAGTCCAGAAAAAAATACATAATAATATAAGAAGGAGGAGAAGGAGGAGAAGAAGGAGGAGGAGGAGAAGGAGGAGGAGGAGGAGGAGGAGGAGGAGGAGGAGGAGGAGGAGGAGAAGGAAGCAGAGAAGGAGAAAAGGAAGAGAAAGAGGAAGCGGAAGAAGAAAAGAAGGCCACCACAGATAAAGTCAGGCAGGCCTTCTTATAGGGAACTGGGTGAAGGATTAGGTAATCTAAAATTTCATTAGTGAGTGCTAGGAGGGCATAGATGACCAGTGACTCATGGCTATGCCATGAGTGCTCAATCATGTAATGAAATTGGGCTGTTCAGTGCAGATGACCCATCTGAGATAAGATATTTCCCCTTTTTTTTGTGGTTATCCCCAGGCTGCTCTTTGGAAGAGGGTTTTATGATCTTGTTCTGGACTTCATGGTCTGTTCCTAGAGCTAGTATCTTATGACCGAGTTTCTGGGACTAAGGGTCTATTCCTGAAGCTGGTGCCTTATGGATCTTTCTGAAATCAGGCCTGTTCCCCAAAATGGAAACAAATGAGGCCCTGAAATTGGTACAAATGGGGTTTATATTATCCTTTCACAAGGAGGATAAAGACCATCCAGAAAAACCTTAATTACAATGTGTGTAAAGAAAAAAATATGTTTGAGGGAACACTTATTTTGTATGATCAGTAGCCATTGAAGGTGAAGAAACAGTAATTTGAGCTTTATATCCTTAAAGAAATATGTCTAAACCATTACCTATAGAACTTGGGAACATGATGTTTGGAGAATAGGTCCTTGAAGGTGCAGTTAAGCTTCTACAACTAAGACTATACTGTATCTATTGGGACCTAAGTCCAGATAGTGATGTTCATACACAAAAGAAAAGGAGGATGAGATGCCCAGAGGTAGAGAGAAGACAGTATCTTAGTCAGTATCCTATTGCTGTGAAGAGACAGCATGACTCCATGACTACATGGCACTGCCCAGATCTATGCCAGCTATATGGGCTCCTTCGCTGTCAGTGAAGTGGGTGGCCTGTTTTGCTGGGGGACCACCAATACCTTCCAAGAGACTACCATGTACCTAAAAGCAGTGCAGGATCTCTGTGGCTGGCAGATCCAGAGCCTTGCCTAGTGCCTTGTCTGCAGAAAAAGCACCATCATCATTGCGGCCTACTAGAGTACCATCAGCTGCCAGCCTTCTCAGAATTGGGATATGGGAACCACAAGCCCAAGTCTTCTACTGAAACTCAGTAGGTGAAGACTCTGGATAGCAAGTTCTCCAAACAGGTGTCCATGGGCTATTCACACTCCTTGTTGATAAAGGCTGAGAAGGAGATACTGCAGAGGCTGCCTGATTACACCCCAGGTCAGCACTCCCCTCATGACAGCTGTTCTTTCCACATCCACTGGGATCAGAAGTAAGACAAGGAATTTAGAAAGCAAATTTGACTAATGGTGCATTGGGTTAGCCTCCATGAGGTTCCATTTCTAAGTGATTCAACATTAACTATCTTTTTTCCTGTATGCTTTCTGTCTTAGTCAGGGTTTCTGTTCCTACACAAAACATCATGACCAAGAAGCAAGTTGGGGAGGAAAGGATTTATTCAGCTTACACTTCTGAATTCCTCTGTTCATCACCAGAAGAGGTCAGGTCTGGAATTCAAGCAGGTCAAGATACTGATGCAGAGGTCATAGAGGGATGTTTCTTACTGGCTTGCTTCTCCTGGATTGCTCAGCTTACTTTCTTATAGAACCTAAGACTACCAGCCAGGGATGATACCACCCACAAGGGGCCCTCCTCTCCCCCTTGATCACTAATTGAGAAAATGCCTTACAGATGGATTTCATGGAGGCATTTTCTTAACTGAAGCTCCTTTCTCTGTGATAACTCCAATTTGTGTCAAGTTGACACTCTACCAGTCAGTACACTTTCCAAAGTGTTTTTCCCTCAATGTTTTCTTTTTAAAGATTTTTTAATTTATTATATGTGAGTACACTGTAGCTGTCTTCAGACATCCCAGAAGAGGGCATAAGATCTCATTAAGGATGGTTGTGAGCCACCATGTGGTTGCTGGGATTTGAACTCAGGACCTTTGGAAGAGCAGTCAGTGCTCTTAACTGCTGAGCCATCTCTCCAGCCCCCTCAATGTTTGACTAAAACATTTGCTCATAGCCAGCTTGCCTTTCTATGAAATGGGCAGGAAAAGAAAGAAAGAAAGAAAGAAAGAAAGAAAGAAAGAAAGAAAGAAAGAAAGAAGAAAGAAAGAAGA
>NW_022196905.1:4281991-4304957 GCF_008632895.1 Mastomys coucha
GAAAGAAAGAAGAAAGAAAGAAAGAAAGAAAGAAGAAAGAAAGAAGAAAGAAAGAAAGAAAGAAAGAAAGTAAGAAAGGGAAGAAGGAAGGAAGGAAAGAAGCATTTCATTGGAGCTTGCTTACAGTTTCAGGGGCCTATTCCATTATTGACATGGAAGGGAGCATCAGGGCATCTTACAGTAATAGGTAGGAGCTGGTCTGATGTAGACAGAGTCTGGACATGTGTGGGCATATGTGGGCTTTTGAAACTTCAGCCTCAGCCCCAGTAACATACTTTCTCCAACAGGATCACAGCTCCTAACACTAACTTCCTGGTGACCAAGCATTGAAATCTGTGAAGCCATAGGGACCATTTCATTCAAACCACTGCATTCTATTCTATGGCCCACAAAGGCTTGTAGCCATATCATAATAGAGAATGCATTTAGTTCAACTTTAAAAGTCTCATAGTCTGTTACAATCTCAACACTATTTAAAAGTGCAAAGTTCAAAGTCTATTCTGAGATTCATAGCATTCTCTCAATCATAAATAAAACCAAAATAAAAATGCAGATTACATACTACCAACCGTCAATGGCACAGAATATTCATTAACATTCTAACATTAACAGAGGAAATGAAGCATACTAAGGTAATATTGAACCAAATAAGACCGAAAAGTAGCCATTCAAACTCCAATTTCTGCATCCCCATTTCCAAGTCAAAGCACTCTTCTGAACTCCAAGTCTTTTCACCTTTGTTAACTGCAACACTCCTCTCTCTCTTTAGTGGTCCACACATGATCTACATCTTCTTTGCCAGTTGTCCCATGACTCTGGCAGCCCTAATATCTTGAGGTTTCCAACACAGTCCAGAGTTCACCTTTCACAGTTTCAAAGAATGGCCTCTCAGGGAAACCTATGACACATGAAGGCCTCAGTGGCATTCCTTGTCCATTGAAAGAGATCCCACATTTTTTTCTTGAATCTCTGACTCTAAAGCAAGAACCATGTGACTGAAGCTGCAAAGTTCTGCTGCCTGTTGGGGCTGGACTATGGCCCCTCCTTCATTACACTGCATCAGCTTTGCTTTAATTCCTTTATACAGTTTGGAAGCTTAGCTGGGCGGGGTCCTGAAGTCACCACTCCATTTATTCCATTCAGCATCAGGCTTTCTTTAAATCTTTTATGTCCTTGAGCACTTATAGTTCACTCGTTATATTTCCTGGTGCTACTTTTCTGTTAAACTATACAATGTGTGTTTTTCCTTGTATGGCTTTATAGTTTTCATTATTGATCTGCATAAGAATGAATAGAAATAGTCACATGAGTTACTAGCCTCAGGCATATTTCTTCAACAAGAACATAAAACAACCACATTCCTTAAATTATGACAAGAACAGTTTCTAGGCCACTTAGCAAAGTTATTCAGGTTTTTCTACTCTACAACTTCACGGTTCAAATCATCTTTGGCACCACTGTCTTCTATGTTCCTACTAAGATGGCCCATTAAGCCTGTTTAAAACATTCAACCAGTTTTCAAGCCCAAAGTCCCAAAGTCTTCAGTATTCCTTAAATAAACAGCATGGTCAGGCCAGTCACAGCAATATCCTGGTCTCTGGTACCAGTTTCTGTCTTAGTGTTCTATTGCTATGAAGAGACACCATGTCCACAGCAACTCTTATAAAAAGGAAACTTTTAACTGAGCTTCCTTCCTGTTTCAGAAGTTCAGTCTAGTATGATCATGACAAGAAGCATAGAGTCATCATACAAGCAGACATAGTGCCAGAGAAGTATCTGAGAGTTCCATATCCTGATTGCTGGCAACAAGAAAAGAGAGACACTTGACCTGGCTTGGGTTTGAAACCTCAAAGTTCAACCTGTAATGACACACTTACTTGAACAAGTACATAACTCCTAATCTTTCTCAAGTAGTGCCAATCCCTGTTGACCAAGCATTCAAATGTATGATCCTGTAGGGGCCATTTTTGTTCAAACCACCACACACAGTAAAGAATAGGGGGGCAAAAATGGAGCTTATGCAGCTTCAATGTTGTACATTCCAACAGAATGTAAGACCCTGCCCCTTGGTCAGTGGTGCTTACTTTGAGATGCACCCCAAGTGAAACACCGAAATGCAGATCGATGAAAAAGCAAGATGTTTATTTTCCTGCACATGGAGTCTACCTTCAATTAATCCCTCAAGGCAAGTTACTAAGAAGGTGACCCGAAATGGCTAGTACAAGCAGGTTTTATATTTTTTAGGGGCACAGGTTGCATCAGCAAGGTTACCATTCCAACTTATTGGCTAAACAAAATGACCTTTAAATCTATTGGCTAGCAAGCATACAGGCATTTGAACTCTACGTGGGACTTTCCAGAGGGTCAGGTAACTATCAGTCAGTGCATTCTGAGAATTTTTTTACTCAAGAATGTTCCTGTGGGTGGAGAATGGAACTTGGCCTAGCCTTGACTCCAGGCAGGAGGGGGAAGCTGTAAGGACAGTGTGGGACTGGAAAACCTCTTAGGGTCCCTCAAGAGAATCAACACAGCTGACATCCTAGTGGTGACCTTTAGAAGGTCTGGCAGTGAGAGAATAAATTCCTGTTGTTTTAAGCGGTGAGCAGTGTGGAAAGTTTGTTAAGATAGACACAGGAGATTTGCACTGAAGGAAGGAAAACAGCATTGTGACAGAACACAAGCCTAGATGCATGGCAATTTCAGTTCATGATAATTTGGACATTGAACATGGGTAACAGCTCAGACATCTTCTGACAGGCTATAAAAATCAGATTTTGAGGCAAGGATGGAGGATCACTGAATATCAATATGATTTCTTTGTTGGGATGGAAATAAAAGACAAGAAGTCTAACAAAGAAACTGTCATAGTTTAAGAGAGAACAGCTGGATTAATGAATGATATCAGGACTGGGAATTGGAAAGACAACAAATAAATAACCTGATAGATAGTGTTTGCACAGGCCTAAGCCAGATGGGGCCCCAGTGCTAAGAAGTAACCCTTTCCCTAACCCAGAAGCTATCTTTAACTGATAGTCCCTGGTAAAGAAAAATCACATTTTTACCAACAGGCTCTGATTTCGTACAGAAGTCACACCTAAGGGATGAACACATGCCAGGCGGTAGACGACCAAACCAAATTGAGCTCAATTGTCTTAGGGGGTTTGCTTTTTAAAAAATCTTACAAATCTTTTGCTTGTATACTATGGTTTCTAATTTTGCTTTTATGAGCTTTCTGCTCAGTGTGAATGTGTGTCAGCATTTGTGTGTGTTTCCTGTGCTTTTCTTTTACAGGTGCAATGAAATCAGTCTCGGTTCTCATCAAGCAGGCTTTGATGAATAAATACAAACAATCAAACAACAATTGTCAACATTCAAAGAAGAGAGAATAAGAGGTCAAGATGAGAAACAAGACAAGAATGGGCCTCAATAATGAGAAGCAGAAGAGAATTTTAAGGGACTCTAACTACTACATTCTCTGGCTATTCAAAGGAAGAAGGATGTCTGTAACTCCCAGAGAAAATAAAAGGAAAAGGAAAGAAAGCACAAAGCAAGGGGTACATAAATCAAAATCTATCACACAAAAAATAAGATAGTGTTTGCAATAATAAATGATTATAGTTGGAAACAGAATTAAAAATTTGAAAGTTCCCATACAGAATTTATTCTACAAGAAAGACAAAGATGAGAAAAAGAAATGGGGGAAGGGGAAAAGAAGAGTATGGATGCAGAGGTTTTTGTAGGGGTTTCTATTGCTTTTACCAACACCATGACCAAAAAGTCACTTGTAAAAGATTTATTATGCTTACACTTATACAGATGATTCACTGCCAATACCATAGTAAAAAGTAGATGTGTTAATTGAAAGAAATCTTACATTTTAGTGAAGAAAATATGATACATAGTAGCAAGTAGTTAGGCCTTTCCAAAGAGATTTAAAAAAAAATGGCTAATTAGAAAACATACTGAAACTAAGAAATCAGTCCTGAGGGTACTAAATAGTTCAATACAGAGAACAATTTCCAGGTAATTTACTAATATACTTGTGCTTTTTTTAAAGCATGTCTAAGTAACATATGTCTCTTTCTTTGAAATCATTCTAGGTCTTAAAGTTAAAGACAATGTCTGTTTATATTAACAATATAAAAACTTACAAACAGATTCTAATGCCATGCTAGTGTGGTGCTTGGAAGTTAAATTTATGGTTTGACTCCCAGCACCAGCCAATTATGCTAAATGTCAAGCTAGAAATGTTCATCTCCCATCCCTCCACTTGTTGTATTCTATAAAGCCTTACTCTTATAGATGTTTGGGGTTCCTCTCCACCAAAGCCATCCTGCTGTGTCAGAGCTGGCAGGCAGGGGGCCCAATTTGTGCTCCATCTTGTGAATAAAGACCATGGTATGACATCTGCTCCTGACTGGTCTATCAGAGTTCACAAAATCTTCCTTGGAGAACAGCCAAAATTGATGAGCCACAGTGGGCCTTGTTTGGTGGTACAGGGAGTGACCCCTCCCCAGGTGACAACTTTGTTATCCCTGCTTCATATCCATTTTTCCTCTATTCTTGGATGCATCATCTACATTTGCTATCATATGACATTTCTTTCCATCCCTGGAATGATTTCTGAGCTTGAAAGTAGAAATAGGCAGACTGCAGAGAAAAGTAAAATGAGCTAAACTATAAATAGTTCTTTCTTCTGATGATGTAATGTGTGCTGTACTCCTCAGGCCCAGAGCTCAACTCTGAGATATGCAGTAGTTCATTGCTGTTGATATTCCAGAGAAAATAAGCAGGGATTTGTACTTTAATGTTTCAAAATAACAAATTGTCTAGTTTATATATTGTTCAAACTGGCAAGCAGCACTTGCTGTTTGTAAACTATAAAGAATCTTAAAATTCTACAAAGATGTTATGAGAGAGCAAATCTTTTTTTGATTTTTTTAAAAAGATTTATTTATTTATTTTTGCTCTCTTTAGACACACCAGAAGAGGGCATCAGATTCCATTACATATGGTTGTGAGCCACCATGTGGTTGTTGGGAATTGAACTCAGAACCTCTGGAAGAGCAGTTTCTAAGCCATCTCTCCAGCCCCAAGGGACCAAATCTTAAATTCAGACTTCATTTAAGAAAACATGAACTCAGGTAAACTAATAGGTGGCTACCTGGCATTAGTTTTCAATTCACTCCCCAACAAAACCTGAGCCTGGCTCCAGGTTCACAAACCCCCAACAAATCCAGCATTTCCAGGTTAATTCCCAACAATCCTGCCCCCTGACTAACGACCATCAATACAAAAAGAAGGGAAGTTAAGTTTATTATTTGAATCCCAACACCACCCAATTACACTAAAGGCCATAGTAGCTCTCCAATTGGATACTTTCCAGGCTAGAAACACCCACCTTCCTCTTGCTGCTTTCAATAAGACTTTATATGTTCAGTACTCCTCTCCACCAAAATCATCCTACATGTTAGCAGTGGCCTGGGGAGACCTGAGCTAGCTTGAATAAAGATCCTGTTGTTGATTTGCATCAGATCAGCTCCTGTCCATTTGGGGGGACTTACTAACACTTCCCCGGCACTACAGTAAACTATTTTTTATATATGTAATAACTTCCTATGTTGTCTTTCCTTTAAAAATATGATTGATTGTTTTCCACCATTTAACTGCTACAGACAGGTTTTTTTTCTATTCCCACTTCCCCCTCCCCAAGAGGCATTGATGAGTTTGGTCTGGAGTATGCTGCTTGATTCTATTGGAACTTTCACAGAGGTGCTCTTAGCTTGAACTGTCTCATTTATAGAATTTCAGGGGATGTACTTTCTCTAAATTACAGAACACGGAAAAACTGTCATGGATATGTGTCTTCTATGCTCTCATGGCTTGTCTTGCTCCCAGCACTTGCTGCAAATTATTTATGGGTATTTTATATGCTAGAAAATTAAGGAAAAAACCAATTTGTTTTACCCTATTTCTTTATTTTATAGCTTCTATCTTAAAATACTCAAAATTTTGAAGGAAAAGATTGGGTTTTAAAAATGGCTGCAGAAATGTAATTCTATTTTATTTTTATAGCAAAATTCACAGGGGAGGGAGGGTGGAGAAAGGTAAACAGAGGGAAAAAAACATTTTGGGGTGGGATGGCTCTATTTCATTGTATTACTTTGGAAACACTGCCATCTAGTGGATATATGTAATAATGTATTACTATGTGGATCTGGATGTCAGAATTCACTATAATTGCGTAATGAAGTCTCATTACAGAGACAGAAAAAATAAAGAGAATTTATAGCAATTGAAATTCGCTACTCACCGTCAGACATCTATTCATCTGCCAACGAAATTGAAAAGAGAGAGTGACTCTTTAGACTCCAAAGCACCGCTTATTGCACAATAAGGAAGCAGACAACAGTTTGCCCTTGGGAAGGTTAAGCAGGCTTCATATTCCATTCCAGGCTGGCTGAAGAAACACTCAGAGGAGCTTACAATAATCCACTCCTCCATCCATATTAAGAACTTGACCTCAAAATGTCCTATGCTTTGTATTTATTTCCCCTTGATTACCAGTGTATCTAAAACATGCTTGAAGACTGAGTTGAGGTAATGATGTCGACCTTTCTGAATGTTTTCATTAGCATGTATTAATATTACATGATAATAGGTTTCATGATGACATTCATAGGTGTATATAAAGTACTTTGACCAAACTTGCACCCCCATGACGACATCTACCACTCCAGTTGACTGATACCTCTTGTTGACAGATTTAAAACTAATCTGCCATGTGGATGAATGTAAGGTTTTGACCTCATGGTTTGCAAAGTAGTTTTTATATTTTTATTATTAATTCTTGCTACACATATTAATATTTTCTATAATAGTTCCATTGCTTTCATAGAAAAATTAAACTAACAAGTAGGATAGTGTATGAAAAATAATACTAGTTCTGGCTGACTCATTAGGCATATGGATACTATATCCACTTATAACTTACTCTTTATTGGACCACATAGATCTTATAAGCATATTTTAGTGTTAAAAATTAGAAATTCTGCTGACTTTAAATGTACACTGATTTCTTTGGTCAAATAAATGATACAAATTTATTTCAATTTATTGACAAGTTACAGTGTCTATAACATGTTAGAAATATATTATATAGGGGATGGATCAGTCTCCAAAATACAAATGAACAATATCATTAAGAACATTGGGCTTATTGTTTCTAGTTGGTTGATTTCAGCCTTGAGTTTGATTATTTCCTGCCTTTGACTCCTCTTGGGTGAATTTGCTTCTTTTTCTTCTAGCGACTTAAGGTGTGCTGTCAAATTGCTGGTGTATGCTCTTTCCAGTTTCTTTTTGGATTTAGGGCTTGCTAATTATCATATCATATTGACCCCTCAGCTTCTCAGCCTGGCTCCTCAGCTTCTCAGGATTTCAGGGCTCTGTGGGCAGAAGTGGGGAGAAAGAAGCTAAAGGGACTAATGGAGACACCTTCACTTCAATAGCAGCTCATGCCACTTCACAATCTAGTACTGAATCCAGTTCTTATCATAGTGGCATCTACTCTTAGAAACTTCATATTGACACTTGAATACAGCCTTGACTCAGGTCCTTAGAATATGGGAATCATCAGGCACTACAATCCCCCAAAAGCCATCTGTTAAAAATTCGTGAGTGTACTTTAGTTCACCTTATGTTACTATTCAAATATATATTTATACCAATATTCCATTGTAACAACATGTTTTTAAATATTTGGAAATCATTTATAAAATAGGAAATATAACCACAATTAGTATTTTTTTGATAATTAATTAAAAGCAAGAGAAATTAAAATAAAACTATACTATATAATAGTAGTCTGTAAATATAAATAAAATGTGCTCTATTTACAAAAAGAAATATTATTACATAAACTTATGGCTAATAAAATTAGTACCTATGAGAAGGAAGAAAGGAATGGATACAAGAATTATATTAGAAGTACAACTTTTCTTGATAAATTTAATTTTGTGTTTTATCATAAATTTTGTTAAAAATAAGTTTCTAAAAGTTGAAACAAGCAAGTATATTTTTAAAGCTGTGTATGTTCTTGAGGAGTCAAAGCTATAGTCCAAGCCAGAAGCTTAACTTGGCAATGTCCTGCAACAAGGGATAATTGGAGAAGTGGAGTTGGATAGTCGATGAGTCTTTGAGCTTTTTAGCCTTTGAGCTTTTAATTTTAGTCTTTGAGCTTTTTCCTCTCTGGAATTCTGGTTTTGCTGTTATCTTATGGTAACTATGTCCTAATTTTTTCTTCTTGGAATACGAAAGTATATATAATTCATTTCACATCTTTTTTTTTATTATTTATTTATTTATTTATTTATTTATTTATTTATTTATTTTTGGTTTTTCGAGACAAGGTTTCTCTGTATAGCCCAGGCTGTCCTGGAACTCACTCTGTAAACCAGGCCGGCCTGGAACTCAGAAATCTGTCTGCCTTTGCTTCCCAAGTGCTGGGATTAAAGGCATGTGTCACCACTGCCCTCATTTTATATCCACAAGAGCCCACAAATACTAGAGTTTAGATTTTTAAAAGATCTTTAAATTTTAAAATTGGAATCTGTTTGTATGGGGTTTTTATTTTGTTGTTTGAGGCAAGGTCTTACTCTGTAGTCTTGACTGTCCTGTAAGGGATTATGTAGAACAGGTTGTTCTCAGACCTTACCAGTCTTTGCTTCCCAAATCCTGAGATTAACATTGCGTGCCACTATTCCCTACTGAAAGCTTTGGAATTTTTAAAGACTATTGGGGTGTTTAAAGTTCTACGATATTACATATAAAATCCTAACATGAGGTCCTGGAGACAAACAGCAAAGAGAAGGTTACAATCTTACAGTGATGTGTTTGTGCATCAAGTTGGATAGGTGTGGGTTATATTGGTTGATTTTCATTTTCAACTTGACCTTAGTTGAAAAATTCTCTCCATCAAATTTACACTGTGAACATGTCTATGGGAATTCCAGGGCTGTGCTGATAACCATGGAGGTTAAAAGTCAAGTGAGGAGACATCCACAGACCTGCCCAGGAAAAGATACCCACAGGCCCAGAGGCCCAGAGACCCAGAGGCCCAGAGACCTACCTGCAGCTGCACAGCTCAGGTGGACCCATAAACACACAGAGGACTTCCTGCCACATGGTATTGAAGGGGGAAGATATCCATAGAACCGCCTGCTGCTATGCCATCAGGGAGGACTTTAAGACACCTAGAGGCCAATCAGCCCCGTGGCACACCTTCAGTGGGAGCTACTACCATGTGTAAGTGTGCGGTGGACAAATGGGAGAGAAAGAGAAGCAGGACATTTTAAGAGCATTGTAAAGGGAGATGGAACTGGAGGTGTGAGGGAGAAAAAGAATAGCCTGTTGTGAGTAGTCAGCCCTGCCACCAGGTGCCATGGGGAAGTCCCTGGCAGGGCTGTCTCTGAAGACCATGCCTGGGTCCTCCTACGCAGCATAAGGAGGGGTGGGTGTCACTGTCCATGGTTCATTCTACCACTAGAAACCATTGGGATATCCCTGGTCTGTGCAGCTGCCAGGGATCATGTGGTTGTGTAGGGGCTGTGCAGAACTGTACCACCACCCTCTGGTTCCTGCACTCTGGAGAGCTTCTCCTGGTGGTAGCTTTTGGGAGAGTGGGCCCTGGGCCTCGAAAGAGCAGCTGGCTCTGGTGGCAGGGACCAGGATGAGCTAGGCCCAGGGTGTGATACTGAAAGAGCTGACTCCACCCCTCCTCTGCTGTGATGTGGTACTGTCCCTGAGGTCATGGGAGAAGAAGAACTGGTTCTTCCCCCTACTGGAATCAGCACACAAGCTAGCAAGGCCTGCACATTGCCTGAATAGCACGGGAGAGCTGGCTCCGGAGTTGTGGGTGGGGATGAACTATGTCCCTAAGCATGAGTACAGAAGAACTGACCTGTTACTTGTCTACATCGAGGCAGTGGGCATGTGAATGATGCCTCCCTGCCTTGCCCCTTGCCACCTGCAGTCATAGGAATACGGGGCCTGAAGTTCATGAAAGCTAGAGAGTGGGCCCTGCACCTCACCTGGGTAGCAGGATAGAGCTGGCCCCAATGGAGGAGGAGCATATAGGAAAGCTGCCCAAAGAACTTGAGCTCAAGAGAGCTGGCCCAGCACATTCTTGACTGCAGCACTTGGAAGAGTGCCACCACCACCTCCTCCATCCCCCACCCCTCCACACACACCTACTGACTACCTGGACTGAGCAGATCAATGGGGCTGGCTTTGGAGGCATAGATGTGGATGAGATGCCCAGAGGACATGATAGCAGGAGCACTGACCTTGTCTCCTGATGGTTAGTGCTGGAGAGCTTGCTTTGGTGGTGTAGATAAAAGACTGACAAGCTCTACCACCCATGCCCAGATCCAGGGCTTTGAATTGGCCCACCCCAAAATCTATATCACATTTGAACTGTTGGGACCTGAGAACAGTCTGATCCTGCTGATCCAAAGCTGCAGGATCTCCATGACACAGGATAAAAGCAGGATAACTGAGAGGAGTCCCTGTGAGGATCCAAGATTGATAGTGTGACAAAAGCCAGAAACTTCCCATTGCACCCATGACTCATTGCAGTGAACAGTCACAAATAAAGATGTGTAGACAGAGCAGTATGTTATGGGACACACTGTAACATGACACAACTTACATGATGAGGTGTTTTTTTATGCTTCGTTTTGTTTATATTTTGTGTGTTTTATTTGGGGTGGGGGGAGTGCACGGATGGATAGCTGATATGAGGGGATGGAGAGATGAGTGGTACTGGGGTGCATGAAGTGAAACTCACAAAAATGTAATTAAAAGTTTTACTAAAATTCATCTGTCTTTTAATAATAATATCTTTAAAATATCCTGAATATTATTAGATATAATGAAGAAAACCAACAAAATTGGAAATAATTAAGGAACTAACCTTTGCATAGCAGTTACCAATTAAAAGAAAACAATTAAGAATTCATGTGTTTTAATGTGACAAGCTAAAGAAGAAAAACGCCTTTACAGAAAAATTCCAGTTGATAAGCATGGAAGACACTTTAGAAATTGCAGTGCTGCAAGTTTTAATTAAGTGTTTGATTCAGACAATTGTCCCTCAGTGAGTGACTGAATGAAAACCTAGGCAAAAACATTCTGACAAAGCCACAGAGAGCACAGGACACCAGCTTAACCTAGAAGTTAAGCCCAGAACTAACCAAGGCTTGTAATATCATTTTTTGTTTGTTTTTACAGGAAAGATAAGAAATTTGGATGCTGTTAAAAATAACATCCAGGCAGACAAAGAATCCCAGCATGGCAGACACTTAGAGGATAGTTAGTTTTGTTTTTATAAGAGGTTCCTAATATTTATGATAAAACCAGTGGGGAGATAGGAAGCGCTTCCAATAGGGACCAAATCAAAGAATACGTGTAGAAGTCAGAGAAAATGTCATGCCATGCAACTATCCCACAGCCAGCCAGTGTTTCCTGCCTACCTACTGGAGTGGCTAAAATCAAGATAAGGATTATTTCTGGTGCTTTCAGTTTAATTCTTTTTTTCACTGCTCTCACAGAGTCTTCAACTTTCATGTTGCCTTTAGAGGTGATCTGCACTTTTGGCTCAGGGATTCAGGTAATTCATGGACAGAAGGATTTGGTATCATGCTTCTGTTTTTCCCTGGAAAATTGTGTTTGAATAGGTTTTGTGTTGTTGTGTCTTTTGATTCTCTTACTAGTATCTTAATGAGCATGTTTTTTTTTTTTTAATTTAAGAAAGCCCAATTTTTTTGTTTCATTTTGTTTATTGGATTGTGCTTGTGCATGGTGTCAAGAAAGAAATAAAGAAAAAAGAAAGAAAGAAAACAATAACAAGAAAAAAATGGACAAACCAAAAAAAAAAAAAACCTAAATATCTGCTGTCTTCATCATCTTCTAGGTTTTTACATAAATTATATTCTAGAAGTTTCACAATTTTTTTATACCTCATCTATAACATAATATATATAATATAATATTATAATATAACATATATAAGTTAACATTTGTCAACGCTGCCAGGCATACCCTTCTGTAGGTAGACCATTTGCTTGGCCCTCCTTGTGCTAAGTGCATCTTTTCTCCTGTTCTTTGACTGACCCCATACTCCTGTAATCAGTTACTGTCATGGTAATTCTTAAAGCCTGGTAATAGATACTGCATTGGCTTTCTAGGGTTTTGCTTCCCACATAAAGCTTTGTTAGCATCCAAGAATCGCCAAAGAATGATACACCAGACTCAAATAATATGCAAAAGGAAATGGCACTTATTTAGCTGAATTCCCTGTATGCACGGATTGGGTTTCCCCATTCTGGAATGAAGACCCCTAGTGGGCTTGCCGGCCCAGCTTTTATAGTCAGAAAAGCTATGCGCCCTTTCACTTTGGTTGGTTAGCTCTGTCTCTCAGGTCTGAATGATTCTACACTTGCTTGGGCTCTGCAGACTTCCCAGGAGGTTGCTTATAACTCAGAAATCCGCCAGCCTCTGCCTCCCAAGTGCTGGGATTAAAGGCGTGCGCCACCACCGCCAGGCTCTAGCTACGTATTCTTACTTCAGGCCCAATGACAAGCTGTCCTCAGATTGGGTGCCTGAGGCTGTGGTTGGCTGACCACAGGGTCCTGGATCCGGGTTCTCATTTTTGGGAAACAGAAACATAGGCCTACTCTCCCAAACTGCCAGTTTACGGCCTGTCATGGCGTCAGGCTGGCTCTCGCTAACTGGCTCCTCTCAGTTTAGCTTGTCTATATGTCTTTAACATTCTAATCAATAGCAAGCTGAATCTACATAAACTAACTTGAGAAAACATAGTTACTGATGATTGTACTAGATTTCCTCAGAATATTTCTTTAGCATGCTTTTGTTATGATGGTATGGGCAGTTATTTTCTTTAAATTTTTGACTAGTCACTTGGTTTCTTGGTTAATTTAGACAGAAATTTATCAATTTTATTAATTTTCCAAGGAACAAGTTTTTGTTTTCCCTGTAATTTTCTTGCAATTCTTTTGATTTATCCCTTAATTGGTATTATCCTTTCTTGTACTTACCTCAGATATAATTTCTCCTCATATTGTTTTCTCAAGATGGAGTTTAGATTATTGATTTTAGTTCTTTCTGTTCTCTATTATGTCCAGGAAATACTATAAATGTGTCCTTTGATTACCCAGTTGTACTGGCTGGTTTTGTGTGTCAACTTGACATAAGCTGGAGTTATCACAGAGAAAGGTGACAATCTCTGATATTATCTAGAAGAAATTAGTGTAATCCTAGGGTGAAAAAAAAGGAGGTATTTTGGTTTGACAAAGAGTTTATATATTGAATATTATATATTTTTAGTAGAATAATCATAATTATACTATCTAAAATATTTAAAATTCTGTGAAATACCCTCAAAAAATTCACCTTTCATTTCTGATTTTTTTTTAATTTTAAATTTTTTTTTCATTTTTATTTACATTCTAGTGTAGTTGACAATATTTACACAGATAGTTTACAGTGATATAAATTATAGTTTATTTTATTTTATTTTTTTATTAGATGTTTTCTTATTTACAATATCTCCTTTCCCAGGTTCCCCCCCCAAAAAAAGAAAAAGAAAAGAAGAAGAAAATAAATAAAACAAAAACTAAAACAATCCCCTGTTTCCTCCCCCCTCACACTGCTCCCCATCCCACCCCCTCCTGCTTACTGGCCCTGGCATTCCCCTACACTGGGGCATAGAACCTTCACAGGGCCAAGGTCTTCTCCTCCCATTGAAGACTGGCTTGGCCATCCTCTGCTATACACATGCTGCTGGGGCCATGAGTCCCCCCATGTGTACTCTTTGGTTGGAGTTTTAGTCCCCGGGAGCTCTGAGGGTACTAGTTAGTTCATATTGTTGTTCGTCCTAAGGGGCTGCAAACACTTCAGCTCCTTGAGTCCTTTCTCTAACTCTTTCATTGGGGACCCTACACTCAGTCCAATGATGGCTGTGAGCCTCTACTTCTGATTTAGTCAGGTACTGTCAGAGACTCTCAGGAGACAGCTATATCAGGCTCCTGTCATCCAGCACTTGTTTTCATCCAAATAGTGTCTGGATTTGATGATTGAATATGGGAAGGATTCCCAGGTGGAACAGTCTCTAAATTGTCCTTCCTTTAGTCTCTGCTCCATACTTAGCCTCTACAACTCCTCCTATGGGTATTTTGTTCCCCCTTTTAAGAAGGGGAAACTAAGTATCCTCACTTTGGTCTTCCTTCTTTTTGAGTTTCTTATGGTTTGTAGTTTGTGCTTGGGGTATTCCTATCTTCTAGGCTAATATCCACTTATCAGAGAATGCATACCATGTGTGTTCTTTTGTGATTGGGTTACCTCACTCAGGATGATATTTTCCAGGTCCATCCATTTCCCAAAGAATTTCATAACTTCATTGTTTTTAATAGCTGATTAGTACTCCATTGTGTAGACATACCACATTTTTTTGTATCCATTGCTCTGTTGAAGGACATCTGGGTTGTTTCCAGTTCCTGGTTATTATAAATAAGGCTGCTATGAACATAGTGGAGGATGTGTCCTTATTACATGTTGGAGCATCTTCTGGGTATATGCCATGGAGTGGTATAGCTGGGTCCTCTGGTAGAACTATGTCTAATTTCCGGAGGAACCGCCAAACTGATTTCCAGAGTGGTTATACCAGCTTGCAATCCCATCAGCAATGAAGGGAGTGCTCCTCTTTCTCCACAACCTCTCTAGCATCTGCTGTCACCTGAGTTTTTTATCCTAACCATTCTGACTGGTGTGAGGTGGAATCTCAGGGTTGTTTGATTTGCATTTCCCTGATAAGTAAGGATGTTGAACATTTCTTTAGGTGCTTCTCAGCCATTCAGTATTCATCAGTAGAAAATTCTTTGCTTAGCTCTGTACCCCATTTTTTAAAATAGGGTTATTTGGTTCTTTGGAGTTTAACTTCTGGAATTCTTTGTATACATTGGATATTAGCCCTCTATCAGATATAGGATTGGTAAAGATCTTTTTCCAATTTGTTGGGTGCTGTTTTGTCCTATTGACAGTGTCTTTTATCTTACAGAAGATTTGCAATTTTATGAAGTCTCATTTGTCAATTCTTGATCTTAGAGCATAAGCTATTGGTGTTCTGTTCAGGAAATTTTCCCCTGTGCCCATGTGCTCGAGGTTCTTCCCTACTTTCTCTTCCATTAGTTTCAATGTATCTGCTTTGATGTGGAGGTCCCTGATCCACTTGGACGTGAGCTTTGTACAAGGGGAAAGGAATGGATCTATTAGCCCTCTTCTACATGCTAACCACCAGTTGAGCCAGCACCATTTGTTGAAAATGCTGTCTTTTTTCCACTGCATGGTTTTAGCTCCTTTGTCAAAGATTAAGTGGCCATAGGTGCGTGGGTTCATTTCTGGGTCTTCAATTCCATTCCTTTGATCTACTTGCCTATCACTGTACCAATACCATGCAGTTTTTATCACAATTGCTCTGTAGTACAGCTTAAGGTCCGGGATGGTTATTCCACCAGAGGTTTCTTTATTGTTGAGAATAGTTTTGGCTATCCTGGGTCTTTTGTTGTTCCAGATGAATTTGCAAATTGCTCTTTCTAAGTCTGTGAAGAATTGAGTTGGAATTTTGATGGGGATTGAATTGGATCTGTAGATTGCTTTCAGCAAGATGACCATTTTTACTATATTAATCCTACCAATCCACAAGCATGAAAGATCTTTCCATCTTCTGAGATCTTCCATTTCCTTCTTCAGAGAATTGAAGATTTTGTCAAACAGATCTTTTACTTGCTTAGTTAGAGTCACACCAAGGTATTTTATATTATTTGTGACTATTATGAAGGGTCTTGTTTCCCTAATTTCTTTCTCAGCCTGTTTATCCTTTATGTAGAGGAAGGCCTCTGATTTGCTTGCGTTAATTTTATATCCAGCTACTTTGCTGAAGTTGTTTATCAGGTTTAGGAGCTCTCTGGTGGAATTTTTGGGGTCACTTAAGTATACTATCATATCATTAGCAAACAGTGATAATTTGACTTCTTCCTTTCCAATTCATATCCCTTTGATCTCCTTTTGTTGTCTAATTGCTCTGGCTAGAACTTCAAGTACAATATTGAATAGGTAGGGAGAGAGTGGGCAGCCTTCTCTAGTCCCTGATTTTAGTGGGATTGCTTCAAGTTTCTCTCCATTTAGTTTGATGTTGGCTACTGGTTTTCTGTATATTGCTTTTACTATGTTTATCTTTCCAAGACTTTTATCATGAAAGGATGTTGGATTTTGTCAAATGCTTTCTCAGCATCTAATGAGATGATCATATGGTTTTTTTTTCTTTGAATTTGTTTATATAGTGAATTCTGTTGATGGATTTTCGAATATTGACCATCCCTGCATCCCTGGGATGAAGCCTACTTGATCATGATGGATGATCATTTTGATGTGTTCTTGGATTCGATTTGCAAGAATTTTATTGAGTATTTTTGGATCGCTATTCATAAGGGAAATTGGTCTGAAGTTTTCTTTCTTTGTTGGGTCCTTGTGTGGTTTAGGTATATGAGTAATTGTGGCTTCATAGAATGAGTTGGGTAGAGTACCTTCTGTTTCTATTTGGTGTAATTGTTTGAGGAGTATTGGTATTAGGAGTTCTTTGAAGGTTTGATAAAACTCTGCACTATACCCATCTGGTCCTGGGCTTTTTTTGCTTGGGAGACTATTAATGACTGTTTCTATTTCATTAGCAGATATGAGACTGTTTAGATCATTGATCAATCTTGATTTAACTTTGGTACCTGGTATCTGTCTAGAAAATTGTCCATTTCATCCAGGTTTTCAAGTTTTGTTGAGTATAGGCTTTTGTAGTAGGCTCTCAAGATGTTTTTGATTTCCTCAATAACTGTTGTTATGTCTCCCTTTTCATTTCTGATCTTGTTAATTAGTATACTGTCTCTGTGCCCTCTCGTTAGTCTGGCTAAGGATTTATCTATTTTGTTGATTTTCTCAAAGAACCAGCTCCTGGCTCGGTTGATTTTTTTGTATAGTTCTTTTTGTTTCTATCTGGTTGACTTCAGTACTGAGTTTAATTATTTCCTGCCTTCGACTCCTCTTGGGCGAATTTGCTTCTTTTTGTTCTAGAGCTTTCAGATGTACTATCAAATTGCTGATATATGCTCTCTCCAGTTTCTTTTTGGAGGCACTTAAAGCTTTGAGTTTTCCTCTTAGGTCTGCTTTCATTGTGTCCCATAAGTTAGGGTATCTTGTGGTTTCATTTTCATTAAACTCTAGAAAGTCTTTAATTTCTTTCTTTATTTCTTCCTTGACCAAGTTATCATCGAGTAGAGTGTTGATGAGCTTCCACGTGTATGTGGGTATTCTATTGTTTATTGTTGTTATTGAGGAGCAGCCTTAGTACAGGATGATCTGATAGGATGCAAGGAAGTATTTCAATCTTCTTGTATCTGTTGAGGCCTGATCTGTGACAAATTATATGGTCAGTTTTGAAGAAGGTACCATAAGGTGCTGAGAAGAAGTTATATCCTTTTGTTTTAGGATTAAAAAGTTCTACAGATATCTGTTAAATCCATCTGTTTCATAACTTCTGTTAGTCTCACTGTGTCTCTGTTTAGTTTCTGTATCCATGATCTGTCCATTGCAGAGAATGGAGTGTTGAAATCTCCCACTACTATTTTGTGCAGTGCAATGTGTTCTTTGAGCTTTAGTAAAGTTTCTTGTATGAATGTATATGTCCTTGCATTTAGAACATAAAAGTTCATAATTAAAAGTTCCTCTTGGTAGATCATACATTTAATGAATGTGAAGTGTCCCTCCTTATCTTTTTTTGATCACTTTAGGGTGAAAATCGATTTTATTCGATATTAGAATGGCTATTCCAGCTTTTTTTCTTGGGACCATTGGCTTGGAGAATTGTTTTCCAGCCTTTTATTCTGAGGTAGTATCTGTCTTTGTCACTCAGGTGGGTTTCCTGTATGCAACAAAATGTTGGCTACTGAGAGGCCCTCGGCTCTGTGAAGGTTCTGTGCCCCAGTGTAGGGGAATGCTAGGGCCAATAATTGGGAGAGGGTGAGGTGGCAAGCATGGGGAGGGGGGAGGCAAAAGGGGTTTGTTCTTTTGTTTTCGTTTGTTTGTTTGTTTGTTTTTTGGAGGGGAAACTGGAAAGGAGAAATCATATGACATATAAATAAAATAAAAAACAAAACCAAAAAAAACAAAAAACAAAAAAATACAAATTAAAAAAATTAAAAAGTTGGCTCTTGTTTACTTACCCAGTCTGATAGTCTATATTTTTATTGGGGAATTGAGTCCATTGATATCAATAGATATTAAAGAAAGGTAATTGTTGCTTCCTTTTATTTTTGTTGTTAGAGTTAGAAATCTGTTCATGTGGCTATCTTCTTTTAACTTTGTTGGAAAAATACTTTTTTGCTTTTTCTAGGTTGTAGTTTCCCTCCTTGTGTTGAAATTTTCCACTTATTACCCTTTGAAAGGATTGATTTGTGGAAATATATTGTGTAAATTTCATTTTGTCATGGAATACTTTGTTTTCTCCATGTATGGTAATTGAGAGTTTGCTGGGTATAGTAGCCTGAGCTGGCATTTGTGTTCTCTTAAGGTCTATATGACATCAACCCATTATCTTCTGGCTTTCATAGTCTCTGGCAAGAAGTCTGGTGTAATTCTGATAGGCCTGCCGTTTTATGTTACTTGACCTTTATCCCTCACTGCTTTTAATATTTTCTTTGTTTTGTGCATTTGGTGTTTTGATTATTATGTGGTGGGGAGGAATTTCTTTTCTGCTCCAGTCTATTTGGAGTTCTGTAGGCTTCTTGTATGTTCATGTGCATCTCTTTCTTTAGGTTAGGGAAGTTTTCTTCTATAATTATGTTGAAGATATTTACTGGCCCTTTAAGTTGGAGTTCTTCACTCTCTTCTATACCTATAATCCTTAGGTTTGGTCTTCTCATTGTGTCCTGGATTTCCTGGATGTTTTGGGTTAGCACCTTTTTGCATTTTGTGTTTTCTTTAACTGTTGTGTCAATGTTTTTTCTGGTGTCTTCTGCATCTCACATTCCCTCTTCTATCTCTTGTATTTTGTCGGTGATGCTTGCATCTATGGTTCCCAACTTTTTTCCTAGCATTTCTATCTCCATTGCTGTCTCTCTTTGTGATTTCCTAACTGTTTCTACTTCCCTTTTTAGGTCCTGGATGGTTTTGTTCAGATCCTTCACCTGTTTTGTTGTGCTTTCCTGTAATTCTTTAAGGGATTTTTGTGTTTCCTCTTTAAGGGCTTGAACCTGATTACCTGTGTTCTCCTGCATTTCTTTAAGGGTATTCATGCTCTTCTTAAATTCTTCTATCACCATCATGAGATATGATTTTAGATCCAAATCTCACTTTTCTAATGTTTTGGAATGTCCAGGACTTGCTGTGGTGAGAGTACTAGGTTCTGATGAAGCCATGTAGTCTTGGTTTCTGTTTGTATGATTCTTGCATTTGCCTTTTGTCATATTTGATCTCTGGTGTTAGATGTTTTTGCTGTCTATGGCTGGAGCTTGTTCCTCCTGTGCATCTGTAAGCCTGTGTCAGCACTTCTGGGAGATCAGCTTTCCTCAAGTAAGACCTGTGTGTAGTGGGCTGTGGTTCAGTTGTCCCTCCTGAATCCTGGGGTCAGAACAAACCCTGGAGACAGGATTTCCACTTGCAGGGAAGGGGCAGAGAACACTGTGGATCTCCAGTACCTCTTCCTAGGTGAAGAGGGAGGTAGAATGGATCCTATGCTGGCTGCCCTGCTGCTTCTGAGACCTATGCCTCCTGGCTGATCCAACCTTAGAAGGCCACCAGAGAGAAAATGGAGATCTCACCTGAGTGTCTGGGTTGGAGCACTCCCGGAAGGCAAGCTCTCTGTCTGCGGTGGGGTGGGGTGGGGGGGGGCAGAGAGGGCTGTGGATCTACAGAACCTCCTCCTAGGTGAAGAGGGAGGTAGAAAGGATCCTGTGCAGGCTGCCCTGCTGCTTTTGAGGCCTATGCCTCCTGGCTGGTCCCTCATTTCTGATTTTCATTCCTTGTCACATCTATGCATGATGGCTTTACATCCTCCTATTTGCATAATGACTGCTATTGTTTTAATGTTTTCTTCTTTTTTTGTTTTGTTTGTGATAGTTTTTGATTCATTTATTCTATTTTATGCTTGTATGAGTGTTTTGCCTACATGGATGTTTGTGTAGCATATACATGACTGGTGCCCATGGAGATCAGAAGAGGGTATAGTGTATCCTGGAACTGGAATTACAGAAAATTGTGAGATGCCATGTGGATGCTCGGAACCATGCGTGCAATCTAAGCTCTTGAGTTTGGAGCCATATCTCCTACCTCTTCATATGTTTTCTTAAATCTTTTCTTTGAAATAGTCCCCTTAAAGACAAGAGAAAAATGTTTTGGGGAAGAGTATTAAAAGCTATCTAACACATACACTATATATTCAAAACTTGACATATATGACCCAGAAAACTATGATTCAGGTTTGGACCAATCAAACAGAAGAACTGCTTACCTTTTTACTATATGCATTGCTGCCTGTGTGAGTTGGTGAGTAAGCTTGGGAGGAAATCTATCCTTCTTTATTGGGAATTTTAACTCCAAGGGGAGTTTCTACATCTGCAACAGAATTTTTTATACTACCTGAGCTTAACAGCAGGGTGTTCACATTAAATCTCTACAGATAATTCTGGCCAGAATTCCCAAGGATGCATCTTGAGCTCTTTGGTTATCTTTGCTTGTTGTGAAGTTATGCAAATCTCCCATGCTTTCACAGCAGTAATAATACAGATGCTATTTATCATTTTTATTAGAAATTGTCTAGTGATTTATCTCAAAGCAAATTTAATTTAGGGGCTAAATGCCTTTTTATTTACATAAGGACTACTTCTAGAAAAAGAGTTGTAAATTGCTTCTTAAATTTGGACATTTTACTGCTTGCTAGTTTCTCCACTAAGGCTAATGAAAGGAATAGAAACAAGAAGAATTTAGCTGGAAAAAGCAATTGTCACAATGATTGATACACGGCCTAACAATATCTTGTCAAGTATATAGGGATTTCTTTATAATAATGGTTCTTTGTGTTCCATTTTATATTCCAGACTTCATTATAATTCACAAACTGTTTTCTTTTTGTATAATACCTTATTTACTTTATGATGAAGAGTTTTTGTAGTTAGAGAGAATTTCAATTTCTATGGGGCTTCAGTACCCAAAGATACTTAAAAGTATACTTGGTTGCTATGAACAAAATGTCACTACATTTGAAAGCACAAGTGTTTTCATTTTTAATGTTTGTTTTATGAATAAATATAAATCTGTAATACTGTGCTTTCACATTAAAAATCTATTCTTAAGCTTCCTCTACAATAGTCATAGCAGATTCTGAATTTATACCTGAAAATATAAGCAGAAACAGATCATATAACATCAGATATTTGATAATTTTTTTTCTTAATTTATTTACAGAACCCCAGAGTGAAAAGGAGGAACACACCTAAAAGGGTCTGTTAAGGGGCACAGAGATAGCATGAATTTAGATACAGGAAATAAACTAACAGCTATCAAATGAGGTTTTATGGTAATCTCAGGGCTGCAGTACTTGCTCAATATTCCTGAAAACCTGGATTATACCCCACTCCCAGCAAAAACAATAAATTTATCCATAAAAAGAGTAACTTGTCAAGGGTGGTGATTATTTAAATTATTTAAAGAGCAAAAGTTATTTACAAAATGGCAAAAACTCACCTTTTCCCAAACAACAACAAAATGTTTGAGGAGTCAAGGAATAAAGAAAGTACTTAATGAAACAGTCGCATTTTCTACAAGGGGTTCGCAAAATCTCTCCTTAAGAACAAACCAGGAAAACTGCCTCCCCTATCAGTCAGCCAGTGACTGGAGTCTTCCTAAACAATACAATGGCTTTTCTTTCTAGCCAAATAGGACAGGTTTTCAGGAAAGGAGAAAAGCCTGAGGTAGGAAACCCCACCCTGTCTTTGCCTGGTGGAGGGTGAGCAAGGCTTCAGCCCTGCCTTCCCGTGGTGGGGATGAGTGAGCAAGGTGTTAGAACACCTAGCAAATACTTGATGAAAACAGACTCTGAGGTTCCCTAAGTGGTTACAATAAATGTTCCAGCTCTACAGGGAAAGTTGTCCCCAGTGTAGGTGTTACAGCTCTGAAGGAAAGGCATCCTGACAGTCAAGAGCCAAGGAATACTCCAAAGTCACAGGCTACAACAAACCTCACACAAGAGATGTATTGGGAAACATACAGGGCAATGATGGCCTCTGCTTGGGCAAGAAGCAGCAGAGAACTGACAGGGAGCCAGGCTTTCACACGGTTTCTTGGGTGAGGGGTTTTCCAGGATCAAGATTCCCAGGATGGGGATTGGTAGGACTTCAAGCTCCAGAACTAAGCTCAGGCTTTTTACTCTATACTCCCCCCACCTTTTTTGTTTACTATTGATAAAAATAGTAAAATAGTAAAATCAGGGGTCAGGAAATAGGGGAACAATATCACTAAACTTCTTCCTGCAGTATGAGGCCTTTGATGTCCATGAGGGAAGCTTGATCTTCACCATCAGGGTGTAATCAGCAGTCATAGAGCTCTAGTCCCATTGAAAATTGGAAAATTTTCAATTGGTTTCAGTCCCAATTGGTTTCTGATAATCCTATAATAGCAACTGATTAAAGTTCTGGTTAGAAATCTTTGGATATATTGATGAAGAAATCTAGACAGTAAGTTTATGAGACTTTTTTTCCTACAATTAGCATGATTAAGAAAAGAAGAAAAGATAAATGGTTATTAGTGCAGAAGTCTGGAATACAGGAAGAACAACCCACATTCCACAAGGAAC
>NW_022196905.1:4305951-4306343 GCF_008632895.1 Mastomys coucha
CTCTCACACCTAAGGCTCAGAAAACGACAGGGAAGGGCAAGCATAAAGATTGTAAGAATCAGAGGATCAGATCGGGAAGTTTGTAATGAAACTATGTTACCTAGTAATATCAGAAGCTATACTTACAAAATCACATCAAAAAGCATTGAGGGAGGGGGAGAGAGGGAGAGAGGGAAGTAGAGGTGTATGTGTGATGTGTACATGGATATGGGAATGCAAGTCAATAAAGTTCAAAGGTAGATGTAATTTTTACACCTCTAAGTATTTGTCCTACTTCTGTCTGTTCCTTACCATTGGATATTCTTTATAAAGACCAATGGAGCTGGGGTTTGCAGCCCCTTAGGACGAACAACAACATGAACTAACTAGTACCCTCGGAGCTCCTAGGGTCT
>NW_022196905.1:4318096-4319239 GCF_008632895.1 Mastomys coucha
TTGCCCTGGTGACAGGTCTGTGGACCCGCCCACATATCTGTTGTAGGCAGGTTCTGGATGCTAACATAGAGCACATGGAGGTGAACCTTAAATACTATATCAAACAAACATTGTTGTTGAAATCTTATCTTTTTGTTTTGTTTTGGTTTGGTTTGGTTTTGGTTTTTCAAGACAGGGTTTCTCTGTATAGCCCTGGCTGTCCTGGAACTCACTCTGTAGACCAGGTGGCCTCGAACTCAGAAATGTGCCTGCCTCTGCCTCCCACGTGCTGGGATTAAAGGTGTGTGCCACTACCACCTGGCTGAAATACTATCTTTTATAAACCCTGTTTTTATGATTTTTGTTTTCATGACAGGAATTATCATATAAAAACAAAAAAAACTAACATAAAGCATAAGCCCAAGGGAAGAAGAGATGAATACAGGACAGTTTAAGGAATTAGATCAGCCTTTGCATCCTACTATAATTTCAAAACCCTATTATAAGAGGTGATTAGAAGAGATAGTCTCTTAAATGATAAATATTCATGTACAAGAGCTACCTAAGAAATGAATAGAAAGAAATAAAGGAAGAGAGAGTAACTTTAGATATTAGAGATTTTCAGATCATTTGCTTGTGCCCTGGCAGAAGTTGACAACATTGAAAATCAAAAATACCAATTTTGTTCATTGAATTGTGTTGAGAACAAGCTGTTTGTAGTAACCAAATGAAGCTTTAATAAATTTTGAGTCAGTGGAGGAAGAGGATGGGGTCACAAAGTGAACCTCACTGGAAGGAGTCTCTATAAGCTCCAAGTGGGAGCTGAGAGGCAAGAAATAAGACTCTTATACCAGGAGGGCATAAGACTTCCAGGATGGGGCTGAGAGACAGAAGGGACTGCCATGCACACTTGCGTGATGGCGGTATTTGAGGCGAAAACTTCAAGGAAAGCCAGTCTCCTGCCTCCGCATTGACGCCTGGCACCCCAAACTCAGAGATGGCTCAGATATGTCTTCGTACTTGTGTGCTAGGAACTCACCAAGATATCATTTCTTCACAGCTAACAAAAGAAAATTCGGACTTTCCTTTGTGACCATCATCAATGTTCCAACTTCCTAGTCAAACCCTGGCTTGGAATGTTAAGTCATTCATACTAATAGCCTC
>NW_022196905.1:4319431-4338623 GCF_008632895.1 Mastomys coucha
TGCCCACCTGGCCAGAATCCCTTGTCCCGCAGAACAGGGACCCCGTGAGAAATCCCGGTCCGTGGCAAGGGACAAGGTCATAGAGTCATAGAGGACACTTAGCAAGAAAGCAACTAAAGATGCATGGTAGAGCACATGGAGGGAGGAAGCAGTTCAAGAGGTGGACTCCAGAATTAGAAACCAAATATGATGGGTGACAGAAGTCACAAAACCAAATGCTATATATACACAACCCTATGAGAGTAAATTCAGTAACTTGAGTAATTTTAAAATGTTGAGACATGGGCATGACTGAAAGTTAAGCAAAACATCCTGTACCAATGCTACCTATAGAGAGAGAACTCAAAACCCATAGTCTTTAGAGACCCTTGCATGTTAGGGCATGGGAGAGGTGATGAACAGAAAAGACACTAGTGTACGACCCAAAGGTTAATCTTTGAATTCACAATAAAGTTTATCTGTGGCTTTAGCACACAAGGCAGATGAACATCCTTGAATAATATGGTCTAATTTTTCCAAAAAGTATGCAAGTAGTTACAAATGAAGATCCCAGTTGTTACCAAAGACTACAAGGACATATTCTTTTTCTGTAATATAGAGAGGAAAGGGGCAAGCTAAGTCCAGAAGATTTAGGATTGAGGCCTAGAGGAGGGACTGCTGAGGATTACCAGGGGGCTTGGCAATGGGTACAATCAGAGGTTCATGTAAGTTACAAAGGATTACCTCATCTAAGGGGTGACTAAGGAGAGAGAAAAAATAAATTCAAGCATAAAAAAAGCCGGCCATCTATAAGAAAGATAGAATTTCATCCTTAGTGGTTGGGGAACTGTGAATAACTGGATTTGATATTTCTTATCTAGGATAATGGCCTTGTCAATTGGAGTAATAGTCCCAGGTAAGTTACCTGAGGAGTGGAAGGATGGACCTTAGAAGATAAAACCCCATAATCCATGCAGGACAGGAAGTTTATTTAGGTAGAGGTGTCAATCTGGCTAAGTTTTGGGTATGGACCAATAATGAGAAGATTATGTGCTATAGCAAAATGGATTTAGGAAATGTCCAAGAGAATAAATTGGAGGTTAGAGACTGGGCAAGTAGATGTGGGCTGTCTCAGGATCCCTGGGGTAGGATTGTACAAGTGAGTTGGATAGAAATGTGTCCAGGTTGTCTAAGAAAAAACAAAAATATTTTGTGACAGGGATCAAGAAGACTATAAAAAAAGACATATTTGAGGTCTAGGACTGAGAAATGAGAGGTCTCTGAGGGGATGATGGAGTAGAGAGTATAGTGGTGGGGTATACTGGGTAAAGGGAAATGCTGATGAGCTGATAAGTCAGAGATTCTGAGCAAAGCAGTAGATTCCATTTGGTTTTTATACCACAAGTAAGGGGGAAGAAATGAGGCATAGATTTTTTTTCTTAAGAGGTCAGAGATGAGAGACTTAAGTCCCCTGAGACTTTAGAAAGAGTGGGTTTTGAGCATGGGTGAAGTATTTGTTGGGGTTTTGTAGTTGGATGATGAAAGGGGATGGTGTTTAGCTATATAAGGGTTTCCATGACCCATGGCTAGGGATGCCAATAAGAGAAAAGGTGTGTCAGATTGTGTAGCTTGAATGAAAATGAGGGGGAAGAGATGACAAACCTGGAGTCAAGCAAATAGGTTGGGGGAGGAGGACAAAATAAATTTAAGCTCCCACTTTGTCTAAGAGGTCCCTTCCCTGAAAAGGGACAGGACAGTTAGTTGCAGTAGGCAGGAGTAGGTCAAGGGAATGCCCCTACAGGTACAGCTTAGTAGTGGGTTTCCATGAGCAAGAAGGAAAGATGGGTCCTCAAAACTCCATCAGGACTAAATAGGTGGCCAGGTTAGAAGGAGGGAAAGGGATCTTCATGATACTCTGATGACTAGCTAGGACTCTTCCTTAGAGATGGCAGTGGCCAGGCCAAGGGAGCCCAGGCCCCTATAGTTATTCATAGCCAGATCTAGGATGTCAGTTAGAGGATGATCTAGGCTTGATGTCCTCATGCTGCAAAGGACATGGGGCAGTTAAAAGTCAATTGTGTCCCTTGATGACATCTTGTGTTGGTACTCTGTCTGGACTCTACTCCTACAGTAGAAGAACCAGGTATTCTCTTCCCCACGGTTACCTGGCAACAGCCAGGTAGGACTGACCTACTATAAGAGGGGCAAGCAGCCCCTCTCCTTGCTATCTTGTTCTCTTATTCTCTTGCCTCTTGCTTCTTGTTCCCTTTTTCTCCCCATTCCCTTCCCTCCTTTCTCCATGTGGTCATGGCTGACTTCAACTTCTCTACTCTTTCCTTCTCTCTGCTTTTCTCTGCCTCTACTACCTTCTTAACTCCCCTCCCCATGCCCTAACTATTCTATGCTATACCATCATGTGGTTGGTCTCTCAGGGGGAAGGGATGCCTTCTCATGGGCCTGCCAAGGCACCCCTTTCTCTCATACCTCACCACACTCAAATAGAACATATTCTTATACCTCTTTATCTTTTCATGATCAAAACACTTTGAATGTGGTTGACGTGGATTTTAAGGGCTTGGGCAAGCCTAGGTCCAATGACCCTCCTTACCACTCTTGAACCATGGACCCAGAGGCCCTCAGGTTTTGCTTCTAGGCAAGGGAGCCTGGAGAGTTGCTATGATAAGCTGAAAGCACTTCATTAGTGTCATGGTTTATATATGTTTGGCCCAGGCTTGGCACTATTAGAAGGTATGGCCTTGGAGTAGGTATGTCACTGTGGGGGTGGGCTTTAAGACCCTCATCCTAGTTGCTTGGAAGCCAGTATTCTGCCAGCAGCCTTCAGATGAAGATATAGAATTCTCACCTCCAGCTGTACCATGTCTGCCTGGATGCAGCCATGTTCCTGCCTTGATGATAATGGACTGAACCTCTGAACCTGTAAGGTAGCCCCAATTAATTGTTGTCTTTATAAAAATTGTGTTGGTCATGGTGTCTGTTCACAGCAGTAAAATCCTAACTAGGACAACTAGCATCAGGTACATTTGTTTTGGGTCTTTTTCATTTTTTCCATGGGACAGCTTAAAGGTCACCACTATGACTTCTTCCTTGTGGAGTCAGTGTTCTTTTCTCCACAGATTTGGCCTAATGTCAGGGAAACTCTGAGAGAAGTAGATCATAAGGAGTCATTTCCCATCTGGAGTTTCAGGATCTAGATTTGTATACTGTAGGAAGCCCTGTGTAAGACAGTCCAGGAATTAATACAGGTTTTTATGTTTGTCCTGGATGACTTCTGGGATATTTTAAATAATTTGCAACACTAAGAGTGTTGATTTGGATAGCTTATCAAAGAAGAGGGAGACTGAAGAGTCCAGAGAAGGAGAGAAGAGACTGTGGGTTGGGGACAATAAGGGAAGACTCCTTAGTGTGATTGAAAACAGTGGAGGAATCATCTGGTTTGGGCTGCATAGCCTGGAGGAGTTGTTTTTCCTTGGCAGGCTTAGGCCATGTGGTCACTTTTAATCAAGATGGGCATGAGGTCACAGAGCAAAATCCACCCTTTCCAACCCTAATAAAGATGGCTGTCAGCCACATGAATGCCTCCATCCTAATATGGAGACAGCAGCCATGATGGTGGCAAGCCACATTTGCTTTAAGATTGTATATGTATAGATTTTTAACTATCAACCTCAGTGTTATGAGTTTTAAGTTGATACTTTTGTTATAGATTTGTAATCATACCCAATGTGTTTGCATATTGAGGTACAGAAAGTTATACAATAGTCTCATAAATCTTGAGATAAGATTTATACCTTAGCAGAAGTTAAACCAAAACCGAAAGAGTATGAGTTGAATGACAATAGTCTCCATTGTGAATTGTACATGCCTTTATTCAGTTTTGCTCTCCTTTCTCTGTTAAACAATCAGATGGCTTACCTGATATGGTACAGAGATTTTGGAAAAAAATGTTTAAACAAGCATGCTTAAGTTAGATGAGCATGAGCCATACCCCAATTCTAGAGTTAGCTTTTACTTGAAATGCAACAGTATAAAACAAGAATCTAATGTTACTAATACCTAAAAGACAACTGGATCCCTGTAAAACAGAATCCAGCTGAGAACAAAGAAGGTTTAGAGATAGAAAAATTTGGAGCCCTGTCTATGGATAGAGGACTCTGCAGGAGGGAGGAAGTTGAGAGATTCACCAGTTAGCAAGTATAAAAGTAAATTTTATTCACCTGAATTAATTGTATTCTCAGAGATTAGAGACTTTCTGCCTCTATCTGCTAGTCTAGATATAGTCCTGGAAGCTTCTAGCCTCAGGACAATCTAATATAGGCCTAGAATGTAGGACTCAGAGGATTTCAGCCTCTGAGACTTGTTGCTGAATAAGCTCACCCCTTCCTAGTGCTTTCTGATCTCTGGCTGGCTGTTCTGGCTAAACTCCTCTCCAAGTTGACTGATTCAATCTAGCTTCTCCGTCTCTGACTTAATTGCTCTGCTTGTCCTCATACTAACTTTGGTAGTATGTCCTTCTTTTCTGACTCCTTATCATTCTCTGGCTCATTCTAACTTGTTCTCTCTCTCTCTCTCTCCAACATGTCTCTCTATTACTGTCCTGGTAAAACCACCTTCTTCCTTTTCTCTATATTTCCTTCAAGAAGCTTTCATTTCCTTTCTCTTCTCGTGATAGGCATATCTGTGGTTCTGTGTCCTCTGTTTTCTCCCTCTCAGGGTGTCAAGACACTGCTGCACATTAGTCTGGAAGCATGAAGCAGAGTTCAGAATGGACCGTTGAGAGCAATTGGGGGTGGGGTATAGGGCAAATAGGGATAAGGTTTTCTATGAGGCTCTTAATGTTACATATATTTTAGGTGAAGACCTTCTCTGACCATTTTCAATGAAACAGCTCTCTGAGAGGATTTTAACGTGTGTATATTTTTTTATTTGGGGTGGGCCGATACACATACTCTATTCAAGTTGTACCAAAGATTATATAGTTTTGTGGAAGGGGCGAGATCATTGGTGGGCAAAGATCATTGTCTGAGGGCTTAAGGTAGTGAGATGCCTCATTAGTATGAGGAGGCACTCCAGGATCTTAGGTGCAGGACTACATGACATTCCTCAGGTATGGGACTGTGATCCATCAGAGAAGAGGAATCTCCACTGACAAAGAGAGTCTGCCATTTTTCAGTGCTGTCTGGTAATATCAGACTTCAACCTGAGCAGCTGGGTTTCCTAACACATAGCCTATTCTGTCAAATCTTTTCAGTCACTCAATGAGACATTGACAGACTTTGCCACTCAATTAGGCACCACTTTCAAACATTGTTGCTTCCTTCTATAAATTAACATTACCTTCACTGTTTAGGATTAAAGGTGTGTACTAAGGGTTGAGCCACACCACAACTAGAAAGAGTTTTTCTCAGTAAATAACACAAATTCAAAGTTCACAGTGTGATCAAATATTCTGGAACAAGAAAGAAGTATATGTTGGGTGAGGGTGTATACACACTGCACTTTTATAACATGAAGGTTTTTTTTTACCATAATATGTCTGTCAATCAATGAAGGTGGACATCTTTTCCATCTTGTGTCTTTTTAGCTTTTTGGGGGGCAAGGCTTGTATCTTAAAGTTCTCATTTAGAAGACTTTTACTTCCTTGGTTAGGTTTATTTTTAGGAAATATTTGAAGCTATTCTGAATGAAAGGTTTTTCCTCTAATTTCCATGTTTGAAATCTACTAGTGCCTAGAAACCCTACAGGTTTTCTTTTATGTTGATTTTATATCTTGCTACATTGCTGCGAAGGTTCATCAGACCTAGTAGTTTTCTCATGGAGCCTCTAGAGTTATTTAACACCCTATAAACATAGGATCATGCAAATTGCAAAGGGAGAATATCTCACAGCCTTCTGTTCTGCTTGTAGCCTTTTTATTTCTCTAATCCTATTGTTCCAGCTAAAACTTGAAGCAATGTATTGAGTAATAAAAAGGGTGTGATCTGTGTGAAGGTGAGAGGGAAAATTGTGTGAGTTAGCTCTTTCCTTCCACCACATAGGGATCAATATGGTCTTCAGTATTGGCATCAAGTGCCTTTACTCATTGATCCATCTCTCTGTTGCATGAATATTAAAAAAAAAGAAAAAGCAAGTCATACCATGCTATTACAGGCTAGACACTGGCAAAGAGTCCGGCCTGTTCTGACCCCTTGCAGACTCTGACTCAGAGCTCTGAAATTGCTCTCTCCTCTCTGTTCCCATGGCTGACTGCTGCCATGCCCACCTTGTGCTTTTAAATTCTGGAGGCTGGCTGGGGTGCACTCTTGAACACCATGCTCTACCTCCATACCTTTTTCTGGAACCCAGTTGAGTCACCGCAAGAAAGAAAATACCACACAATATTAGTTTACAATCAACAGGTAACACGATTGCTAGGCGCAGAACCTAGCATTATAATTTTATAAACCAATCTGTATTATAAATCCTCTGATGGATCCACCACTCAAACCAACAGCCTCCGCTCCCTACATTGTGCCTGCTTCCCTTGCTACTGCTGTCCAAAACGAAATTGCTTTCTCCCCTGGCCCCTCTTTCTGTCTCTGACCAGGAAGTCCCGCATACACACCCGGTGATTGGTCCCTTGTAATCTTTATTCATTATGGGAATGTTCTACTATATCGCCCTATCCCCTATTTTTATCATTTGAAAGAGTGTCTCACTATGTAGCCTTGACTGTCCTAGGATATACTACACAGCCTAATATGGCTTTGAAATTATGGCAATCCTCCTGACTCAGCCTCCTTAGTGCTGGGACTATAAGTATATGCCACTACACTAGGCTATATATAATTTAATTCTTCATGGGGAGTAATATCTAAAGAGACTGGTGACTTACAAGGGACCAAGAAATATAAAAAGATATCAAGAGTTTGTTCATATTAGACTTTCTTTACCAGGATCAAAAACTCATATTATGTCGTGCCATGTTTTTTAATGTTCCCTTTGTAAAGATTGCCTTTGGGGGTGATGATATTCTTATTCACATACTTTAACTGTTTAGGGGACATGGAGGTCATTTCCCACTGAAGAACTATAGATGAACTTATTGCTAAATTAATAAAACAGCGACTTCTTCCTCTGATTCACGGGAAAGCAGTCTGAGAAGCATTTCCCAGTTTCAACACCAAAGCAGAATGGAGTGCCCTCTGCTGGGATTCTAAGAAACAACATTAACTTATGCTCTCACACAATTATCCTTTGCAATTATGGTAAATCAAAATTTCTCAGAGTATGAGAAGACAGTTGTATTCTGAGGAGTGGCCATACTGCATGTTTTCATCTCTGGGAAGAAAGTTGGTCAGTGGGCCAAGTGTGAGGCCTATGGCTGAAAAGACTAAGTTTGCAAATCTTGTGCCATGAGTTCAAGGAAGTAAGAAAAGGAGCCCATGTGATTCAGTACCACTACAAATTCTGCCGTCCTGGAGATTCAAGAACCTGGCAGAATAGATCTGATCTCTTTCACTCAGGAAACTGAGATAGTATGCAAGAAGAAGTTTTCTGTTCCACCATTTTAAGGCGAGTCATTGCTTTTCCCTAAAAACATAAGTCTACATCACAGTGATATAATACTGTAATCTGAACTTTCTATTTCTCAATCCGTGGTTCTGTATACCTTATTCTTTCTAGAATATCCTTCGTAGGTCCTTCCTACCTTGTCAGACTTATTTATCACTCTGACATATTAATCCATAGTGTTTCTTTTAATCATGTCCTGGGATGATGGGGTGGCTTTTAAAAATCAGTTTCTCCCATCTTTTTAAAACCTTCGAAGTTTGAGTTATATTTTCTCTGAATTTGCCAGCAGATGGTGCTGGATCGTAACTATAAATAATCTGGTCTTGAATATAGGCTCTGATAAACTGTTTCTCTAGTGAGGACACCCACCCAGCCTCATTAGGAAGAGAATTAAACAGTTTTCCAGCAGTGGAGATGGGATGCCCATTGTTCTGTAGCTATTATTCTGTGCTTTCTCTATGTGATCAATTCCATGAGAGTATTTTTCTTGAATCTCTGAGTCTTGGCTAGCCTCACGTGGCCACTTCTGTTGTCTGCAGCAATTATTACCTCTTTTGGCTGCATTTGGTTCCTGCAAAGCTTTCTTTGGCATGACACCACTGCCAAAGAAACATCTCTGCCATCTTTGGGCTCCATTGAAAGTTAAGGTTCAACTTCATATTTTATGTACCTTTTCAGAAACTTCATGTAGGAAATACACAGTCAGTGGGCCTCGGATATCTGAAACACTGTACAAGCCTCTGTGATCCCATATCCCTTTTATTTCTAATGTCCATAAAAGCAGTACCACATGGAAAAATACCAGTTCTGCTGCTAACTCTGCTATATGTAACTTGTTCCCTGTAGACTACAGTTGCATATATACCTTCAAAGATGAACACGGGACATAGTACAGAAGACTCAACTCAGGATGGATGTCCTAGAGGCTGTCCCGTACCACAACTACCTTTTCAAATGAAAGTTTTTCTGTTGAGATTGTCTTGTGACACTTAAGGCCTCTCGTTGAGTGAGGTGCTGCCTGCCTAACACATTTCCTATTGTCCAAGAAAGGTCCATGGTTTCACTCCAACAGCTCCGATGTTTTAAACTTGATTAACACTTTACCTGCCACAGTACTTTATCTACAACATTCAAAGGGCTCAGACTGTCTTTCTCAACAAGCTGGCTATTACATATCTTTCTACTGCAGTGTCTATTTTATTTTGCTGTAATGATAAGAGCTTTTTTATTATAATCATGCTATAGCCTGAGTACTACGTTTTCTTGAATTTTTTTGCCACAGAAATTATTCTATTACTTTTCAATTTAGCCACACTCAAATTCACAAAGAATGGCCTTAAGGCAGTCAGATTCTTTGCCTGACTCTTATATCAGTAACCTCTGGAGCAATTCTCAAAGACTTAGACTATTCTGAAATATCATTATCTTGGCTTTCAATGTTTTCATTTCTATCAATATGTATGTGCTTTGAGAAAATAAATATTTGATAATCTCTGATAATCACCTGGAATCAGCTATTAAACCAAGTATATAGCATTCCAGGACTTTGTAATCTTCAGCAAAAAATATTTTTTGTCTTCTCACCAACTTCTCCTATAAAAAAACAAACCACATTGTCCTTGTTTCATGGTACCAATGTTATTTCTTTAGGCCTAGTTCTCTACAGGAACAAAATTAACGGAACATATCTACCCATCTGTCTACCTACTTCCTTATATAAATATCATCTATTTATCTTTTTATCTGTTAGATTTATTTAAAAAGTTTGTACCATTGAAGATTGATAGTTATACAGTGGCTATCTCTAAGCTTTCGAAAGAAAGAAGTAAGCAGCAGGCCATTCCAAGATTTTGGCTATCTCAGCATTCTCTAACCTGGGTGGAATGACAAGAAACCTCTGGAGAGTTTTTGGTATTGAATCTAAGCAGGAAGGCTGAAAACTCTAGAGTCTGGTGCCAGTGGAAGGACTCAGCAGTGGTGCCACATGAAGCCACTCAGAAGGAAGGGAAGGTAGGTTAGCAGTTTTACTTTTCTCTGAATCTTCCTTACATCTAACTCTCCTGTTGGAAAGTGCTACAGACATTGAAGACATGTCTCCATCCCCAGTTATTCTTCCCTGGAAACATACTCATAAACATGCCTAGAGAAAAGCCACCTAGGTGATTCTATAGCCAGTCAAGTTGGCAGGATTGAGCCCTCATATGTGGTGTTGGTGCCCTTTTGAAGGTGATTATGATATCTAACTTGTCTCTTCATCACTTGACAGAACAGTAAGTAAAAGAAAGTGAATCATACACGTAGGTGCTTTGTTTATGCCTTCCCAGCCTCTGTAATCATGGGAGGTAAAAGTCCATTACTTACAAGTCACATTATTTATGTTGTTATGTTACAGTAGTCGAAACAGACTGAGAAGGCTAGAAATAGAAAAGAAACAAAAACATGAAGCTAGAAAGGAAATCTAATGGAAAAGCATAAGGATTTATTTCACTAAGACCACAGTAGGAAAAACTTGAAATAAATTTCAACTCTAACCACAGGGTGTCTAAGACTAGTTAGAGCAAGAAGCAGTGGTAAGTAATAGATGATTATATTGCTCCATGGATAAGCAGATAACAAAAACCTTTCAAAAGTTGTGCTGCCTTTTTCTTCAAGGAAAATCATTTCCAAACTATGAAGTTCAGAAAATGAACCTTAGAAGGAAAGTTAAATTAGAACAGAGTTAAAATAGAGCTAAGTTAAATTAAAGGTCAGAGCTTGTGTCCAACAAGCAAGGTTCAGCCACAAACCATAAGTGAAAGAGCCCCATTAGGAAAAAAACAGAGATACAATGAGTCCCCAACTCCCCAACTCCACCTTTGGGGTCCTGACATGAGGATGTAGTGGTATGTGTAATAAAGCTTTTATGTCTGGCTATAACTGAAATATATAGTAAAACCTTCGTGTCTGGCTTCGAGTAAAATGTTTCAGCAAAGCCTTTGCTACGTTTGGGTCAATCAGTAGAGGCTGAGAAATCGTTTTGAGATTGTTTGCATCTTGAAGAAATGCCTCTCTAGAAAATCTGCACTTGGCAATACATGAGAACTTACAGCTACACAGACCTTGGTCCTAAGACACTCCTGGTAAACCCACAGTTCTTACTTTTGATTATGGCTAGCCATGGTCAAAGAAGATTGATAATTCTATGGTTGTCTTCTCTCTTTCTGTGGTTGTGCAAGGGCAAGATAACTTTGGTAGTTGGAACCTTTTCCATCCCCAACTACCCTTGTATAATGCTTGAAGAAAGTAACTGGAATGAACTAGCTGGGTGTCAATCTTTTCCAAGAAGGTTGAACACCTCTGTTCTTCCAGGAAATGAAAGCTTAGCATCTTGGTGAATTCTCTTTACTGGGGCACTTATAATTGATATCAGTCAATATGAGGGTACTTTTAAAATATGAATCAAGATATATGCATCGCATGCATAAGTAAGTCATCTACGGTGTGGTCTCCTGCTCAGCGTTGGGCAACACCACAACTCTATCATTCTCCATCAAGAGCACCTGAGAAGCTGTAACCTTTCTCTAGGAGATGAGTTCTTCTTCTGACTACCCCTAAGATTTCAGTCATTTCTTATACTAGAAAGAGACTGCTAGGGAAATTCTTTCAGTTTGATATTCAAAGAGAGAATAGCCATAGATGACTCTTTAGAATGTATTCATTACTGCTGACAGGCTAGTTATCAGGAATTGGTAAGAATTATCAGATCCCAACCACTGGGGCCACTTGTAATTGTGATTCTTTAAACATTGCCATTTACTTTACAGATCTTTGGAAATGGTGATCCTGTAACACAACATGGACTCCATTCAGAAGGGAAATAAATTTACAGGCCCTGAGAAGTACAGATTCAACAGGCAGATACCACCATGTATTGGATCTCGGTAAGCACAGACGCTTACCCAGAAGAAAAAAACAAGTGTCAAAATATTGTAGTGTATACATGAGCACACCTCATTGCTATGACAGCTCTCTATGTGTATGTGAGCACATCTCATGGCTACCTCAGCTCTCTGTGTGTAAATGAGCACACTTCATTGCTATCAAGGCTCTCTGTGTGCACACAAGCATACCTTATAGCTATTATGGCTCCCTGTGCTAGACATTCTGTGTTTGCGCTTTTTGTTTATTTACAAATATGGAAAATTAGGTTTACTTAGACTTTGAAAAAGATTATACATTACTATTTCCTAGGATTATTTTCATTTCAGATTCTCAACTCTTTCTACATTCCATTTTGATATTAGAATGCTATTCTTATTACCTGCTGTTAAATCAAATCTAAAGAGAGTTATCTAAAGATGAAATTAGCAGTAAATTGTTTTTATGCTTGAGAGTACAAGATTTCTATACACTTTCTAAAAGATACTAATTAACAAATATGTGCAGCATGTAACAATGCCTTAGTATCTACTTGCAAATAAAAAAGAAAAATACAATGGATTTAGTGAAAGATTAAGTAAGCAGCAAGTTAGTATATAAAATGATTAATTCTAAATATATAAATACAAACTAAAACAAAACTACCAGATGGTTAGAAATAGTAAGACAGGGTTTGAAAGATTTGAAGTTCTCACTAACAAGAGTTTTAGGATATTTAAAAAAAAATCCATTTATCTTGGAGATGGCTGAATAAATAGGTTCGTGCATTTTATTCAGCAATCTTGAAAGGAATTCTAAATTTTAAATTTGAATATAACTAGATTCTGAAATTATTCTATTGCTGAAAAATGTATGTTAAAGTAAGAAGAGTATAAGTATGTGGAACAATGTAGAATAAGCTTAAATATCAACGAAAATGTATATATTAAGTGAATTACAGTACATTCTTGGAGTAAAATGAATACATTCAGAAAAGAAGGGATAGTTTTTACATTTTGAAATAGAATAAGGCATATGCTGTGTACATTAGTTAAGAAACAAGCATGTACAATGGGATATCATTTATGTAAATAAATGTGCTAAAATTTTGAAAAGGTCAACTGTAAATTGTTAATGACAGTTATCTATGGAATATAACTTCTTACAAAATTTATTTTTAATATAATTTTGCTTAAAGTGATACTACAATGTTGAAATTAATAGTAAAATAATCATATTATGTAATAACAAAATTTTCTACTTCTCCTCACATTTAACATCACAGAAAACATCTTCAACACCATTTTGTTGACCTAAACATAGTAAGAATAATAAATCATAAAATAATTTTCAGCTGGAGGATGAGATGAAAGACACTACTGTCAATATTAAGAGATAATGTATATACCCATTTAAGAAACTATTAAGACAGGGTGAGAGCTTATGCTTGCACATGTGAACTCCCTGAATTTTTCAGTTAGTAATTTGGTAAATTATCAGCAAATACTGACTTACTAAAGGAAGTATTTTACAATGTTTTATATACATTAAGAAGAGAAATATTTGGACTCAGTGTAGCAGGTTATATATGCAAGAGGTGTGAGAGCTGTGTGAAGATGAAGACTTAGCTGTCTGTCCTCATATTCATCAATCAGAATCATAGCAATGTTAACCCAAAAATAGACTCTAATGAAAATTTACTGAATAAATATGTCAGGAGGTTTCAGTGAGATGGCTCTGGAGATAATGTCACTTGTCCTAAAAGTCTAGTGAACTTAATGAATGTAACTGAAAGACCACAAGAAGAAGAGAACCAATTGCCCAAAGTTATCTTCTGACCTCCATGAGCATACAGTGACTTGGATGCACAGAATCACATATGCACAGATACTCACAAAAAATAATTATAAATGAAATTATTTTTAAAAATAAATTATAACCAAGAGATGTTTGGTTCCCTTTTTTCTTTCTTTCTTTCTTTCTTCCTTTCTTTCTGTCTTAGTCAGGGTTTCTACTCCTGCACAAACATTATGACCAAGAAGCAAATTGGGGAGGAAAGGGTCTATTGAGCTTATACTTCCACATGGCTGTTGATCACGAGAGGAAGTCAGGACTGGAACTCAAGCAGGTCAGGAAGCAGGAGCTGATGCAGAGGCCATGGAGAGATGTTTCTTACTGGCTTGCTTCTTCTGGCTTGCTCAGCCTGCTCTCTTATAGAGTCCAAGACCTCCAGCCCAGGGATGGCACCACCCACAAGGGGCCCTACCCCCTTGATTACTAATTGAGAAAATGCCCCACAGCTGGACCTCATGGAGACACTTCCCCAACTGAAGCTCCCTTCTGTGATAACTCCAGCCTGTGTCAAGTTGACACACAAAACTAGCCAGTACAATTGACCCCTTGTCGACTTGACACACAAACAAATCACTATTAAGCCTCAACCCTTATGTTCTTATTCATCCCCAAGATCTAAAGTCCCACAATCTTTACATATAAAATTCAAAGTCTCTTAACTGTGGGCTCTACTGAAATGGAGCCTACAATTCTTCCTTCAAGGGGGAAAAATATCAGGGCACAGTCACAATCAAAAGCAAAACCAATGTCTGGGTTCCAATTCACAATCTTCTGGGCTCCTCTAAGGGCTTAGCCAGTCATTTCTCCAGCTCTGCCCTTTGCAGCACACAGTTTGTCTTCTGGGCTCCAGACGCCTGTACTCCACTGCTGCTGCTGTCATTGGTGGTCATTCATGGTACTGTCATCACTAAAACACTGTCTTCCGCTGTAACTAGGCTTCACCAATAGCCTCTCATAGGCTTTCTTCATGGTGCCAAGCCTCAACTCCTTTGCATGACCCCTTCAGTCCTGGGCCATCAATTGCAAACCAATGCTGCCCCTTCACCAATGGCCTTCTATGTCCTCTCACTGTGTCGAGCCTCAGCTGCTCTTCATGACCCCTTCATGCCTTCAAAACCAGTATCACCTGGGTGATTCTTACACATTACCAAGTCCTGCTGCAGCACAAGATACAACCTTGGCTATCTCTGGAACACAGTCTCTTTGCTCTCAAAAAACACTTCCCAGAAGATGTCACCTCAATGATGCTGGTCTCTTCTTAATCACTGATAATTTCTTAGCTCCAGCTAACCAGCATCAATAGTCCCAGTAATGCAAAGTTTTCACTTTAGTAGTTCCAGTATCTTGTTAATCACAGCTGATACTTAATTCCCAGCTAACCAGAACCACAGAATCTTCACATTCAAAACAACATGGCCCTGATAAGAGTCTTTAATCTTCCCTCTGAAATTTCACACACCAGGCCTCCATCCTCTGCACTGTTCTCAACATGATCTTCCAAGCTCCTATACAACATCCCATAGAGCTCTTAACAACCAATGGCTCTTCTAGATCAAAGTTCCAAAGTCCTTTAAAGTCCTCCCCAAAACATGGTCAGGTTGTCACAGGAATACCCCACTATGCTGGTACCAATTTGTCTTAGTCAGGGTTTCTATTCCTGCACAAACATCATGACCAAGAAGCAAATTGGGGAGGAAAGGGTCTATTGAGCTTACACTTCCACATAGCTGTTGATCACCAGAGGAAGTCAGGACTGGAACTCAAGCAGGTCAGGAAGCAGGAGTTGATGCAGAGGCCATGGAGAGATGTTTCTTACTGGCTTGCTTCTCCTGGCTTGCTCAGCCTGCTCTCTTATAGAGCCCAAGACCTCCAGCCCAAGGATGGCACCACTCACAAGGGGCCCTACCCCCTTGATTACTAATTGAGAAAATGCCCCACAGCTAGACCTCATGGAGGCACTTCCCCAACTGAAGCTCTCTTCTCTGTGATAACTCCAGCCTGTGTCAAGTTGACACACAAAACCAGCCAGTACACTTTCTTTCTTTCTTTCTTTCTTTCTTTCTTTCTTTCTTTCTTTCTTTCTTCCTTTCTCCCTTCCTTTCTTTCTCTCTTTCTTTCTTCTTAAGAACATTCTCTTGAATCATTCATTTGAAAGAAAAACAGTACCAATTAAATAATGACAGGTCGTACACCTTCAAGAATAAGGTTAGTAGCATTTTTCTATCTAGGGCACTAACAAGCCTGAAGAAAAAGCTTCCATGTATGACTCCTTCCATTAGAACATTTTCATGTATCAGAGAATCTAATGATACACATTTGGTTCACCATCTGAATAAAAACTCTAATAAATCAATCCAAGACTATGTTGAGAACATCATGTTGAGTAGCAGTGACTACAGATAATTTGGAATTCACATTTTGCCTGGAAAACTCAAAAGTGATAGGTACAATATATCTAAGGCTTCTCAAGTAAGACAAATGAAGCTATTATGATTATAATTTATGTAGAAGCTTAATTATTTTATGATTATATGTGTATATGGTATGTATATGTTCATATGTGTGGGTTCAAGTATGTGTGCAGGTACATGGAAGAACAAAGGACAACCTCCTGTGTCATTGTCTATGATATGGTCCACCATTTTTGAAACAGGGCCTCGCCTTGGCTTGAAGCTCACCATATAGGCTAAACTGGCTGTCCAGTGATCTCCTGTGTCTCCTTTACCAGTACTGGTATCATAAGCACATGGCACCATGTACAGCATTTTTACATAAGTTTTGGACTCAAAGATAGGTACTCATGTTTCAAGGGCAAATGAGCCATCCCTATAGGCCTTCAAATTTGACTTACAAAAAGTGACTATCACATTGTCATACACACACACACACACACACACACACACACACGCCATTTACAGAGTAGATCTGACAGCTATGTGCCAGATAGTTTTCTAAAGGGGATATTGGAGAAATAACATTTAACAGGACTAAGGAATATCATATAATGAAGGACATAAAGTTTCTGTCAGCACAGTTTATCCTCTGGTGTTTTGATGGTTTTAAATGTGTCTGTGAGTTATTTTTATCTTCAGGCCAATTTGTTCTGTTTTAATAGTGTTTGATTTCTCCCCATCCTTTTTAAATCACCTATTTAAATTTATGAAAACTTCCTGATGGAAAGCATGTGTCTGAGTATGGGGAATATCAGGATTCTAGTCCAGATTGCCACCTGCTTTCCAGGAAGACTATGACCTTGAACAGAGTACATGGTCTTTTGTTTCTTGGTCTTCATCAATAAAACAAGGCCACTGGAAGCATAGTTCACTCAGGCCCTTATAAGTGGCTGTTTAAACAAACAGGCATTCACGATTTGACTGACAACTTGATCAACACTGGATTCTAAGGACGTGAAAAGCATTTACAAACTTCTGTGAAGCTGTATATCTGAGATAGAATCCCACAGTAAAAGAATCCCCGTCAAGGATCTCTAGGAAGGTCATTTATTTTGAAAAAATAAAGGAAAAAGAAATAATAAAGACAATTGTAAAAGTAGGAAAAGCAAGAAATGAAAGAGGCAAAAGGAGCGTGGATTTAAACAGTTTTACACAGTGTGCCTCTGCCTCAGTTCTATGTAGGAGAATTAAAAACAGAGGACATGGGAGATAGAGGTTTATCTTCTGGATCACATGGGTTACAATTATCTAGGTAGTCATGCCCAAGAAGATCTCTAATGGTGGGACTGTATCTTTCACAAGAGAAACAGATGGGTGTTAGAACTGAAAGTTCACAATGAGTTCAAAAATCCAAGAGGATATGAATAGAGGATGGAAAGCCTCAGGGTTATGTGATGAGGCCCTGTATACGTTTGATAACTATTAGAACCACCCTCCTCCAGCCAAGGCCCTCCAACCTACATTCTCCAGGCAGCAATGTAAGCATATCAATAACAGGCAGTTCCTAAAGCATTACCCTCAGTTCAAATTCAACACACATTTTTGAAAACCTAAAGATGTCTGACAGATTCTACATTGATGACTGAAGCATCCCCTGGCCTTCAAAAATCACAGACCTCATAGCAAAATGGAGCAGGCAAAATATAATAATGAGTTGTGATCATTTTATGAGGTACAGTACCAAGGTACAGTCAGAGAATATTAAGTGATCAAACTCATGATAGAAGAAGGAGGAAAGCTTACACAAAATTCATAAAGAAAATGAGACCTAAAGGACGTTCAGGAAAAAAATAGTGTGCACAGGTGGTAAGAGAGCTTTCAGAATGAAAAACCACACATGTGACACCTCCAATACAAGAATAGGTTTCACATAGCACAACTACAGTAAAGCCAGTGTGGACAGAGACAGCTCTGGGTAGATGAGTCGAATCTGAGTTTCAAAAGATAGCTGATCTCAAAGCTTCTTAAAACATGAGGAGATGTTTAGTGTTTTATTCTCTATGAAATGAAAAACTTGTCTTGAGATACAGCCAGGCATGCTCTGTTTTTCATTTTTAAAACAACACTATGAAATATGAGTGTAGAATGTGTTGGGAGAGGCAGGGGCAGTGTGGAAGAACTCCCCAGGAGGACATTGCAGTCTAGAACTATAATGACAGGGATACAAAGCTCAGTGTCACCTTTTTAAGGTAAAAATGTGTTGTGCCCATTTCAAGAGCCCCAAAAGACCACCAAGGAACTGATTTCAATGGAGTGCCACAAGGGTCTTTATTTAAGCTTCAGCTCAGGCCTCACCATTATCACAGCAGGACAGGAGAGTGAAGCCCCAAGTGCAGTTTTAAGCAAGCATTTATAGAGGCAAGCAAATATGTAAGGTGGTTTCTAGCTTGGTATACATCTGATTGGGGACTATTATAAAACTTATTGTCCTTTGAAATGACTGGGTGGGTGTTATTGCATTCGTTTTCATAAGTAAATATTTTTAGGAATAACTATAACTTCTGCTTTCCTCCTGGTTGGTGGTTGTTAGAGAGTAATCTGGAGATCAGTGCTAGATGCAGGCCTGGGGGTTAACTCAAGTTCAACCTTAGGTCCGGTTCTCTAAGATGGAGCCTGAACCCAAGATAGAATTGTTCTGGTCTCTCATTTTCCCCTTTGTCTAGTAACTAGAAGGCCTGATTATGGGGCTTCCTGGAACATATAGACTTTGTTATCTAGATTTTGGAGGGATTAATAGTGACTCCTAATGAACGTAAGCTGAATAGTCTCAAGTCTCTCTGTCATGAATTGGGCCAATCTGTTTAGGATGCAAGGGCCTAAAGTACGGAGTAGGAGCAGCATAAGGAGTGGCCCCAAGAAGGTAGAAATGAGAATAGTTAACCTTGGGGAATGTGATGGTTTGAATATGCATGGCACAGGGAGTTGCACTCTTATGAGGTGTGGACTTGTTGGAGTGTGTGTGTCACTTTGGGTGTGGGTTTTAATACCCTTGTTCTAACTGCTTGGTACCCATCATATTCCTGTTTGCCTTCTGAACGAGATGTTAAACTTTCAGCTCCTCTTTTGCCATACCTTACTGGATACTGCCATGCTCCTGTCTTGTTGATAATAGACTGAACTTCTGAACCGGTAAGCCAGCCCTAATTAAATGTTGTCTTTTTAAGAGTGGCCTTGGTCCATGATATTTGTGCACAGCAGTAAAACCCGAAGACAGGGAGTTTCATACCTGATAGACAGTAAAAGGGAGGAGAGTTACCCAGTCACTGCCAGTTTCTAAGGTCAATTTAGTTTAAGTCTCTTTTAAGGCTCTATTCATTTTATCTATCTGTCCTGAACTCTGAGGCCTATAAGCACAATCTAATTTCCAGTCAGTTGTGGTGGCCCTGCTGTGTTCTTGAAAGAACTCAAATCCGAAACCAGAGACTTAGCTCGCTGGG
>NW_022196905.1:4351006-4399549 GCF_008632895.1 Mastomys coucha
GTTCGTGGAACCCCACGCAGGTAGGAGCTGCGGGACGGCATCCTACAGTCAGTCTCCAGCATATTGGCCAATCCCTGACTTATTTGGGATATAAAATCTCACCCATTATCTGACCATATCATTTGGGAAATTCATTTCTTGGTAGTATGTTCTCTAAGAGCTTCTTCACCACCGTGGATGCAGTTTCGTGCTTGGTGGGGAAAGCCCCAGTCCATCCTAAAAAGGTATCTAAGAACATAAGTAAATATTTATATCCAAATTTTTCTTGTTTTACCTCAGTGAAGTCAGTTTCCCAGTAGGTTCCATGTCTTCTTCCATGGAACCTGCTGCCAGAGATTTTTCATTGGCCACTGCATTAGTGAGCTAACAGACCTCACAGTCTTTAACAATTCAATGATTTTGGAGTTGGCATCTCTTATCCTGTTATGAGAATGATTAGATATTGCATCCTTTGGATATCCATATGGGGGAAATGATGAATCTTTTTCAGCATACAAGTAACTAGCTCCTCAAGGATAATGAATTTTCAGTCTGCCATTTCCCACCATCCATTGAGGCATTGGAACATTGGTAGACTCTTGGCCCTGGTTTTGTCTTCTTTTGAGTCGGGGGTTGGGGGGTGAGGTAAAGTTGGATTCCTGTGGTTCCAGGGGAATAGAGCCATGATTATATCTCCTTCTAGTGCTATCTGGAGAGCCCTGTTATTTTCCAAAGAAATTGGATCTTTTCCTTTCTGATGTTTTGGGCAATGGCCAATGGCCAACATTTTTGGCCCTTTTAATCCTCGTGGAAGGGCAAGAATCTCTTCTTTGTTTTTGATAGTCTTTTCTTCAGCTGTCAAGAGGCCCCTCTCTCTGTAGATGACCCCACAGACATGGGCCATGTCAAATGCATATCGACTGTCCATATGTATATGTTCAGTCTTTTGCCCCTTCCTAGTTCTAGAGCCTTTGTTAAGTCTATTAAGTCATCCTTCTGTGCTGATGTCCCTTGTGGTAGGGGTTCAGACCATTAGTCTCAGTCTCTGATACTACCACTCCCTTGCATACCTGTGTCACTCTTGGATGGAGCTGCTGTCATCAGTGAACCATGTCACTTCAGCATTCATCAAGGGGATGTCCTGAAGATCTGGTCTGGTCCTGTGGATGTGTGCCAACATGTCTGAGCAGCCATGCAGTGGCCATAGAGATCTGAGTCAGGCAGTAGGGTAGTGGGACAAAGGATAGTTGGGGCCTCGAAGGTTGCCCTAGGGAGGTTTAAGAGGAGGGACTGGTAATGAGTCATTCTGGTGTTGGTGAGCCATCAATTGGGGGGATATTTGGGTACCCCTTTGATAACATGAGGCATGGTGATGGTCATGCTTTGGTTCAGTGATAGTTTGTCAGCATCTTTAACCAGGTGGACCATGACAGTGATGATGCATAGAGGGGCCAGCCTCTGTCTACTAGGTCTTATTTCTTTAACAGGTAGGCCACTGGTCAGCTCCCTTTAGCTATCCCAGATCTCTTGTCCACAAAGATACATTTGCAATCCCAAAGCAGATGTGGAAATTAAGGTTTTCTTTAAGGCACTGAAGGCTTTCTGACGTCCATGGCCAGTGGCCTTCTTTCTTACTATAAGCACATTGGTTCTTTGCCAATTGGGGGTACTCTCTGTCTTAGTGGTCCCCTTTACCTGCTTCTACTGAAGCCACCTGTTTTCGGCATCTCATAAGGTCTTCTGGTTTGGCCGTTGCTGCCAACATAGTCCTTGCCATGTCTGATGTTTCTGCTCTTTCATCTGTTTTTCCTCCATCAGTTTTTCTGCCTTCATCTGTTTCTACTTCACACTTTCCCTTCCATTAAACATTTTCACTACCACTATCATTAAACCTCTTAGGCTCTTTTCTCCTAATTCCTCAAACCTCTGGAGTTTTCTCTTGATATCTGGTGTTGCCTAGTTGATAAAGGCTAGAGTTATTGTTACTTTCTCTTGTGATGATTCAGGGTCCACAGGGGTGTATTGTCAAAATACCTCCATAACCCTTTCCAAAAAAACTACAGGATTCTCATTGTCTCTGCCTATGAGACAATAGATACACCTTGACCAGATTAGTGGGCTACCATGTGGCCACATTGAGAACTGCCAACAGAGCCTGTTGGTAGACTAAAACTCTTCCATTATCTTCAGCCGTATTGAAGTCCCAATCTAGGCATGCCAAAGAAAAGCCAGCATCAATAGCTGCTTGGTTAAAAGATCAACTAAGTCTTGAGGCTTATCTGAAAAGGGGGGGTTTTGGTTTCTCCATTTGTCATTGACTGCCCCACACACACACACCTGCAAGGACAGGAAAATGGATTCAGGCTCTGCAACTAGCCCTGGGCATCCCTGCAGCAACCCCCATATCCTCATGCCCATGGTAGAGCCACCTGTTTTTCCTGAGGAGAAAAATAAGGTGGAGGAAGAAAGTGCTTGTCCCATCCTAATGACCATCAAAGTCAAAGTCACCCCATATTGAGAAACACAAAAGTAGACAATTAGTCCCCAAAGGAGCACTAACAAACATAAACACAAAAAGATTCATCCTCTCCATCAGGAGAAAAAATGAAAGTAACCAGATGGTGGCTGTCCGTGGCTCCCAGAGTCTGTGCCCATCCCAGACTGAGAAACTAGGGTCCCCCTCTCAGGGCCTGGAATGTCTTCCAGCCCTAAGTGGTCCAGAATATGTAGGGTGTCCGCCCCAGTCACACTGACCACGAAATACAGATCTTTAAGCCTCTTTTCAGAACAAAATTATCACAGTACCACATAGATACACAGAAAGACACAGACAGGAACAGAAGTGTCTTGGCACTGCACAGATACATGGAATAGAATTATCATGGCTCCACTCAGACACACAGATAGGAATTCCTTACCAGCCAGTATTGAGACCCTTTGAGTTGGGAGTCTTGGTGTTCACAGCCAATGAACCAAGATTTGGTAGCCCACTTCATGAGGCCCAAAAGATCACCAAGATCACAAGCTGATTCCTGTGAAATGACACAAGGGTCTTTATTCAAGCTTGAGCTTGGACCACACTGTTGTCACTGATGCAGCAGGACAGGAGTGTGAAGCCTTGGGCCCAGTTTCAAGTAAGCATTTATGGAGGAAAGCAAACAAGCAAAGGTGTTTCCAGCTCGGCACATATCTAATGTAGGGGGCTACTATCGAATTTGTTGCCCTTTACAATGATTGGCTGGTGCTGGGAGCTAATCCATAAAATTTTAAAACTACATATTTTAGGTACAACTGTAACTTCTATTTTCCTCCTGATTGATGGTTGTTAGAGAGTAACCTTGAGACCAGTGCTAGGTGCTGGCTTGTTATTGAATTTGAATTCAACTTTAGGTCAGGTTCTGTGAGATGGAGCCTGAACCTTAGATGGAATTGGTCTGGTCTCTCAGATGAAAGGTGAAAAGACAAGTCAATGTGAGTAGTTAATCCTTAAAATGAGAAGAAAAGGTAGCTGTGTTTTTTCATGTTCAGAATACACTTTGTTTTACTGGAGATACAGAAGAAAAAGAATTCAAAGAAAAGTTCTAGGGAAATCCACATTTATGCCTACAGAAGCAAGAATAAAATGGCTTGGCTTTCCCCCAGGCAGAGAGAAAGCTATTGGTTACTGAAAAGAATTAAATTGGAAAGTAGAAGACATAAAAGGAAGTACCATCATCTTCATGTAATTTTTCAATGTGAGCTCTGACTGGAAATCAAATTAATTACCCACTCCCTTAAATCAATATTGGTTGAGAAAGAAAAGGAGAGGCTGCAAAAGGGCATTGTGGTTAAAACTTATTGTGTATTTTCTTAGTTATTAAATATATATATCAAATATATTAAATGCATTCTTGGAATGATCCCATAAAATAAAGAACCCTTAATTACACTGGGGTGATCGAGGTAAAAAATACAAATGAGATAATGTGCTGTTAGCGAGAGAGAACAGAGTTCCTTAGGGATGTTGGAAAGCAGATGCCTATGAGTGGAATGTAGAATTGGAATCAGAATGAGCCAGAGGCAGGAAATACAAGCATGTCAGGTACAGGAGGCCTAAAGCATGCTAAGAGAGCTAGCAATCGCATGATCCTGCCAGGAAACTAGTGAACAATGTAATGCTACAACCATGTGGTCCATTTACATGCTAGGAAAATCATGCTGGTAAGGATGCTGAAAGTGGAGACAGAAGAAAAACCACTTCAGAGATTATTAAAGGAAATTTGGCACAATAACTTAAAGTTTATGAACATGACAGTAATAGTAAAGAATATAGAGGGAAGAATTTGCTAATATTTTTATTATTTAAATCATTGTTTAAATTTAAATATATTTGATCACACTTTTCCCTTCCTCTAAGTCCCTCCAGATACTCTCCCACTCTCTAGCCACCCAACTTTAAGTTCTTTTTAAAAATATACTAACAAAAACCCAATACAACAACAAAAGCCCCAAAACTAAGAAAACAAAACACCACCGCCCCCCAAAGAAAGAAAGAAAACAAAACAAACAAACAAACAAATCCATCAGACTGTAAGGTTAGACTCACAATAAAAAAAATAAAATAAAATAAGCAATTATTAAAGTGTGTGCCATTATGTTCATCAGTTCATGGTCTTTGGAAGATCTGAAATAAGATCCTTATATTTTTGTGGGAAGAAGCACTTCTCTGACTGAGGCACATCTCTAACCATCTGGGAAAGTCCTTTTATGGTTTGAAATTACATTTATTTATTTATTTATTTATTTATTTATTTATTTATTTATTTATGTGGAGTATCTAATTGCCTTGTGGCGGTCAGAGAATGTAGAGGTATTTTAATGCATCATTTGACTAGTCTGACTGGAATATAGGCACCCTTAACACACATCTTCAATCCCTCTGGTTAGAATACAGACACAATGTTCATACATACCTTTAATCCCAAACAATGAAGGTAAAGTTAATTTGCAGAAAGAAGCACTCATGTTTGAAAGGAAAATCTAATTGAATGACAGACCCAAGAGATGAATCAGAGAAAGATTTGAGAGAAGAGGATATGTGAAGCTCTCATAAGAAGAGAACAGAAAGGGAAGCTACTTCGGGGAGGAGAGAGAGGGGGGAGGGAGAGAGGGAGAGAGAGAGAGAGAAAGAGAGAGAGAGAGATTCAAATTTATCTGGAGAGTTTTACACAGACAGGTTGAAGAGAGAGCAAGCTAAACACAGGCGAAAACAAAATGAGCCAGAGAATGAGGAGTCAGAAGACCAGAACTGATTGCCACAATTAGTTTGATGCCAAACAGAGCAAAAAGTCAGAGACCAAAAGAAAAGCCAGATTCAATCAATCAGCTTGGAGAGGAGTTAGAGCCAGCTGAGGAGTATTAGCCAGAATAGCAGAGTTAGTCATCCAGAGATCAGAAAGAACTAGGAAGAGGGGAACTTATTCAGCAGCAAGTCTCAGAGGCTGAAAACATTCTAGGCCTAAATTAGATTGGATGGAGATTAGAAGCTTCCAGAACTATGTCTAGGTTAGCAGACAGAAGTAAACTTTAGAGGCAATTACCACAGGAGAATAAAAGTTATATTTCCAGGAGAAGAATTATAACAAGCCAGGTTTGTCTTCCCCCATGAGGTTCCAGGCACATACTTCAGTCCTTAGGCTTGGGAGCATGTGACCCACTGAGCAAAAGTGTCATGCCCTGTTGGAAACCTTTTGAAGGACTGAACTACTGTATATATTAGGCACATTAAGTTCTATACAAATTAATTTTATGTACTATCATTACCCAGCTTCAGGATACTTAAGATGCATTTTCAAAAAAAATACAGAATAAATGGATTTTTAAATTAAAATTTCAGAGAATAACATAATATGTCTCAGAAAATTTTTGTTTCTATAAATTTATCAATTTATAAATTAACCTATTAGGTTTTGAGAGAAAGGATTAGTTGCATATCTTCTTCTCATAAATAATTTCTGTAGGCCTTTATTATTATTACATAAATTTCAAATTTTCTATAACCATGTCTTTATTTCATATATGAGATTTTGATAATAGGAGATGTTTTAGTTGAATATTTTAGTGCTCCTTCAGTGGTAGGCTTGAGACATTGGCTGAGACGCATGAAACTCAGTAGTTTCACGGTTGATTATTCTAGACATTGCAGTGGAAGAACATGCATTGCTAACAAACAGCAATTAGCTGGGAATCTTAGGCCAAGCAGGGACTATTTCTTTTTCTAAGAGATCTTAAGTGTTGAATTATCTATATTTTATTCACTCAATTTGAGGAGTTATTTCTTAGAACACATTCATTGTAACATACATGTTTATGAACATGTTTCTTTCCCTCTTTTAAAGGAAGCCTAAGCCAATCCAACATTCATGTCAACCTAATGATATTCCTCCATTTGCCTTGACCCCAATCCTGACTAAGTGAGTGAGTGTGAGGAAGGTGGTAATTCTGAAGACTCATTATAGAGAATGTAGTCAGGTGACTCACCCTGTATTTAGTGAGCAAAGTCTATAGAAATATCTAAATCCTGGAATCAATTTTTCCCAAAGACAGATCTTTAGAGTATATATTTGAATCATGTTAATGTCTTTAAATCTTTTAAGTTTCATAACATTTCATGAAACTAAATCAGCCTCTAAGATTTCAAAACTGGGAGGTATATATTTTTGTCATTATCTCAATTTGGTCTAAAACCCAGAGCCTGGAGGATAGATCTGCTTGTCTCACTGTAAGGAAAGACTGCTGAGTCATACTCGAGAAGCTGTGACCCTGAGAAAGCAGGTAAGAGTAATTCATGGTGGTTTGAATAGGTATGGTCCCCATAGACTCATGTGTAGGGAAGCTATCACTATTAGAAGCTATGGTCTTGTAGGAGGAGATGTGGCCTCATTGGACAAAGTATGTGAATGTGGAGGCAAGTTTTAAGGTCTCCTATGCTCTCAAGCTTTGCCTGATATAGAAGACAGTCATTTTATGTTCCGTGCAGATCAAGATGTAGAACTTTCAGCTCCTTCTCCATCACCAAGCCCACCTGCATGGTGCCAAGCTTTCTGCCATGACGACAATATACTAAACCTCTGAAACTATAAGCCAGCCCCAGTTGAATATTTTCCATTATAAGAGCTGCCTTGTTCTCCTCACAGCAATGGAAATCCTAACTAAGACACACCCCTTCAGGAAGGCCACAAAAAGCATAATACACCATTGAAAAGACTATTTAAAATATATCCTTGGGGCTACTTCTAGCACTTTGATGCTATAATTCCAGAAAAGTGATGCATAAAATATCACTTAATGGACTCACTAGAAGCTATTTGTAAGCTTTTAAGACACTGACTCATTATCCAAGCTTTTGTTATAATCAATAGCCAAATTTCTTTATTATACAAAAGAAATGAGTTATTTGGTGACCTTTAGTAAGAACCTGGGAAAACAAGCTTGGGAAAAGAAATCTAGACAATGACACCCACAGGGCAAGTAAGACTGCTGTACTGGTGTGATAACTTACATGATGTACCACAGGCATGCACACTGAGAAATGCAGCTGTCACAAACCACTTCAAACCAAGACCACATCCCAGTCCTCATGTAGGAATGAACATAATAGTATGCTACCGAGCTCCTTAAAATACAGTCTGTGCCTTCCTATTCCCTGCATTCTCTCCAGAGCCTGAACACTGACAACAGCTTTAGTCCAGCAAAGCTAGAATCAGGTTCTTGCACTCCATTAAGAGACAGAGAAGAAAAAAATTGTCCCTTCATCTTAATAGTGAAGACTAACTTACTACTTTCCATCCATATGCAATGCAACATTCTTCAAAAATGAAAACAATGCAGACTCTGGTCAGTCATGGTAAAGAAAAACCCTTGTTCTATGATTTAATTAGATTATTTAATACTTAAGAGTCTATGTCTTCTTGAGTGACCTTTCTACAGGATGAATTTGTGTGTGGGAGGGGTCAGGTTTATTTATTTTTAAGTAGTCAACTCTTTTCTCAGGAATAGTTACTAGAGTGTAGCTCTGGTTCTTCAGAATAAATTGGGACATAAAAGCTATCCATTCAGGCCCATTTTACATTTTTCTTTTGGATAAAAATAGAAAGCAGATTTAAGGAAATTGATGCTTCTCCTCAGTTCATAGGCTTCCTGGGAACTGCGGGGTTGCTCACACCCTGAGGTCACAGATTCTGTAAATGTTAACAGTGCTATCGAAATGTGATGACATCTATGTTAGCACTCACTGATTAAGATAATTATACCTACTCTGCACATTGCTCACATATTCACTTAAACAGAATCAAGCACCACTTAATGAGGACCCTTAGTGTAAAGCCAGTTCGCAACAGTCTCACTTCACCCTGGAGAAGCACCAGACACTTGCAGTGAGAGAGCACAGATGTGAAGGCCCTACCAGGTGATACTGGATGTTTGCCCTGTGGGAAACATATCAAATAAGTTCTCTTCTGTGAGTCCAGAGATACATAAAGATAAGAGAACCCTGCTTCTCCAGTGTCTTGTTGAAAACCAAACCAAAACCAAACCAAACAAACAAAAGAATAAAATTCCAGTTATAGCTAGTTATCTACCTAATAGCCACACTTTTGTTGTTTCATTTTTGTTTGCTTATTTGTCTTTTGTTGTTACTGTTGTTGTTTGGTCTTCTGAGTCAGAACTACATATAGCTCAGGCTGGCCTCAAACGCACAGTATAACTACAGATATTCTTGAACTTCTAACTCCTGGTCATCCTATTGTCTCTATCTCCCTAGTGTTTAAATTACAGGCATAAGCTACCCTACCAGTCAAGATTGTTTATGGAGGTAACTGCAGGAGGAAATTATTGCCTGTTGCTGTAAACATAGTCAGAAACTATGGCTGGGGAAGTTATAGACCAAAGAGCAGTGTATTGCTCTCATTTTTCTAAATAGGCATGTTGTAAAGTTGTTTTCTAAATGTTTATGTTTAGAACCAGCTTTGTGCTGCTCCTATCCTTGGTCAGAGAAGCTTCTTAGTGCAGTGAGGTGAGTAGTTACTACTCAGAGTGCTGGGAACAGGTGACTGTGGGTGCACAGCACAGATGGAGCATCCATATCAAACCCACCACGAGGACCAGAGAGGATCGTGTACGAGGAAGCAGGAAGAATAAGGAAGAACTGAAGAGTGGGCAGAGCTATGAAATACTGTCTTCTGAGCATGAAATGTATGTTGTTCACATGAAGTCACAGTAGCTTTGGGTACTTACTGAAGATCTATGGAAGATCAAGTCAATTCAAACTATCAGCATAGAGACAGGAGGAGCTCCTGAGGCCCCACCTTCAGCTGAGGAGCTTTTGACAATTGATGCCTGCTAGGGGATGGGAGAGTGACTAAAATATGTCACTAGGAGGTTTCCCATACCCAGTGAAGGACCCCACATCATATATACATGAGCAGCATTAACTGGACTCAGGAAAGTAAAAAAGAAAGAAAGAAAGAAAGAAAGAAAGAGAAAGAGAGAGAGAAAAAAAGAAAAAGGGAGGAAGGAAGGAAGGAAGAAAGAAAGAAAGAAAGAAAGAAAGAAAGGAAGGAAGGAAGGAAGGAAGGAAGGAAGGAAGGAAGAGAAAGAAAGGACGGCATGAAGTTGTGAGGGGGATGTGATTCAATATCCAAGGGGAGGCAAGTTGAAGGGGAATGTGTCAGGTTGATATGATCGAGATACATTGAATACATGCATGAAATTTTCAAAAGATAAATAAAAATAGAAATAGAAAATAAAATTAGACAAGAATGTTTAAATTTGGGGAGTGGGATATAGAAAAGCAATAATAAAAAAAGGTGGGATATGGACAAAAGTAGGCTAACTCCACTAAAAGCTAGTAAAATTTAACCACAAAGTGGTTGTTAGGCATCAAGAGAGACTTGATTGTAAATGCAGGCTACTGTCACACCAAGCACATGGCTGAACCAGGTTACAGGATTAAGGAACAATTTAATTCTGTGCTGGTATGAATATGCTTGGCAATAGAGAGTGGTACTACTAGGAGCTGGAGCCTTGTGGAAGGGAGTGTGTCACTGTGGGGGTGAGCTGTGAAGCTCTGCCCAGTGTGGAAGAGTCAGTCTGCTCCTGGATTCCTTTGGATGAAGATGTAGAACTGTCAGCTAATCAATCACCATGCTTTCTGCCTTGATAATGGACTGAACCTCTAAACTTGTAACCTAGGCTCAATTAAATGTTGTCCTTTATAAAAGTTGTCTTGGTCGTGGTGTTTCTTCAAAGCAATGGAGAGCCTAACAAGGACAAATTCAATGATGCAGACATGTTAGTCTAGGCTCTCTGAGAAGCACATACCAAATGTGGTTCAATGAACAAGGATCATATAGTAGAAAATGGGGCAGAAGCCAAAAAACTCAGGCACCATAACTCTGTTCCCCAATAGTGAAGAGACAAGGGAGGGAAGAGGCACCTTTGAATACACAGTCTAAAGAAGACTTAGAATAGACCATGTGATTTCTGTTCTGTTATAGAAGCTACCCATCTTTACATCCTGGTCACACTCAGTAATTTTAAAGAAATCCCTAAAATAAAGATAAATTTCAGAGCACAAATACCAGGACTTCTGTCAGATCTGCCTTTCATATTTTCATCATCCAAATGAAAAGATTTTTAATTCCATTTTCTGTCTAGTATTTGAATAACATATATAGTTTTATAATATTTTCATATATATATATACCTTTGTTTAAAACCTGTAAAAATAATTTTAAAAGTTATAAATGTATGTAGAAATTTGATTTATTTTTATTTTTACTTTTATGAGCATGCCATGTATTAAGGTTTTCAAACTTTGTTTTTTTTAACAATTTGCTTTTGCTTTGCCCCATTTCTATTTTAACCTCCCATCTCTGGTAGCCCCCTTTCTCTTATTATGTCACCTAATCTCTCAGAGACTTGAAATGCCATGGTGGGGGGATACCTAGGGGGACCCTATTTGCTCAGAAGAAAAGGGGTGGAGGATGGAGGGAAATTGTGGGAAGGGAGACTGGGAGAGGGCGGTGAGTGGGATATAAAGTGAGTAACTAAAAATAAAAAATTTAAATTTAAAAATTTACTTCTTATGTGTATGTGTACTTGAGGTCAGAAAAAGGCTACCAGCTCTGTAGAAAGTATAGTATTACTGAGGTCCTCTGCAACCACCGCAAGTGCTCTCAACTGTTGAGCAATCTCTGCAGCCTCCCATCCTAACTTTCAAAGTTTGTATGTTTGTAAATAAGGGGACATGAAAATAGGGACTGAACTGGATAAGAGATTATGAGAAGGCAACAAAAAAGGAGGGGGTAATGAGTATTAAATGAATTTTCTATGTCCCTTTTAATGATTCAAGTCAAGTCAAGTTAATGGTTCCTATAGAGTCCCTATGGGTTCCTTCTCCATAGTCCCTACTGAGAGGCTGGCAGGAGACCTGGGAATCTACTAATGGCCCTAAAGGGCCTCCTGTGCTGTTGCTGCTTTTTAGGTTGGTTCCAATCATGCACTCACTTTCTTTCTGCTAGTAGTCCTATACTGTCTGAAGTACACTTCCAATTCTTAGTGTTCAATTGAAAGTTTTCATCAGTTGAGCAGTGGTGGCACATGCCTTTAATCCTAGCCCTTGGGAGACAGAGGCAGGAGGATTTCTGAGTTTGAGGCCAGCCTGGTCTACAGAGTGAGTTCCAGGACAGCCAGGGCTACACAGAGAAACACTGTCTCGAAAAACCAAAAAAAAAAAAAAAAGTTTTCATCAAAGAACTCCTTATATTGAAAAATTATTTTCTAAATATTGATGCATTTTCATGTACTTTTCCCTGACCTGATTTTTCCCCTTTCCTTCAAATAAATTTCTATGTCTCCTCTCTTATCTTAAAAAAAAAATACTTGAAGCTGAATAGATGACTAATCAATTAAGATCAGTGGCTTCTCTTCCCAAGGGCCTGAGTTTAATTCTCAGCACACAGATGATGGATGACAATCATCTGCAACTCAAGACTCACAGGATGTTTTAACATCCACTTTTGACCTCCTTAGCCACCACACATACATGGTGCACAGACATAATCATAGGAAAAATAACAATGCACACAAAATAATAGAATGAAAAATTATAGTAATTAACCCATAAAAAAAATATCACACAGCTAGATTAGAAATCTTTTTAAGTAAATCTACACATACCAGTGAACTTCTACACAGTTAGAAAAGCCATCTTGAAGCATTGGCTTTAATTATACCTTTACACTTCTACCTTCAGTTAATTTATATTCTCTTAGCTACAACATAAAAAGGAAAAAATGGCAAAGTTAAAACTAGGTTGGGTAGGGTCTTTAGTTTGATATTGTCCTTCATGATTCATGGTTCTTTTGCCTATATTCAGATCTTTACTACTTAATATTATACCCCATTTACCTCTTTTATAAATGTTAGTCTATAACAATACTTACACATTTGCATATATACATGCATTAATTGTAATTAGGATTTATATAGAAGGGATCCTGATATTAAAATAAAAATAAGCAATCCAATGGAACAGAATAGAGGACTTGAAATTAAACCAACCAAGCTATGGCCACTTAATTTTTGACAAAGATGAAAAAAGCATGCAGTCGGAAAATATAGCTTATTCAACTAATCATTTTGGCAAAATCAGACATCCACATGCAGAAGAATAAAATTAGATCCATATCTTTCACCTTGAACAAAACTGAATTTGAAATGGATCATAGACTGAAACCTGAAATGCTGAATATGCTAGAAGAAAACATGGTGACTAGTCTTAAGATGTATGGTAGACAAGAACTTTTTGAACAGAACTTCAATAGCACATGAACTCTCCTTAAATATTGGTAGATATGATTACATGTAATTAAAAGGTTTCTACAAAGAAAAATAAACTATTAACTGTTGAACAGCCAACTATATATGTGTGTGTGTATACTATATATATATTATATAAGTATATATTTTAAAAATATATAATATATAAACACTATTTTAAAACATGTTCAACATCCTTAATTTTCAGGGAAATGCAAATTAAGTGTTTTGACATATCACTTACCCCAGTCATGAAGAAATATGACAACAATGTTGGAGAAGGTGGATGGAAAGAGAAAGTTTTATCACTGAGGGTGAGAGTACAGCTATGGAAATCAATTTTCAGGGTCCCCAAAAAAGTAAAAATAGCATTACTATCTGACCCAACTATTCCACTCCTAGGCCTATACTCAAATATTCCATAACCTACCCTTGAGGTACCTGTACCCCGTGTCTATCATTGCTATAATTACTGAATACAGCAAAGAAATGAGAACAATGTATCTGTTGATCAGCAGATGAATGGCTAATAACAATATGGTATGTATTTTATGATATAGAGCAAAGTAAAATTATGAAATTTGACAAATGACTTGAAAAGTGTATTAAGTAAGAAGACCAAATATTGGGAGTAAAATAAAATGACACATTTGAGGCCTTTTCTATCCAGAACTGTCATTTCTCCCAACTTTAGACTCAGACATTTACAAATTAATTCCACAGATTGCTCATCTCTAAGTAGATTCCTACTTAATGATATATATATTTCACAATTTTTCTGAAAGATTACTTCTTGAATATCAGAATACTACTTTTGAAGATTCAGATTATCTCTTTAAAACTATTTTTCTGGATTTTTCTAACAGGGACTTTAAAGATATCTTAGATAGAAGGAGCCTAAAACCAACCTATGTCTATTCTATTCCTGATTTGAGCTGGTGGATCCTGCTGATGTACACGTGGGTCCATTTTGTCTTCCCCATTCTTAAATCCTCCTTGGCTAAATAAACTCAAAATTACTCTTAATATTACCAAACCTACTTTTAAAAATTGTGTTTCTTATGTTATATATTTCAAAGTTTTTACTTTTCAATTGTAAAATGAATATATCTTAAGTAAATTGACCACATACAAATAGAAAATCTGGGAATGTATATACTATATTAAATGCTACTAAGGTATGAAGTATTCTCAATACTTTGTAATTTTCAGTAGATTTGGGCATACATAATTCTTTACAGGTTTATCTGAATTTATGAATCTTTAAACTTGTCCATATATTTCCATTTGGCAAATTCATGGAAATGACTTAATGAACTGAGATTTTCTTTTCTTTCTCTTTTTCTTTACAATGAACAACAAAGATCTCACAAAGCATATTAGATCACCCATTTCTCTGATTGACAACCAACACTTTTTACCACACACCTTAACTGTATTTGTTATTTCATGAACAGAAGGCAGAGTTTCTCATTTATATATTTTTATAGGTATTGTGAGGTGAACCTTTTTTAATGTTCGTCTTGGGTGTTTATTTCTCATTTCCTCTCTGATTTTAGTACTTCCCAGGTGTCTTATCCTCTCTCATAGCTTTAAACAGCTTCTCTATGTCAGTTATTCTCAAATTTATACTTCCTGTTCAGATACTTAATCACCTACTCAGTAATATATATGTATATATTTACATATATATACATGTAATATGTAATATTTATATATACATATATGTATATATAGTCCCAATAAACATTTCAAGTATTATATGTCCAAAATTGGACTCCAAATCTTTATTTCACTCTATTTTCTCTGTCTTCATTTCTATCTTTCCATGTACTCAAAATAAGGACTTAAAAGTTGTCATTGATTCCATTCTGAAATAATTGCATAAATAATTACATAAGAGTACTAAAATAAGTGAACCCTAATGTTTTGTCTTTTCTGTGAGTGTGGCTATAGGATCTTACATAAAGAAGACAGAATCTTCTGGAAGATGTTTTCTTTGCTTTTTCTTTTTCCTTTCTAGAATAAGAGCAGAATGTCTGAACATTAAAAAGCCATCTTGAAATCATGAATCATGAATTGACAGCAACAGATAGCAACTACAATGTTCTTAAGGGTTGAATAGATGGTTTATTTGGCAAAGATACTTGCTACTAAACATGATGACATGAGTTTGATTCCAGATACACACATGCACACTCACACGCACATGCACATGCACACACATACACACACACATGATAGTTTAGATAGAAAGAACGATAGAAGACAGACAGACAGACAGACAGACAGACAGATAGATAGATAGATAGATAAAATATTAAAATGTAAATGACATTGATTCTTTTCTAAGTAGTCATAATAACTTTAATTTGTTCCTCATTTTTGTAATATCAGAAAAATTATCCTATGTTTAGTTAAGCTATTATAATTCAGCTGCTGTTACATGTAGCCAAACATAATTAAAAACTAACAATGTAGATTGCTAATAGAACCTTGTTATAAAACTTGGAAATTCTGAGCATGTATGTTAAATGAAGCATTAAACTAATGTTAACAAAACCTATTAAATTCTTGCCTTCAAGCTAAGAAACTTTATGTACATATATATTATTGATTAATTCTTGGTATCCATTCCTACCACTGTTCACAGGGGAGCAAATATCTGAAGTGTAGGCTTAGTAAGAATTTGTCAATGGTTAAGTGATTGAATTCTCATTTTGAAAAGTCATGATGACATAATCTTGAACAAAACTCCATAGTCAAGTGGACTTCAAAAATACATACAACTACAATGAAATCTTTTTTGTTTGTTTGTTTGGTTGGTTGGTTTTTTGTTTTTGTTTTTGTTTTGTTGAGACAGAGTTTCTGTGTGTAGCCCTGGCTGTCCTGGAACTCACTCTGTAGATCAGGCTGGCCTCAAAATCAGATCCGCCTGCCTTTGCCTCCCTAGTGCTAAGATTAAAGGTGTGCACCACCACTGCCCAGCTACAACAAAGTCTTATTTCCCAAGTCACAATAAATGTCTAGTCAGCTCTTATTAAGCATTGTTATGAGTTGATTGATTGCATATCTGGAGTTGTTATGCATGTATTGATACAGAAACACTAACTAGGAGCTGGAGAGATGGCTCAGTGGTTAAGAATACCGACTGCTCTTCCAGAGGTCCTGAGTTCAATCCCCAGCAACCACATGATGGCTCACAACCATCTACCATGGAATCCAGTGCCTTCTTCTGGTGTATCTGAAGACAGCAACAGTGTGCTCATATACATTAAATAAATAAATCTTTAAAAAAAAACACTAACTATATGTAAGCTTGTACATGTGTAATATATTTTCATTAAAGCAAAGAAAGCACTTGCATTTGGTAAGGTAAAGAAATAGGAAAAGAACTGCCTTTCTAAATATACAATAGATTTAACTTATACTACACGACACTTTTATGAAAACAACACAAAATTTAAGAAAGTATTTTCTAGATAATCAGAGGAAGAAGCTAATCATACAAGAAGTTTCAGTTTGCTTCTGGTCTGTGCCTGTATACCTTGGGTGGGAACTCTGCAGCCAGTCCCATAGCACCCAGAGGAGGCTCAAATCCCAGGCACTCTAACACACCCAAGGTCACAGGATCACAGAAACTCAGAATCCCAATTGCTTGGTCACACCAGGTTGTCAGGGTCCCAGAGGCAGCTTCACTCCCAGAACTCTGGATCACAGGATCCTGGAATCACAGGATCACAGAGACAGCTAGACCCTGAGGAATTCTGACACAAACAGGATTACAGGAAGGACAGGCTCCATTCAGATATAGCAAGGCCAGGTAAAACTAGAGATAATAGTATAGCAGGAGGCAAGCATAAGAACATAAGCAAAAGAAATCAAGGTTACTTGGCATCATCAGAACACAATTCTCCCACCATAGCAAGTCCTGGATACACCATCACACTTGAAAAGCAAGACTCGGATTTAAAATCACTTCTCATGACAATGATAGAGGACTTCAAGAAGAACAGAAATAACTTCCTTAAAGAAATACAGGAGAACACTGGTAAACAGGTAAAAGCCCTTAAAGAGGAAATATGAAAGCCCCTTAAAGAATTACAGGAAACACAATCAAAGAGGGGAAAGAAATGAACAAAACCATCTAAGATCTAAAAATAGAAATAGAAACAATAAAAAAATCACAAAGGGAGATAAACCTGGAGTCAGAAAGCTTAAGAAAGAGATCAGGAGTCGTAGATGCAAGCATCACCAACAGAATACAAGAGATAGAAGAGAGAATCTCAGGGGCAGAAGACTTTTACCCAAAAGTTATCAAAAAGGATAAGGAAGGACATTTCATACTGGTCAAAGGAAAAATCTACCAAGATGAACTCTCACTTATGAACATCTATACTCCAAATGCAAGGGCACCCACATTCATAAAAGAAACTTTACTAAAGCTCAAAGTACACATTGTACCCTACACAATAAGAGTGAGAGACTTCAACACCCTACTCTCATCAATGGGCAGATCATGTAAACAGAAACTAATCAGAGACACAATGAAACTAATAGAGATTATGAAACAAATGGATCTAACAGATATTTATAGAACATTTCATCCTAAAGCAAAAGAATGTACCTTTTTCTTAGCACTTCATGGTACATTCTCCAAAACTGACCATATAATCAGTCATGAAACAGGTCTCAACAGATACAAGAACATTGCAATAATCCCATGCACCCAATCAGATCACCATGGATTAAGGCTGGTCTTAAATTCCAACAAAAACAACAGCAATACACATGCACATGGAAGCTGAACAATGCTCTACTCATTGATAACTTTGTCAAGGAAGAAATAAAGAAAGAAATTAAAGACTTTAGAATTTAATAAAAATTAAGGCATGTCATACCAAAACCTATGGGACAAAATGAAAGCAGTGATAAGAAAACTAATAGCTCTAAGTGCCCCCAAAATGAAACTGAAGAGAGCTTACACTAGCAGCTTGACAGCAGCCTGAAATCTCTAGAACAAAAAGAAGCAAATACACCCAAGGGGAATAGATGGCAGGAAATAATCAAACACAGGGCTGAAATCAACTAAATAGAAACAAAAACAAATATTCAAAGAATCAACAAAACCAGGAGCTGGTTCTTTGAGAAAATCAACAAAATACATAAACCTTTAATTGGACTAACCAGAGACAGTATCCAAATTAATAAAATCAGAAATGAAAGGGAGATATATATAACAAAGGAAACCATGGAAATCCAAAAAAAAAAAATCAGATCCTACTACAAAAGTTTATACTCAACTAAATTGGAAAATCTGGATGAAATGGACAATTTTCTAGACACATACAAGATGAAAAAGTTAAAACAGGATCAGATAAACCATATAAACAGTCCCATAACCCCTAAAGAAATAGAAGCAGTCATTAATAGTCTCCCAACCAAAAAAAGCCCAGGACTAGATGGGTTTAATGGAGAATTCTATCAGATCTTTAAAGAAGGCCTAATACTAATACTCTTCAAACTATTCCACAAAATAGAAACAGAAGGAACACTACCCAATTAATTTTAGGAAGCCACAATTACATTTATACCTAAACTAAACAAAGACTAAAAAAAGAAAGAGAACATCAGACCAATCTCTCTTATGAACATTGATGCAAAAATACTCAATAAAATTCTCACAGACTAAATCAAAGAACACATCAAAATTTTCATTCACCGTGATTAAGTAGGCTTCATCCCAGAGATGCAGGCATGGTTCAATATACAGAAATCCATCAACGTAATCCACTACATAAAGAAACTCAAAGAAAAAAAACACATGATCATTTTATTAGATGCTGAGAAAGGATTTGACAAAATTCAGCATCCCTTCATGTTAATAGTCTTGGAAAAATCAGGAATTCAAGGCCCATACCTAAACATAGTAAAAGCAATATGCAGCAGACCAGTAGCCAACATCAAACTAAATGGAGAGAAACTTGAAGCAATCTCACTAAAATCAGGGACTAGACAAGGCTGCCCACTCTTTCCCTACCTATTCAATATAGTTCTCAAAGTTCTAGCTAGAAAAATTGGACAACAAAAGGAGGTCAAAGGGGTACAAATAAGAAAGGAAGAAATCAAAATATCACTATTGTCAAATAATATGATAGTATTCTTAGTGACCCAAAAAATTCCACCACAGAACTCCTAAAGGTGATAAACAACTTCAGCAAAGTGGCTAGATATAAAATTAACTCAAACAAATCAGTAGCCTTCCTCTACTCAAAGGATAAACAGGTTGAGAAAGAAGTTTGGGAAACGACACCCTTCACAATAGTCACAAATACATACCTTGGTGTGACTCTAACCAGTCAAGTGAAAGATCTGTATGACAAGAACAACTCTCTGAAGAAAGAAATCAAAGAAGTCCTCAGAAGATAGACAGATCTCCCATGTTCATGGATTGACAGGACTAATATAGTAAAAATGGCCATCTTGCCAAGAGCAATCTACAGATTCATTGCAATCTCCATCAAAATTCTAAATCAATTCTTCACAGATTTAGAAAAAGAAATTTACAAATTTATTTGGAATGACAAAAAACCCAGTATTGCAAAAACTATTCTCAACAATAAAAGAACTTCTGGTAGAATCACTTGACCTCAAGCAATAGTGATAAAACTACAGAGCAATAGTGATAAAAACTACATGGTATTAGTACAGAGACAGGCAGGAAGATCAATGGAATAGAATTGAAGACCCAGAAATGAACCCACACACATATGGTCACTTGATATTTGACAAAGGAGCTAAAACCATCCAGTGGGAAAAAAGTCAGCATTTTTAACAAATGGTGCTGGTTCTACTGACAGTCAGCATGTAGAAAAATGCAAATCTACCCATTCTTATCTCATTGTACAAAGCTCAAATCCAATTGGATCAAGGACCTCCACATTAAACCAGATACACTGAAACTAATAAAAAGAAAGTGGGGAAGAGCCTTGAGCACATAGGCACAGGGGAAATTTTCCTGAACAAAACACCAAGCTTATTCTCTAAGATCAAGAATGAACAAATGAGGGCTGGCGAGATGGCTCAGCGGGTAAGAGCACTGACTGCTCTTCCAAAGGTCCTGAGTTCAGATCCCAGGAACCACATGGTGGCTTACAACCACCTGTAATGAGACCGGACATCTTCTGGTGCGTCTGAAGACAGCTGCAGTAAATTACACCGGAGCAAGCGGGACTGGAGCCAGTGGGGCCCAAGTGAGCTGGCCGGAGCGAGTGGGGCTGGCAGAGGTCCTGAGATCAACAGCAGCCACACACAATAGCTCACAGCCATCTGTACAGCTACAGTGTATGCATACACATAAAATAAATAAAAATAAAATCTTTAAAAAAAATGGACAAATGAGACCTCATAAAATTGCAAAGCTTCTGTAAGACAAAAGATATTGTCAATAGGACAAAATAGCAACCAACAGATTGGGAAAAGATCTTTACCAACCCTTATCTGATAGAGGGCTAATATCCAATATATACAAAGACTCAAGAAGTTAGACTCCAGAAAAATCAAATAACCCTAATAAAAATGGGGTACAGAGCTAAACAAAGAATTTTCAACAAGGAATACTGAATGGCCTAGAAGCACCTAAAGAAATGTTCAACATTCTTAGTCATCAGAGAAACGCAAATCAAAACAACCCTGAGATTCCACTTCACACCAATCAGAATGGCTAAAATCAAAAACTCTGGTGACAGCAGATGCTGGCGAGGATGTGGAGAAAGACGAACACTCTTCCATTGCTGGTGGGATTGCAAGCTGATACAACCTCTCTAGAAATCAGTTTAGCAGTTACTCAGAAAATTGGACATAGTACTACCTGAGGATCCAGCTAAGCTACTCCTGGGAATGTACCCAGAAGATGCTCCAACATGTAATAAGGACACATGCTCCATTATGTTCATAGCAGTGTTATTTATAACAGCTAGGAGCTCAAAAGAACTCAAATGTCCTTCAACAGAGGAATGGATACAGAAATTATGGTACATATACACAATAGAGTACTACTCAGCTATAAAAATGATGAATTAATTAAATTCTTAGGCAAATGGATGGAACTAGAAAATATCATCCTGAGTGAGATAACCCAATTGCAAAAGAACACACATGGTATGCACTCACTGATAAGTGTATATAAGCCCCAAATCTCCACATAACCAATATACAATTCATAGACCACATGAAGCTCAAGAAAGAAGAAGGAAGACCAAAGTGTGGATGCTTCTGTCCTTCTTAGAAGGTGAACAAAATACTCATAGGAGCATATATGGAAATAAAGCGCAGAACAGAGACAGAAGGAAAGCGCATCCAGAGACTGTGCCATTTAAGGATTCATCCCACATACAGTTACCAAACCCAAACACTATTGTGGATGTCAAGAAGTGCATGCTGACAGGAGCCTGATATGGCTGTCACCTGAGAGATACTGCTAGAGCCTTACAAATACAGAGGCAGATGCTTGCAGCCAACCACTGGACTGAGTGTGGGGTTCCTAATAGAGGAGTTAAAGAAATTACTGAAGGAGAATAAGGGGTTTACAACCCCATAGGAAGAACAAAAATATCAACCAACCAGACCCCCCTCCCCATCTCCTGGGTACTAAGCCATCAACAAAGGAATACTCATGGCTCCAGCTGCATATGTAGCAGAGGATGGCCTTGTCATTCATCAATGGAAGAAGAGGTCCTTGGTCCTATGAAAGCTAGATAGATGCTCCAGTGTAGGAGAATTGAGGATGGATTGATGGGAGTGGTTTGGAGAGTGGGTGGAGGAACACCCTCATAGAAGCAGGGGGAGGGAGAATGAGTTAGGAGGCGGGGAAACTAGAAAAGAGGATAACATCTGAACTAAAATGTAAATAAAGAAAATATCCAATAAAAAAGAAAAAAATAGTTTTGACCAGCTTGTCTTTGTAACTATACAGAGAGGATAACTCCAGGTTATTCTTAAACTGTAACTTCAACTAAGTACTCTTATGGGGATATTTTTTTTAAAAATTAGATGAATACAGATAAAAATCCAAATTGATTTCAGCAGTTATACTGTTGGTGGTAATGTTGATATTACTATACTGACTGTTCTGTATATGTGGTGGAACAGTGCAAATGAATAATTCCTTTAGGAACATTGAAACTAAGAACAAAGCAAGATCAAGAAATTCAGTGAAAGCTATACAGTTCTGCATTTCAATTCATTATATAAATTATAATTTTAATTATTAATGAATGAGTATATGTTAGTAATATGTTTTATATTTGCATAATAAGCAAATGTTACATAGGCCTAAATTTCTTTAAATTCAAACTAAAGAATGAGTAATCTTAGTGTTTATAGTCTCTAAAAGTATTTAAACAAAAGAAAAAGGTTTCTATTGTAAGATGAAAATCTAGCCTTTGAAATTTTTAAGATAAGCCTAAAGATGTTATCTTAGCAGAGATTTAGTTAGCTAATAAATCTATTAATAGTAAATCATAATGGAAACAGTATGATGAAGTTTCTGCTGGATAAAGATCAAATAATTTAAACAAGAATAAAAACATTAACTAATATTTTTAATATATTCTGTGCTGGGTAGCCTCACATTAACTTGACACAAAGTACAGTTATCTGAAAGGAGGAAACTTCAATTGAGAAATGCCTCCATAAAATCCAGCAATAAGGTATTTTCTTAGTGACTGATGTAGGAGGACCTAGTCTAATGTGGGTGCAGCCATCCTTGAGCTGGTGGCCTGGGTTCTATAAAAAAACAGTCTGAACAAGTCATGAGGATACAACCCATTAAGCCACTCACTCCTCCATGGCGTCTACTTCAGCTCCTGCCTCCATGTTCCTGCCTGTTTGACTTCCTGTCCTATTTACTTTCAGTGATGGACTACAGTGTGGAAGGGTAAACCCAACACACCTGAAAGAGAAATTCCTGGTTGTGTCACATGATACAGACTCACATGGTGTTTTGCTGAGGCATGACCTATGGGAAGACACATGATGTTTAGAGAGAGCATAAATAGGATTCAACAGTGATGAGGTTCCTGCATAGTTAGCTGTTTAACACTTTGTTGGTCTTCACCTATCTTCACTTCATTGAGAGAGGCACGACAAAGAACTTCTCATGGTGTTCCAATTGATTCTTGTTGCTCCTGATGACTCATGACGATTTGACGGAAGCCTGGCAGTTTCTTATGGATTGTGCCACTGCTGTTGGTTCAGGTTTGGTATCCTGACACTACTGAACTGGACTGTGGGTATCCTGACAAATGAAGATTGGAATCATCCCAAAGAATTTCTCTTAAACAGGTCCACCTCTCCTTGTCCTATTTACTATCTCTTCTCCCCTTCTTTTGGACCATGGGCTAGAGGCAGGGCAGTGTTGAAGCATTATTAAGAGTAGGCTATGAAAAATCTAACCCCATATACCCTTTCTTCCTCAACTTTCTTTTTGATCAGGATGTTTTGTTGTAGCAGTAGAAGCCCTAACTAAGGCATTCTATGAGCTACCCATTTAAAAGAAAACAGACATCAGCTTAAGACTATTCTAAAGAAGCTAATGATTGTAAGTTTTTAATATGACTAATCTACTTAAGTTACACATCTGTTATTTTACATATTTACATGAGATTAATCTTAAGAGAATGTTTCAAGAGTATAATTTACTGTTTTAAATTAGGGTCACTACACTATGCTGAATAATAAATATTCTCAGAATATTGGTCCTACTCAACTGAAAATTTATGTCATTTAAGTATTATTTCCCCAAACCCCAAAAAAGAAATCCATCCTTTTAAAACATTTAGGGTCTGAAGATGTAGCTTAGTGAGTAAAGTGTTTCTCAGATAAGACCTAAGAAGATCTGAGTTCAAATTCCCACAAACCACATACAGTAAGTAAGAATAACATATGCATCTGTAATCTTAGCACTCCAACAGACAGATGGGAGGTGGAGACAGAAGAATCCTGTCTCATGTACCAGGTAGCCTGGCATATTCAGTGAAAAAATAAATAAAACAAAACAATAAGAGTTCTTTCACAAACAAGGTAGAAATCAACAACTGATGCCTGAGGCTGTCCTCTGACCTCTTCGTGTACATCTGGAATGCATGCACTGGAATTCATGAGCACAAATATTCACAAATACATGCACACACAGACAGACTCACACACACACACACACACACACATGCACACACACACTCATTCATACACTCTCCTATGAATGCAGTCATGAATGTACAGCCACAAATATGCAGATTCCCAAAGATGAATATAACTTAAGAGAAATGTCAATCATTATGTCAATCATTAATCCTATCTTCACCGTATAACCAGTTCTTCTGGATAGCAAATAATTTGTAAGAGACAGTCTCTCTGTAGTTATACTATGGCTTATAAATGAAAAAACTATAAGAAAACTCACCATTCCATAGCTGTTCATGAAAAATGAAATATTGAACTAGGCAGTACTCCTCAGTAACTATTCATGAGAAGATATGGCCTCGGGGGTATAAGGTTCAAATCTCTCTTCAAAAATAGACCTACCATTCACCTCTAAGGAAGAGTTGCTGGAAAAAGAGAGACAGAATAAATGACTAGGTGAGAAGAAAATAAGTAAGCTAATTTTTCAAAAAGTTAAATTAAAGAAAAGCAAAATATGTTAGTATTAGTTTACAGATATATACTTAGATTCTGATTTAAACAAAAAAGTGTCCAGTCAAGGAGGTCTTTGCATTGACTAAAATGTGATGATATTAAAAGATAGACAACTGTGAAATTGTTGTAACAAAAGTTTTCTGATAGTCCTTTGGAAAACAACTATTTTATAATAAAATACACAGAGTTGTTTGCAATTAAAATACTTTTATCCAAAAATAATTTGAGGCTGAAGTTAAACTGAGTTTGAAGACTGAGAATGTGTTTTCATCTTAGTAGTTTTATTTTTAGTTGACAATTTTATATTTTATATATTAGGTACAAAAATGATTCTCCAATAAAGCTTGCAGGGAAATGGGCTTACCCAGCTTGCAGGGAAATGGGCTTACCCATAACCTCAGATTTGTGCTAAGGTTTTAGTTGTTAAAAGTATTTGATTAAGTTATTCTCTCCACTTTAAAATATTTGAAAATTACATACTAAATATTGACTTCCCTTGATGTTTAATTTAGTCTTTTTCCCTATTTATTGAAAATATATTTTCCTCAGATAACATATCCTGATTACAGCTTCCCCTTCCTCTGTTCTTCCCAGCCCCTCCCACCTCTGTTTCTACCTGGATCCACCTATTTTCTGTCTCTTTTAGAGAACAAACAGGTTTCTAAGGCACAATAAAATAAAACGTAATAAAACAAAAACTAATATATTATAATATAAAATAACAAACAAATAGAAAGAAAGGATCCCAAGGAAAGGCACAAGCCGGGCAGTGGTGGTGCATGCCTTTAATCCCAGCACTTGGGAGGCAGAGGCAGGCAGATTTCTGAGTTCGAGGCCAGCCTGGTCTACAGAGTGAGTTCCAGGACAGCCAGGACTATAAGGAGAAATATAAATGCAGAGACCCACTGATTCCAACACTCAAGAATCTCTTAAAGAAATAAAACTGAAAGCCATAATATATATGAAAAAGACCTGAAGAGTAAAAGAAAATGATCATATAGCTATAGATATGGATTTAGATATATAGATACATAAATACGTATATGCATACACATATACATACAGTATATATACTCATATATGTATTAAAATAAATTAAAAGGAAAAAGTAAAATAAAAAATGAAAGGCAGTATTATTTGACAGTATGAGACAAGGAACCTCCAATGATGTTGTTGATTCATTTTCTGTTGGCCATCTTGTGCTGGACATACAGCCTACCCTTAAGTGAGACTCCCTCAGAGATAGCTAAATTTTTATTTGCATGTGTTTCTCAATATGTTAACTGCTGGGTTAGGGATGAGGGCAGGTATCTATTTATTCTTTAAACTATAAGACCCTATCTGGTGCAGACCCATGCAGACCCTCTGCACACTGCTTCAGTTTCTGTGAGTTTATTCTGTGTTGATCCTGTTGATTCTTGTTTCTTGGTGTCTTTCATTCCTTCTGCCCTTAAACTCTTTCTGCCTTCTCTTCCACATGGTTTCCTTAAACCCTGAAAGGGTGGTGGGTGTGGGTGATGAAGATATCCCATGTAGAGCTGTGTATTCCAGGGTTTCTGCATGTCTGGCTTTGAGGTCTCTATATTTGTTCCCTTCTGATATAAGAGAAAGTTTCTCTGGTGATGGCTGAGGAAGGTACTAGCACAATGACATTAGGAGTCATTTTATTGTTGATGTTTTTTAAAAGAGTAGTATTTGGTTTAATCCTATGCCACTGGACTAGCATGTCTTCGATTCTTGGTAACCCAAGCAGTCATGTATGGATTCTAACTCAAAACATGGGCATTAAGCAAAAACATATTAGTTGTTTACTCCCCCAGGCATTCTGCTACAATTGGACTAGCATATTTTGCAGGTTTTGCACTATTGTAAATCAAAGGGTTTGTGGCTGGGTTGGTGCTTACTCTTCATCTTTGGCTGTATGTAGAGTACCTTTCTATACCAAAGGGGCTAAATGTAGAGGTGAAAGCTTTATATAAACTAAACTTCAATAAGTTATGTATTTGCTGTCTTCAACAATGGGGTTTGATATCACCTTGTAGAGAGAAATCTACAGTCCTGTCAATAGGCTAGATTGAGAGTTCTCAGTGGATCCTTTTGGTCAACATTCAGTTATATTCAATACCAATCCTGGTACTAAAAACTTCATTTAGTAACAGGAGTTGTCCAGATGGAGCTCTATCTCCCCATCTTTTGGTAATTTTATTTAGATTACTTACCTATATGTATATATTTTTCCAAAACTTCTATTGAGTTGGATTTGTGTACTATGGTCAAATGCTCACTTTTCTTCCCCCTGGCCACTTGATACATTCCACATCTCTTATCCATAAGATCTATCCTATTTCCCTTTCCTAGAGAGATCTATCTGTCCCCCCTCCCCCAATCTCATACTAAGGCCTAACCTCTGTTTTTCTATGTATTGTAGCTTGGTTATCATTGACTTAATGGTTAATACTCACATATAACCAAATGCATAAGCTATTTGTCTTTCAGGGTATGGGATATCTCACTCAGGATTATTTTTTCTAGTTCTACTCATTTTCCTGTGAGTTTCATGATTTTTATCTTTCAATGACTTAGTAATAGTCCACCTATAAATGCTTGGCATTTTCTTAATGTATTCATCTGATTAAGGGAGATATTTAGGTTGTTTTTAATTTCTGACTATTATGAATAGAGTAGGACTGAGCACAGTTGAGCAAATGTCTCTGGGGTATGATGAAGCATCCTTTGAATATATGGTGAAGAATAGTGTAGTTGGATATTGAAGTAGATGAATTTGAGATAACAGACCTACTTCATCTTGGGTTTAGACTCCATCTTAGATAACCTGACCTAAAGTTCAACTTGAGTTAAACACCAGGCCTGAACCTAGCACTGTTTTCCCAGGTCACTCCCTAACAACTACCAATCAGGGAGAAAGCAGAAGTTACAGTTGTACCTTAAAGATATTTACTTATGGAAGCTTATGGTTTGGCATCCAGCACTAGCCCATCATTTCAAAGGCATCACGTTCCATAATACCCCCCCAATCAGATGTGTGCCAAGCTGGAAATCCCCTTGCTTGTTTGCTTGCCGCTATAAATGCATGTTTGAAACTGGGCTCATGGAATCACCCTCCTGTCCTACTGCATCAGTGACAACAATGATGCAGCCCAAGCTTGAGCAGGGCTTTGAGTGATTTCATCAGAATTGGCTCCTTCGTAGTCTTTTGGAGTTCACAAATGGGTACAACATGCTGCATTGGCAGGCAACCCCAAGACCCCTAGGTCTCCCCCACCCCAACACAAAGTCTCAAGATACTGGCCAGTAAGGAACTCCTGTCTGTGACTGTCTGTGTATCTGTGCAGCACAGTGCTAATTCTGTTCTCTGAGTCTGTGCAGCACAGCAATAATTCTGTTCTGTGTATCTGGGCAGCACAGTGATAATCCTGTTCCTGTCTGTTTCTGTTTGTGTGTCTATCTGGCACTGTGATAATTCTGTTCTGGAAAGAGGCCTAAATATCTGTATTTCATGGTCAAATGTGACTGGGTGAACATGCTGGATAGTTGCAATCACACAGGGCTGGAAGATATTCCAGATCCAGAGAGAGAAAAAGACCCCCAGTGTCTCAGTCATGGATAGGTATAGGCTTAGAGAGCCATGGGCACCTGCAATCTGGTTATTTTCATTTTCCTCCTGAAGGAGAGGAGAAGAATCTTCTTGTGTTTATGTTTGTGGTTGTACCTGTTTTAACTAATTGTCTAATCTCATGTTTCTCCTTATGGGGTAACTTTGACTTTGATGGATGTTAGAATGGGACAAGCACCTTCCACCCCTCTAGAATTTTTTCTCAGTCACTTTAAGAATGTTAGAACCAGAGAACAAAATCTTTGGGTATCCATTAGGAAGGAGAAACTAACAACTTTCTGTAGGTCTGAATGGCCAAGCTTCTACATAGGCTAACCCACAGAGGGGACTCTGGACATTGGACTGGTCTAAGGCCTTAAGAAGATTATTTTCAGACCTAAGTGCTACTACCTGGATCCTATTTAGAGATATGGAGGGGCTGATTAGAGTATCCTCCCACCAGGGTTGAAACATTTCTCCCAGACAATAGGCAGAAGTCTTTGCCTTGACCAACAAAATCCCAAGGCCATGAAAGAAAAGACATAAAACCACCCACCTTCTTCTTCACCATTCCTCTATTCAGTCCTCCAGGGAGGAACACAGGAAGATGTCATTTTTCCAACCCATGCTATTCAACTCCCCAGGAAGAACAGCCACCTCTACAGCCAGAACAGGCAGCAGGGATGAGGTCTGTTGCAGGGACTCAGAGGTGCTGAAGGGTGACTCCCAAACCTGAATCCATTGCCCTGACCTTGTGGGCAACAGGGCCAGCCCATGACAACTGGAGAACATAAGACTTCCCCCTTTCACATTAGCAAGCAACTATTGCTGCTGGCTTTCCCTTAACAAGCCAGTATTAGGGCTTCAATATTACTGAAGGCAAAAGGAGACTCTTAGTTTACAACCAGGCTCTGTCGGCAGGTCTCAAGCTGGTGCACTATGGTGCACTAATTTGGCTAAGGTACATTATTTAGTAAGTGAGCCAATGAGAGACTTGCAGTTTTCTAGGAAAGGGTTATGGAAGCATTTTGACAGTACACCCCTATGGACCTTGAATCACCAGAGGTGAAAATAATGGTAGCTATAGCCTTTCTTTATCAACCAGGCAGCACCAGATATCAAGAGAAAACTCCAGAGGGCTGAGAGATTAGGAAAAAATGAGTTTGAGAGATTTAATGATAGTGTCAGAGATAGCTTTTAATGGAAAAGAGAGTATGGTGAAGAAACAGATGAAGGCAGAAAAATGGATGGAGGAAAGACAATGGAGGATCACCAATTGCTGGATAATATTGAAGGTGTCCAGTGAGCTCATAAACATGTTTGGCCTAAACTTATTGCTCTCTCTGAAATAGGTCCCCCTACAAAGCCACACCAGTTTTGGCTCAATAAAGACTTTATCCCAATAAAAAGATACCACCAGGGGTCACTAAAGCCTTGTTGGAAAAGTCCTTATGTTATCAACTTGACCAAACCTACTGCCCTGAAGGTTGATGGGATTGTAGCGTGGACCTGCCTGAATTGTAGACTCATTTGCAGTTGAAGATGATCTAGACCATCCGGAACAGAAAGGATGAAAAGCTACCAAACACCCTTCCAACCCTCTCAGTCTCAAATTACAGTGATCCTATTTGGCCTCCTAAACCACATGTACTACAGGGTCCAATCCTCATCAGCCCCTCAAACTGACATGGCTTAACATCAAATTTGGCCCCCACTAGGGTCAAGTGAGAACTGATCTCATCCCTGACACTAGCTGTTCTCATGAGATTTTAGGTACAGCCAGCACTGGCACCTGGATAACTTCCCTGGCAGGACAAAACAAACATTATGATGGGCTGAGACAAGCAATAGATATTGATATAGAAAGACTAGAGAAAGGCATCTCCTGCCTGCAAGAGTCTCTAGGCTCCCTGGCAGAGGTAGTACTACAAAACAGAGGGGCCTAGATCTGCTGTTTATGCAACAAGGAAAACTATACACAGCTCTCAAAGAATAATGTTTCTATGTTGACCATTCAAAGGTAGTCAGAGAATCCCAAGGTTGATTTGAGCCTTGGTTTAATAATCATCCATGGTTAATTACTCTAATTTCTACCTTCCTGGGACCACTCCTTATGCTGCTCCTACCCCTTATTTTCGGCCCTTGCATCCTTAACAGATTGGTCCAATTCATGACAGAAATACTTGGGGCTATTCAGCTTATGGTCATGTGTGCCAAGCTGGAAATGTCCTTGCTGGTTTGCTTATATCTATAAATACATGCTTGAAACTGGGCCCAGGGCTTCACCCTCCTGTCCTGCTGCATCAGTGGCAATGGTGCGGCCTAAGCTCAAGCTTAAATAAAGACTCTTGTGTGATTGTATGGGAATCAGTTCTTCGGTGCTCTTTTGGGGTTTGCAAAAAACAGACATAACAGATTTGCATCTTTCTGAGAGAACAGGACAATGATTTCCATAGATACTGGAGAATTTTCACTCTCACCAGCAATGGATGATTGTTCTCCTTACTCCACACACCTACAAACTGAGCAATCAATTTTGTTATTGATCTTAGTCATTCTGACAAACGTATGATGTAATATAAAAGTAATTTTAACTTGCATTTCCCTGATGGCTGTGCAAGTGTATCTTATTCACTTGAAGTAATTGTAGTCTCCAGGCTCACTGCCTCAGTCTGCTAGCCTAGGCCTTTATGGAATGTTCTATCCTCCATATAATCTTATGTAGGCCTAGAATGTTTCCAGCCTCTGAGACTTATTGCTGAATAAGCTCATACCTTCCCAGTTCTTTCTGATCTATAGCTGGATGATTCAACTCAGCTATTCTGGCTCAAACTCCTCTCCAAGCTGACTGATTCAATTTGGCTTCTCTTTTGGCCTTTGATTTTTTGCTCTTCTTTGCCTCAATTTAACTATAGCCATCAATTCTAGTTTTCTAGCTCCTTTTCCTTCTCTGGCTCATTCTGTCTTCACCTGTATCTAGCTTGTTCTTTCTTCAAAACTCTGTAAAACTCTCCTGGTAAAACTGTCTTCCTCCTCCTCTTCCTCCTCTTCCTCCTCTTCCTTCTCTTCTTCCTCTGCTTTTTTCCTTCTCCTTCTTCCTCCTCCTCCTCTTCCTTCTCCTCCTCCTCCTTCTTCTTCCTCTCTCTCTCTTGTTTTGATGTTGTTATGGATCATAATAGAATTCCTCTTAGAAGTAAGAGTTTGCCAAAGGAATAACAAGAGTTTCCACTGGGAAATCAGCTGTTATTCTAATATGTCTACCTTTATGTTAGTCTTTTCCCCTCTGCAGCTTTTATTATTTTTTCATTCTTATATATGTTTAGTGGTTTGACTATTATGTGCTGAGAGAAATTTCCTCTTGGGTCCAGTCTATTTGCTGTTCTGTATGCTTCTTGTATATTGCTAGGCATTACATTCTTTATGTTGGGGAAATTTTCTTGAAAAATATTTTCTGTTTCTTTGACCTCAGTTTCTGCTTCCTTTACTCATATAATTTGATCTTAAAACTTGATCTTTTCACTCTCTTCAGGTTTCCTGAAGTTTTGTGTCAAGCAGTTTTCCTCCTCCTCCCTCCTCCTCCTCCTCCTCCTCTTCCTCTTCCTCCTCCTCCTCCTCCTTCTTCTTCTTCTTCTTTCTCTCTCTCTCTCTCTCTCTCTCTCTCTCTCTCTCTCTCTCTCTCTCTCTCTCTCTATCTCTCTCTCTCTCTCTCCTTATTTTTTTAAGACACAGTTTCACTGTATAACAAGCTCTGGCTGTCCTGGAACTCACTTTATATAGCCAGCCTTACCTCAAACTCACAGAATCTGCCTGCCTCTGCCTCCAATGATATGGGATTAAAGGTATGCACCAGGCCTTGCTATATGTAATTTTAAAATAGAAAAGTGGGAAAAAAACACATCCACACACTGAATGATGATGTATGCTTTTAATTTTGGCTCTAGGAGACTAGTCAACGACCCTGTCTCAAAAAAATATTTTTTTAAAGGACAAAAGGTAACCACAACAGCTGGCAAGTGTGCCCTATCACCTCAGCTTAAAGAGCAGCCACCAAGAGGATTTTAGATTTAGCACCTTCTTTGATGGAGTTATCCATTTCTTCTATTTCGTTTGTTGATCATGGGATTATCTTTTCCCTCATTTGTATTCTGTTGTTGAGGATTCTCTCTGAGGTTTCCAAGTTCCTAAATATTTCATTTCCAGATCCCTCTATTTGGGTTTTCTTATTGATTATATTTCACTTTCAGATCTTGAACTATTTTATTTATTTCCTTCCCTTGCTTTTTTTGCTCATAGATTTCTTCTCATGTCCATAGATTTCTTTTAGGAATGGATTTATTTCCATTTAATGACCTCTATTATCTCTATAAAGGCTTTTATATATCTTTGTCTTGCATTCCAGCTTTATTGCATATACCAGGACTGGTTTTGGTCAGGTTGCTAAGATCTAGTAGAGACATACTAGCCTGGCTGCTATTTATTGTTCTTACTCTGGTGTCTAGGCATCTGGTTTTTGGAGATTGTAATTATAGGTGCTAATATCTGTTCTTGTCTTTGTTAGATAAGTCTGTTGTTATATGGATCCTGTTGTCCTCTTGGTTCTTAAGAGAGTGTACAGGCTGTGTGTCCTTTGATAGTTCTGGGATCCTGCTATTTCTGGCTTCTTAGGTTTCCTGATAAATTGTGTTTTTAGGTATTTGGGTGTGACACTTAGAAATGAGGATGGACTAGAAGAGGAGCTGAAAGGGTCCTCAGAAGAGAAGAAAGCAGGTGTTTCACTAGATCTGCTCACTGTCCTGGGAACGATGGTAGAAAGTAAGAAGAGGCCACAACAGGTAGTCTGCTATAGTGTTGGGTATCAGACTGGCACATTGGAAACAGAAGGGAGCACAAAGATCTAAAACTTACCTACTTGATTTTACTAGCCTAATTGTGTTTGTTTGTTTGTTTGATTGATTGATTGATTGATTGATTGATTGATTGACTGATTGGCAGAAATAGTGGTGAGTTCCCAGGGAATGCCTGCTAGGGTTGGGGACTGGTATAGCAGCGTAATTGAGGTGCAAATTTGGAGCACAAAGTCTATGTGACTCACTGGATATGGGGCAGAAAGAAAAGGGAGGCTCCAGCAGGCCTGCTGCAGGGTTGCAGGTAAGACTGAAGTAATGGATTTTGAGGAGAGGTGGGAAAGGTAAAGCTCCTCACTTAGGCTACCTGCTTCCCTGGCAGGAGTGCAGTTCAGTTTCCATAGATGTGGGATACCTACTGATGGCAAGACACGGGCTCAAAGGTGACAAATGAGTAAAGATGACTTCTGTGTTCTAAAGTGATTCACTATGTAGTGGAAGAAAAAAAATGCATGGCCCTCTCAACAAGGAAAGATGCTGTTTTTAAATGATTCTTAGAGGCAATCAGTCCTAGTAGTTAGGAAAAGGCATAAAAGATGAACTAGAAAGAAAACTGAAATTTAAAGAATGTTTCAAATTAAAGGCAGAACTTACATAAATAAAAATCCTGGTATTCCGAGAAGGGAGCTACACCTACGGACTAGATAAGACAGGATGTAGCTTTGAGTAGCCCGTGGTGAAAGGGTACCTTAAACATACATACAGAGCCTCATCATGTAAAATTTAAGCGTAATGTCTCTTTATTTCACTTCATTGTTACCCTGCTTTTTCAGGTTGTAACCAAGAAATCTTTGTCACCGAAAACAACGATGTAATATCTAATTTTCATTTTCTAGTATTTAGATATGCAATACATGTACAAAGACAAGTTTTTTGGGTTTTCTCTTTACGAGACTGCTCTGTCTTCACACCCTCACAAAGACTATGTGTTTTGAGATCCAGAACTTCAACTAAATAAATAATCATATCAATTTATAATGTAATCAAGTGAAGATATTCATAAATGTAATAAGAGTTCCTGTATTACCGAGCATGATTGGAGATCCTTCAGAGGAAATGACAGTTGAAGGTAAACTTGGATGATACCATGTGAAACAAACAGAAGTGTTTAGAGAGATAAGAAGAGCAAACACAGAGGCATTTCCTTAGTACCTAGCTTGATATTGAAGAGCAAGATAGCTTTGGCAGCCCAGGTGCAATGAAGCAGAGTATTATAAGATACACTATTCCAAGAGGCAGGAGAGAATTTTTTTTTTCAATCAAGGAAGTGACATCACCTTGTCTGTGTTTTCTTTTAACCACAAGATTTAGAATTTGGATATTTCCCAATTAACTTATTATTTCCTTCTGGGTTATTGAATATTGGTGCCAGGGTCTCTCCCTCAACATACCTTTTTAGAAATATGTTTTTACCTTCTTTTCCTCAGGCTCCTCTCCATTTCCATCCCTGTAATTCTTTCAGACAGGAACAATTATGGGTCAGAGATGTGACTGTGGAATGGCAACTCCATCCCTCACTTGATACCCTGTCTTCCTGCTGGAGGTGAGCTCTATAAGTTCCCTCTCCCTACTGTAGGGCATTTCATCTAAGGTCCCTCCCTTTGATTCCTGAGAGTCTCTTACCTCCCAGGTCTCTAGTGCATTCTAGAGGGTCCCCCCAACCTCCTATTTCCTGAGGTTGCCTGTATCTATTCTTTCTGTTGGCCCTCAGGGCTTCAGTCCTTTTTCCTCACCTAATACCAGATCAGGTTCCCCTCTCCCCCACACTGCTCCCACCCCTCCCATCTACTTTCCCTCTCAGGTCCCTCCCTCCCTCCCCAATTGTGATTGCTTTCTTCTCTCTCCCAAGTGGGACTGAGGTGTCTTCACTGGGGCACTTCAGCTTGTTGACCTTTCTGAGTTCTGTGGACTGTATCTTGGGTATTCTGTACTTTCTTTCTTTTTTCTTTTTTTCTTTTTTTGGCTAATATAAACTTATTAGTGAGTACATACTGTGCTTGTCCTTTTGGGTTTGGAATTATGTTTTCAAGTATGTTTATGTGACAAATAACATCGAAAATAAACTCTTTTGTTGTTTTAGATTTGTTTTCCCTAACTCACTTTACTTGGCTATGACATAAACCACATGCAACTTTCAACTGGAACTCTTTTTGTCACATACTATAATCTATGAGGAGGGTCTTCTAGTTTACCAAACTTTAGAGTTCTAGTTCATCAAAAATGTCAATGTTGCTTTCATTGTAAATCAACATTATAGAAGTCATTAGATTATCTGTAAGGTATGTGAATTACATATGTATATGTTTGTGTATATGTATGTATATCATTAAATGGAGATGAAAATGAGTTTATAGAGTGCTTTCCTAAGAAGCACGAAGCCTTAGGTTCTATCTCAGAAGAGCACAAACAGTACATAGTGCCCTACATACATCTATAATCCTGGCACATGAGGAGTGGAAACAGGAAAAAAAAAGAAGCTTAAGAATAACCTTGCCTAATTAGTTCAAAACCAGTTGTGGACTACATGAGACTACGTCTCAAAAAAATAAAAATTAAAAAAAAAATAAAAGCTATTGAAAAGATTATGACTTATTTGTATATTTCTGTCTATCTCATCAGTGTGTCAAGGCATGAATCTTGACAGCTCACAGACAACAGACCAACAGATGTCAGTGTTTCTGCTTACAGTGAAGACAAATAATATAAATTCATTGAACACAAGGGTAGCATGAAATGCAAAAAGCTTTTTAAAAAACAAAGGAACAGCATATTGAATTCCTGTATCATTTACAAGGCTTGAGGGCCCACTGAATTTTGTCCTCAAGCAGTATATTTATACTGATAGAGTCTAGGAATGAGAAATCCAATCAGACCCTAATGTGCATCACATAAGGAAGAGATGCAATGGAGCACAGCAAGAGAAAAGACATTCATCACAGCCCAGATAAAGATGGAGCAAAGAGAAAAATAGATGAAACAAGTTGGGAGTCAAGGTAATCTGAAATGAAGAGTGAATCTTGGTCTTGATTTCCAGAGGGATGGGAAGAAGGTGATGGGATGCCCTAAGGGTCAGCCTGCACATATTTAGTCAGTTATAATAAGTGAAAATTGCTTCCTCATTATAGGGCTGGCAATGGTGTTGATAAATCTGTCTCCATTTCCTACACCTTCGTGAAAGTTATAATTGGCATGATGGAGAGTGGGCAGCACAGTTCAGACCCTTGCTCAGTGGGACACCCCAGAGGCATGTCCCACACTGGATGATAATGACAGCTCTGACTATCAAATCATGCAGCCAGGCTTCCAGAGGAGACAGGGCAACCCCAGAGACTGCATGGGTTATGTCTAGGTCTCCAAGGAGACAGTATGGAACCTTTTGCCTGAGTTGACTGTAAAAATGACAAGTTTATTTAACAGATAAAGAGAACTATATGTAGTAGGATATCCTTAAAGCAAAGTTATCCTTTCAAAAGGGTTTAGGCAAATTCTTCTTAGGGACTTCAAATTGTCTTTACAGGAAGTTTTATACAGTGACACATTCTGAGTACACAAATGGAGATGCACAGATGTTTCTTTCCTTTCTTTTCTCAGCTACCTACTGCATTTACAAACAATCATTCACAACTGTTAGCATTCTGTATAAACTCCACCACCACAGATACCTGGCAGCAGCCAGGTATGCTCCTCCCCATGGTTACCTGGCAATGGCCAGGTAGACCTGGCCCTATAAAAGGGACTGCTTGCCCCCTCCTCTCTCTCTTACTCCTGCTTCTCCACCTTGCCTCTTGCTCCCTTGCTCCCCCTCTCTCCCCATTCCCTTCCCCCATCTCTCCATGTGGTCATGGCAGGCCCCTACTTCTCTACTCTCTTCTCTCTGCCTTTCTCTGCCTCTGCTACCCTCTTAACTCCCCTCCCCATGTCTGGTCCCTCAGTGGGAAAGGATGCCTTGGCATGGGCCTGCTGAGGCACCCCCTTCCCCTACACCTTGCCAGAACATATTCTTATAGTTCTTTCTCTTTCTATGATCACAACAACAACAGCTTTGGTTTCTCTGGATGCTTAAAGAATTTGTTAATAGACTAGTGTGCTGGATAGTTTTATGTCAACTTAACACAAACTATAGTCATCAGAGAGGAGGGAATCTCAATAAAGAAAATGTCCCCATAAGATCAGATTATAGGCAAGATTTTAAGGCATTTTCTTAATTAGTGATTAATGTGGGAGGGGCCAGTCCATTGTGGGTGATTCCATTCCTGGGATGGTGGCCCTGGGTTCTATAAACACAAAAGCTAAGTAAGCAATGAGAAGCAGGACAATAAGCAACCCCGTCCCATGGCCTCTGCATGAGTTCCTGTCTCCAGGTTCTTTCCATGTTTAAGTTCCTGTCCTGGCTTCCTTTGTTGATGAACAGTAATATGGAAGTGTAATCTAAATAAATCTTTTCCTCCCCAAGTTGGTTGGTCAGAATCCCTAACTAGGACACCTAGTACTAGAAATTACCACAAATAAATAAACTCAAGAAAGGTAATAGAAACATCCTTCATATATTTTATCTAAAATATTTAACTCACACACTAGCTACCATGCTTCCAAGAGTTTACAAATTAAAGTGCAGATATGTGTATATGAACTTCTAATAGAACTGAAGTAGACATTTTGTTACACACAGAGATTCATACCTAGATTAGCCATCTTCCAGTCCCTATGGGTATCCTTGCCAGATCATGCCAACAATAGAAATATCTAGAAAAGACTCACAAAGATAACATCTGACCTATGAAAGCTGATGATATAAGCCTGTGTTTTAATCTCTGAACAGTTTGAGGATTTAAGTGTCTATAGGTTTCCAGTAAACTTAAATCACCAGCTTCTGATGACTTCACTCCACTGCATTCTAGATTACACTAGAGTACCCCTCCAAGATAACACTCATTCTCAAGTATATCCCAGACTTGAAAGTGACTGTCTTCTTGCATTCTTTCACCATTACAGATGTTTGCTGTTGTTATGCAAAACCTGTAGACTGGTTTTCTACATGTTAACTTGTTTCTTCATGGCTTCTCATATGTGTTTTCATATGAATACATGAAACTTAAAAGAAGGGATTTGCTTTTTTAACAGATTCTCATCCCTGTGTAGAGCAAAATTATTTTATGTAATTCAGTGTAGTCCATTTGCTCCCATGGCACTACTCTTGGATGAAAGAGTGGTTGAGAGACTCAGTCCTCCTCATACATCATACATTTACCCAAGGCCCACTTTAGTTTGACACAATGTGGTTTGAGATTGAAAGGACTTGTTTCCTACCTTGGTTGGCTTTCTAACTCCTGGAGGGAATAGGGATACTGCAATAGGGGAATGAATGGCAAGCAACATCTGTGAGATATCTAGTGAGAGCCATAGGTATCCACAGGAAGCTAGACCAGTGATGGATTTGGGGCCACAAGTCTCAACAGGAATCTTAGAGTCTTGAAGAAAGATAGGACTTGCCAGTTTGTTGGGGTTTATGTACTTATATTTTTAAAGGTCTTTTTTAAGGAGGTCAACTCAAAAAGATATGAACTAAGCAAGAAAGTGAGATACAACATCCAAGTATTTAAAAAAGCAAAACAAAAACAAACAAAGAAAACAAGAAGAGTTTTTACTGTGTGGTCCATGAGATATGAAGACATTACTGTGGAATTCAGAGTAAAGGAGAATGGAAATTGTCGGTGTTTATGGTTGGAAGGATCTTGCTACCTTGCAAGTGAGCATCAGTCCCCACCACTGAGTGTGAGAGGAAAGGTGTCTTAAATCAGGCAGTAAAGGAAGCTCAAACTGGACACACCTGAGTAAAACGTTATGCTGAGAAGGAAGGCACCCTTGTTTTTCAGAAAATCTCCTCCTACTGTGACCTGAGGACATCATTAGCTCTTTTGACAACTGCAAGTTTATACAGAAAATTGTAGCTCTAATTGTTTCAAAACCTATTTTTAATGATGGTTCTTAAATGCTTTAACCTTCCTTGTAGACCACTATCCACCAGAGGAAGTGGGAAAAAAAAGGATAAGGGGGAAGTGGACCTTTTAGAAAGGTTTTTTGGAGCAACTCCCATCTGTGTTGTCTGGAAATTAACAGTTCACAGGTTAGCAGTGGCAGCTTGATCAAGTTCCAAACAATGGATAGGTTTGTGATAGCAAACATGAATCAGTAGTTGTGGCACTACCTAGCATTGACAGCCAGTCCTCAGCCTTGGCATAGGCCAGCAGGAGGAACGCAAAGAGAAACTCTCTGCTCAGCCTCTCTCAGGAAATGTCTTGCCTCAGGACTATCTTGCCTCAACAGGTGCATCTGTTTCAGCTGGCATCACTCTTCAATCAAGTCCGCAGAAACTGCAAGAAACTGTAGCACACCACTACAAGTTTTTGATACATTTCTCTTTACAGCGTCCTGACAAATCCAGCTCAACTACACAATGTAAGGCAGACCAATACAAGCATGTCATTAGCAAAGAATCCTTCATCACGTGTTCTTTCACATGCTTGCATTAGCAGAATATCCTCCCTCTCTCCTGTGTCTGCTTCAGTCCAATGTTCCTTCCGGAGTATATTTTTTGTCTTTCACACTTGTGTCCACTTTAACAAAATATTCCTTCACATGTTTACCCCAGCAAAACATCATCCAACTGACTTTCCAAAGAACCCTTAAGTTTCCACTTCAGAAAATATTCACAGTTCTTCAACTTTATGAGAGGAAGCCTGGCTCTGGATTATTTCATAGTAGTAAAATAGAACCTACCAAAGCAGGATTGATTACTGATCACACAAGAATAAAGTAACTGTTTAGTTCAGCAACATAGACACTTAAGGAGCTCTAAGGGGAGCACATTTGTTAATCTGCCTTTAGGCAATCAAAAAGAAGAATGTAATCAACTAAATAAAAGCATTTTAAGGAGATCAGATAAGAGAATTCGAGCACCATATTTTCAGTTTAACTTATTTATCATCACATATTAATTGCATGCAAAATATATATTTACAAGAACATGGACATCTTACCACACTAAAAAAGATGTCTCCCCCTTTCTTCAACTATTAAGTGTGGATAGGTCTTCAGGGAGAGGTGGCCACATGAACCCCTCTTGACTCCCAGGACATTGATGATGAGCACAATCTTATGCAAATCTTATGCAAGTAATCACAGTTGTAGTAATTTTTTAATAATTCAAACAGAGTAAAATACAAAAAAAATATTTTTAAAGTTAAAAACAAAAGCTCTTTATATTTCCACCTGGTACTATATCTGTGTAATCTGGCCATTTCTCACAGAGAATATGAAAGCAGTAATTTACATTTTTTGTTTTGTAAATGTGTTCTAAGGTGTGAAAATCAGCACATGACTTATAGCAACCTAGTTGGCAAATTATTGCCTCCTGACCCAACTCCAACCCACTGCCTTTTTCTGTAAATAGAATTTTACTTAACCATACCCATCTTGTTGTCTTACTGTATTTCAATCACAACATTAGAGTAAGGCAGCAACTGTAGGACTCACAACACCTATTTGCATCATGGTCAGATACAATGGTGTATTCTTGAGCAAAGTGGAAGCCATATTTTTCATATTTAAAAGTGTTTTAATTTCTAAGTGGTGTTGACCAACTAAAGGAAATGGAAAGTTGGGAAAAGATCATTGATTCATGAGCTATGCAAAGAACACAGATGAGCCTGAAACATCTTGTGACAATGACAAACTAAGTTTCTAAAGGATGGGACACTTAAAAAGCCAGGTTCTACCTCATAGAGCTTCAGTGGCCAAGGCTAAAACACACCGCAGAATAAAATATGTAGTTATAACATTGAGTTACAACCCAAAGATCAAAACTGGAGAGCTGTAAATGAAACCACATTGACAGGAACATTCAAAGGAAGTGAAGGAAATAGAGAGTCACCCTCAGAATAATGAAATAATAACTGGACAGGGAAATTTTCACTAATGAATACTGAATATAATGGAAAAATAATTAGAGAAATATTTTCAGACTCTAACACTATCTCTCAGATCAGTCAAAATATATTTTGTAGCATCTTTAAAATGGAAAACATTAACACTATAAAAAAGAAAAACAAAGCAAACAAACAGACAAAAATCAGGTAGTACAATCTTAAAGTCACCAGTAAAGGCTATTATTGTTCCTGTTGGTGATAGAATCCACTGAGTATGTAGGACATTTGATCTGGATTCTTGGTAAAAATCCCACATTGATCCAATCACAAGAAAATGGCAGAAAAATGCCTGCCATCAACAAAATATGTGAGCTGTCCTATTCAAAAATATCAAGATCATGAAAGACAAGGAAACAAATGAGATATCACAGAAAAATAGGCCATATGAGGATATCCCACACAGAAATGCCTTGTTAGGAGCATTCCTTAGTTCTAATTGACAATAGGGACAACTAAGTAAGGAGGAGGCAGAAACTCCATTTTATTTGTATGAAGTTCTGTAAGTCTAATGTTACCTTAAAATAAAAAGTAAAAAAGCTATGCATGAGCAAAAAAATGGTTTTCTGATTAAGAGACATGAAAAGAGTATGTATTTTATAGTGACATCACTTGCCTTATGTCTAGATTAATAGCACAGAATCTCCAGGTGCTCAAAGATCACTGAACAGCATTTTGGGCTATTAATGGAAGAAGTTTCCTTGACTTTCACTTTCAGAGTTTTAAAGCAAGGGGGACTCTAATTGAGCTGAAGAGAAGGGGCGCATAACAAGACAGCCGTGTTTCCCCTTGGGCCCCCAGAGCCCGATAGTCTGTGCATGCTCAGACTGCATGAGGACTTAGCCCTAGAGACAGAGGCAGATGACAAGCTGGACTATGGGGGCAGAGGTCTCCCTCATTCCTTTGCCCTGCATAAGATAGTTTTTATCTAACAAGCTAAGAAGTATGTGGTTTCTGAGTGTACCTTATAGAAATCACAGCCATTATTTGCAAGGTATAATGTATACTGGAATACAGAATGGGAAAATGTACCATATGCAAAAACACTGTGCGGGGCTTATTACAAAGAATAGGCTAAGATGTAATTTATGTTTTAAACTTTCTGTTAAGGCTGGGAAACATTTCAGAGTAAAATAAATTGCCCAAAGTATAACACATTAATTTCAATTATGACAAAAAAGTCACCCAGAGCTTTTTTTGTGACCAGCACTTTGCAAAGCATTACTGGAAAAGAGAGAGAAATGCAAAAACGCACATGATCTCTGTCTTCAAACTGTCCACAATCTTTGGAACTAGAAAATTAACCCACAAGAAGGAAGAAAATTTAAATGAGGAAATATTTCATTAATACAAGGGGGGACAGATACTTGGAGAGAGCAGGCTGCCTCAAAAAGGGAGCTTTCGTTCTGGTGTCATCAAGGAAGTTCCAACATCACATGCTCTTGGAAGAGGACAATAAAAATGCCAAAGTGTTATCTTTGAGAGTTAAATAAGGCACCACAGAAAAGAAAATTAAGTTCCTTCTTTGCTCATATGTATTTAATCAAGCCTAGAAGTGAAAAATGCCATTTTAAAAAGTTAAAGTTAGAATTTAAAAAACAAAATATCCTTCTTTAAATGATAGGCAACATTCTCACAAGCAGTAAAATAATTTAACTAAATCACAACCTTAATCTTCTCCTAGATCAAAAATTCATGAGCCTTGCTTTAAAAACTGAAGCAGGGAGAGCAATGCATAGGTAATTAATGAAAGTGTGGAGTATGGGAGATGCAGATATGTTAGAAGTTCCTTGTACTTAAAGTGGAAATAAAATGTCATCATTTTTATCACTAAATATCAACTGAACATTTAGCACGTTCTATTCTTATAAAGTCAAGGAACGAAGCAGAGGGTGTGGCCTGCCAGAATTTTGAGCTCATGGACATTTTTCAGGTAATCTTTCCATTGCCACCAACATCTATATGTCCTACATCCACTCATCACTCCCTCTACATGAGAGCAGTAGAGATTAACCATAAGATGTTGTTACTCAATCATTTTTGATATCATAATGCATTTGATATCAAACATAGCTAGTTCCTTTGGAATTTTCTATCACATGGTAAAGAAAGCTGATAATTCATTCTAGGAAGGAGCTCAGGAGTTTCACTCATATAAGAAACATCAGAGAATAAGAACCACTGGATCTAGCTATGGATATAAATCAGTGGTAGAGTCTGTGGCTGACACATAGATTGTCCTGAGTTTGATCCCCAGGACTGAGAGAGAGAGATAAGTGCCAGCAGAACAGGGCTGGTGAGAAGACTCACCAGTATATCTACTGTTTGAAAAGACGAGAGTCCAGGTGTCTGTACCACATTAGGCTCCTGCTCCAGAGGAGACAGCATGCTTTTGTAACATACAGACCTAGACATACACATATGTATATTATTAAAAAATAAGTGTGCTCGGGCTGGTGAGATGGCTCAGTGGGGAAGAACATCGACTGCTCTTTGGAAGGTCATGAGTTCAAATCCCAGCAACCACATGGTGGCTCAAAACCACCCATAATGAGATCTGATGCCCTCTTCTGGTGTGTCTGAAGATAGCTACAGCCTACTTACATAATAAATAAATAAATCTTAAAAAAAAAATTAAGTCCACTCAAAAAGAAAACCACTGGCCTAATAAATGAACTATGTTGATATGAGTAGTACATTAAAAGCAACTGTGAGAGAAACTAGCTAGCTTTCTATTTTATGCAATATTCATGTATCGTATCTATAAGTGCTATCATTATAACCAGCAAGGATCAAAAGGCACAGAAGGTGGCCCATCACCCTCCATATGCATGCTATGGTGTATGTATGTGCACACCTCACATGTACAATAAATAAATATTTAATCTGATGAGATATGTGAAAATCATAGGAGCCCATGCCTTTAGGAACAGAGGTAATGAGCAGGCCTTTAGAATATGACAATGAAACATCATATCTATCCATCCTATATTATTTATTTTAAAAGTAAACAAAAGTGCCATTTTTAACAACTAAATTTTGGGTTGTTTGGATACTTTAGAGGTATATAATCATTATATTTTAAGGTTTGTTGCTTGGGCCTCAACAGTGGGACAGGTAAGCATTCAGGAGAGGAAGCTTCATGAATAAATCACACCAAACAAGAGCATGGTCAGCATTAGCAAGAGCTACCAAATATCTTAGTGGCCTTCCAAGCTGAATGTGTGTCCATTTCTACAAATGGAACTGGAACTACAACTTGAGCTATGGATTTCTAGTTCCCAACTCTGTAGAGAGGGTCAGCCTTGGGATTTTGCAACTATAGCAAAGCTCTCTTGCTTATGGAGAAATTTAATTGGGTTTCTAAGTGAAGGACATGCAGGACAAGGCCAGAGACAACTAGTTCACTGGGAAGGGCCCTTATCTGATGACCTGTTTCTGAGATGAGGAGAAGCCTCTGTTCCTGAAAGGACTCTGGCTGAAGATGGACAGCTCTGTTCAAGGATATTGTGGCAGCAGTGTATGTGGAGTAACCTTTGCACAGAAACTCTTAGATCATTTGAAAGGCAGTGATGTGCCTGTGTGTGAGTGAAAGTTCTAGAAAGTTCCACCTACCAGCTCAACCAAATAGCAGTTGTTCTTTTCCCTTCTCCTCTGATTCTACCTCCCTTTCCCTCCTTCCCCTCCTCCCTCCCTTCCTTTGTCTTTACCCAAACAAATTAAGAGAGTTTTATACTAACAAGTTACTATAAAATTATCTTTCCAAGAAAATCATACTGTGTATTAGTATTAAAGGCTAGAACAGTCTTGTTTCTCCTTTCAAAATTAATCTTTTGCATCTCTGAGAATGTACTTTCTAAAAGCACTTTAAAAACAATGCTTCAAAGTTCAGACACTTTTAGCCATTTCTGTTCTTGAAGGGAAAACACACAATTTATACTAGAAGGGTAACCAAGAGTCAGTTACAAATATGGACACATGACACTGGATGAACTCCCAACACAGCAGGTTTCCTCTGAGGTCCCACCGTCAAGAGTCTATTGATGCTTTATGATCCTGTCAGATACCCTCAGTTCTCCCATATGTACATATAGGGTACACCTTCCCTCCCACTTAATTATACAATAAATAATTTTTTCTAATCTGCAGATTGATTGCAAGGTAATGAACGCCAGTTCACATTATTTGAAACACAAATCATGCTTTAGACCCATGAGATCATTTTCTTGGCCAAACTCCCAGACCCTGTGCTTGGGCTGAACTTCCATCTCCATCTTTTATCTGGGGTTAGTGAGTATTCTGTTTCTAAGTGACAGCCTGTTTATTTTATGCCACATTCACAAGCTGCCATGTCCTCACGTACAAGCATGCATCAGATTGAGATTTTTAAAAATTGCTTTAAGTTCACTCTATTTTTGTTATTTCTCTTTATTGAAGTTTGCCTTGGCGGATAGTTTCTTCTTATCTCATCTTTCCAGAAAGTTTAGAGGTTACTTTTCCCCCTACAGAGTGTTGGCTGTTAAAAATAAATAACAGCAAAGAGTCACAGTTGGCAAAGACAAATTCCCTCCTCTCCAGTCTTTAGTATACCTCAGTGAAAATAGCACTGGCTTGCAGATGGATTGAAGGAGGTACCTCCTTCACTGATTTTGCACAGTTTTATGAAGCTTTTGTGGATCCCTTTTGGAGACAATTTCTTCTATCTTAATCTTTATGGTGTCCATTCCACATTATGAACTTGTTTAAGGTCAGTGACAGGAATATTCCCACCTTAAAGGCATTATCTTTGAACCTGAGCAAGGTTTCATGCAGAGAAAGGGATCAACAAGAGATAACGAGAGCTGGAGAACTAAACTCTATGTGTAAAATATCATCAAGCCCAGGGGTGGCAGACAGTGGAGATGTTCCAGGGAAAGGTGACTTTTCCTTCTTTCAGTATCCAGATGCTTTGTGCATATGATTAAAAATAAGATTTATTCCAACATCAATGCCAAAGTGACCTCCTGCTGAAGGAAAAGGGGCAGTAAGAATCTTATTTTTATGCATATTTAAGATACAGGATGTGTGATGATTGAATATATATATCTATATTGTAATTGCTACAATCAAGTAAATTAAAAGATCCATCATATCACATAGTTTTTTTTAAATTAATTTATTTTTTACACTCCACATTCCATTCCCCATTCCCCCATCCAAGAATCCTATTTTTAACACCAAATTTGAAATACTTTAAATTCAAACCGCATGTGTTGCAAAGGAACTTAATAATTTACTTACACCAAACTCCTTGAGAATTTTTGCCTGTGGACACCAAGGTATTATATTAGTCAGGGTTTCTATTCCTGCACAAACATCATGATCAAAAAGCAGGTTGGGGAGGAAAGGGTTTATTGAGCTTACACTTCCACATTGCTGTTTATCACCAGAGGAAGTCAGGACTGGAACTCAAGCAGGTCAGGAAGCAGGAGCTGATGCAGAGGCCATGGAGAGATGTTCCTTGCTGGCTTGCTTCCTCTGGCTTGCTCAGCCTGCTCTCTTACAGAACCCAAGATTTTCAGCCCAGGGATGGCACCACCCACAAGGAGCCCTACCTCCTTGATCACTAATTGAGAAAATGCTCCACAGCTGGATCTCATGGAGGCACTTCCCCAACTGAAACTCCCTTCTCTGTGATAACTCTAGCCTGTGTCAAGTTGACACACAAAACCAGCCAGTACAGGTATGAATTTAGATAAAGAAAATCTTAAACTGAGATCTACTGAAATCTAAGTTGATTGAAAACATAGAGATTTGGATAAGGATATAATTATCTCCCTTAAATCATACCTATTTATAAATCAGACTGTGGGTATCAAAAATACTTTCAACTGCAAATTCAGTCTAACTGTATGTGGCTCTGTGAGGTCACATCTGACTCACAGGTCTTAATATGGCATAATGTTGGGATAATGACTGCCATGCAGCTGTTCATTGAAGGATTTCTCTTCAGACAAGCAATATATGATGGAATATTATCAAAAATCCTGAACCCCCCCCAAATATCAAATATAAGCAATCGCCATAAGAATACTTTTAACTTTTGTTAAACTGAAGATACCTACATAAAGCAGGAAGTTTCAGATTTTCATTGTTAAGTTCAGTTATATCCCATGATTTTTGTTTCCTTTCTCTTATTTCTTTTTACTGTCATTAAAACCCTGACTTAAGATACCCAAATACAGCTGGGAGAGAGCTGGCCTCCCATGAGTTCAGACAAGCTTTTGAGTGCAGGTTAGACTACACTGCTTCTGCTCAGAGGGACCTGCCTGGAACCCTCAGGACACAGGAACTGAGGGGAAAAGTCTTGAACATGTGGGCACAGGGGAAACGTTCCTGAGAGAACACCAATGGCTTATGTTCTAAGATCAAGAATAGACAAATGGGAACTAATAAAAAGCAAAGGACACTGTCAATAGGAAAAAAACCGGCAACCAACAGATTGGGAAAAGATCTTTACCAATCTCACATCTGATAGAGGGCTAATATCCAATATATACAAAGAACTCAAGAAATTAGACTCAGAGAACCAAATAACGCTATTAAAAATGTGGAACAGAGCTAAATAGAAATTTCCCAACTGAGGAAATTCGAAAGGCTGAGAAGCACCTAAAGAAATGTTCAACATCCTTAGTCATCAGGGAAATGCAAATCAAAACAACCCTGAGATTCCACTTCACACCAGTCAGAATAGCTATGATCAAAAACTAAGGTGACAGCAGATACTGGTCAGGATGGGGAGATAGAGGAACACTCATGAATTGCTGGTGGAATTGCAAGCTGGTACAATCATTCTGGAAATTGGTCTGATGGTTTCTCAGAAAATTGGACATAGTACTACCTGAGGACCCCTGGGCATATACCTAGAAGACACTCCAACATGTAATAAGGACACATACTCCACTAAGTTCATAGCACCCATATTTACAATAGTCAGAAGCTGGAAATAAACTATATGTCCCTCAATAGAGGAATGGATACAGAAAATGTGGTATACACAACAGCCAGAGGAAGCTCCACTCCCAGGTGCTCTGACACACCCAGGATCAGAGGTAAGCAGGAACCAACATCTATCCCAACACTGGGAGTAATTGGGTCCAGCAGGACCAGGCACTCAGGAACTCCACCAGGCCAGTGACTCCGGTTCCTTCCGGTCTGTCTGGGTTAGTGTTCTGAGCAGACCTTGGGCACAAGCTCTGCAGACAGTCCCACAACTCACAGAGAAAGCTACACTCCCAGGTGACTTAATAACCCCAGGATCCCAGGATCCCAGAATCACAGGATCACAGAGTCAGCTTGATTCTGAGGAGTTCTGACACAACCAGGATCACAGGAAGGACAGGCTCCAGTCTGATTTAGCAAGGGCAGGTAGCACTAGAGTTAACCAGATGCAGGGGGGCAATCGTAAGAAAATAAACAACACAAACGAAGGTCACTTGCCATCATCAGAACCCAATTCTCCCACCATAGC